>NC_057736.1:8146891-8245612 GCF_004010195.1 Chiloscyllium plagiosum | reverse complement strand
GGTGCGGCTGAGAGTCTGGGCATGCATAAAGGATCTCACAGGCAGAACTCTTCTCACCACCAGCCAAGCCATGTCTTGGTGCTTGTTGGAAAGTTCTGGCGATGAGGCATTCTGCCAAATGGCTTTGACAGTCTGCTCAGGGAACCGCTCGATAGGATCCGCCCTCTCCTTTTCCCGAAGGGTCTCAAGGACACTACGTGCTGACCACTTCCTGATGGACTTGTGGTCAAAGGAACCCTCTGTGTGAAACTGTTGCTCCAGGGCTCACTCAGCTTCTCTGCCATTTTCTATTTCCTATCACACATTTCCCTGTTCCTACCTGTCATAGACACATTTTTGCCCTGTGCTAATCTTTACCTTATTCCATACGTAGATGAGGTTTTACATTCTGTTTCCATGTTTCTTACTATTTTACAATCACATTTTATTCTCTCTCTCTCGCTCTTTGTAAGCCTCTTCATTTTATTTAATATTATCTTTAACTGCCCTGTTAGCAATGGTTCTCTTGCTTTTCCTGTTGGGTGTTTTTTCTTGAAGGAATGTATATTTTGAAAATCCCAATCATTAATTATTTAAATGATGTCCATTGCCTTTCTACTGTTGAACCTTTTAATGTGGTTTTGTAATGCACTACAGCCAATCTCTTCCTTCTATGTTTATAATTGCCCTTTTAGTCCTAATTGCCATGGTCTGTGTGTGTAAGTGGCCTGATATCTCAGTGTGTAGATTAGACTGTTGTAAAGGACACAGTTTAGACAACATCCATTAAACACTCCAACACTGCAGGATTATAAATGCTATTGGCCAGCCATTGCACAAAGGAACCAGAAAAGAAGAATTTCAATCAATCTACAAAGCCACGAATCTCAAAATTAACTGTACAATGATCAACATTAATGCTACCAGCAAAATCTGCAGGAATGGTGTCAACATTCTAATATCCACTCTTTACAAGCGACTCAGAGACTGATCTACATCATTTAAAAACTTTGTATCATTTTTGAAGTCTTCCTTTTCCTGATATGTGTGTGCATTATTGTGTCTTCTCATATTTAGAATCTCACAAGCTCACACTTTCATTGACTCAGGAAAACCTGATTAATTTGATTCCTTTTAAAACATAAATTAATTTGGTTCTGGGAGAAATGTATCCACAAAGGAGGTGATCCTTTATAAATTAATCTTGTTGTGGCCAACCAAGGGGCAGGTGAATAAAGAAGGGGAACCAAGGGTCATCCTTCCTCACCCATGAGCATGTCAATGTGCGCTATCCTATCTGGAATCATGACAACTTGGGGAAGCTTGCCGAGAACCTTGTCATGACAATGCTTAGGTGTGGGAATTTCTGCATTCTGTGAATAATGGATATTTTCCAGCGAAGAGACAGAAAGCATAGACAGTAGCACTGTCCTTCTGGAGACTGCCTAACTGTGATAGGAGGGACAGTTATTGTTTTTGCACTTAACCATCACTTCTTTCTACGGTGTATAAATTTCTCCCTGAACCCCTCTGCCTTTCTATTCTCTATTAAATAAACTAAACCAGGCCAATTCCATTGTACTGGGTAACGAAGTAAAGAACTGGGCAAGTTTGGTGTGGTTACCTCTACCAAAGACTGCAATGTGGACATGGTGAACTGCAATAGACTTGAAAGGAGATTGGAGATATACAGGAGAGAGATGTAGGTGGGGTATAGATGTGGGTGAGTTTTGACGTTATTGAAAAGAAAAAAGAAGAACAAGCAGCAAAACCAGCTGAATGGTGCTAAAAGGCACTAAACTGTTATCACTGATCAGTTACTTGTTCTGTGATAGTTTTATTTATTCATTTGTGGAATATAGGCATCATTGAATGGGCCAGCATTTATTGTTCTTCTCTTATTGGCCTTGAGAAGGTGATTGCAAACTGCTTCTCTGAATGATTTGAAGTCCATATGGCTAAGGTAAACATAAAAAATGCCATTGGGGAAGGAGTTCCAGGATTTTGTCCCTGTAACATTGAAGGAAAAGAAGTATGTTTCCATGTTTGGATGGTGAGTGGCTTGGGAACTTGCAATGATGGCGTTCCCATGTATCTCTGCCCTTGTCCTTCCAGGTAGTAAACATTATGGGTTTGGAAGCTGCTGTCCTACCAGCTTTAATGAGGTAAGGATTCTGATGGTCATCCTAGGCCGTCTCATTATGCTTAGAATCAGCTGCCTTTTCAGAGGAGACTTCCCATTCCTCTATCTCATCATGTCTCAATATATGCCCCTCCCCTGTGTTGAGTCAGGTTATGGAAGATACAGCATTCAATTATGATGGGGACAGTCTGCATTGCACCACATTGTATGGCCTATCTGGTCCATACATCAGAATCTTATCTTTGTGGTCTCTTCTCCATGGCTCTTAGGCTGATTGCTGTAAACCTCACAGACTGACAGGAGCACACTCTCTCTACCAGGCAGATAGCAGGAAATCCCTATCAAAGAAGCACATCCTCACCAGACATATCCTTCCTCCTCTTCACTGCCTTTGTGGTTGTGTGTAACTCAGACAATGATAGTCACTGTCTACCACTTTCATGGCCTTCTGCTGTTCAACTATATACAGTCCTCTGCAATTTCTGTTAAAGCCTGTTGTTTACTCAATTTGAGAACTATAGAGCCATAGAAAAGAACAGCACAGAATGAGGCTATTCAGCCAATTGTGTCAGTTCCAGTTGAATAAATGAACAATCTGTTTTAATTATTTTAAGTCCAACATCACCAGTGTTATTGGGATGGTAACCAAGTCTTTTGTATTGAAATGTTTAAGTGAAGCATTAGTTGAGCTAGTCGCTTCAAAATTTACAATGATTCTGGGTCTATATAAACTGAAAAGCTTGACCAAGCTTGAATTTTAAGCAGTTTTAGAGTCAATAATTGAACCTTTTGTTGCAAGATTAGTTAAACATGCTTTCTTGACAATTTTTTCAAGGCTGAAATCAGTTGAGCATATAATTCCAAATTAAAGTCCCTGAGGGTTCAATAGTTTATCCAGTGAATGTAGAAAATATAAATCCAACAATAAGTTCAGTGCTGAGTCTTTACATTTCAATACACAACAATATTCCAATTATCAAACTTGAAAAATATTCTAAAATAATGTACAATTTAGGATAATTTTTCGTAGGATATGCTTTTCCCCCTTCTCGCCTTCATTTCAAATTTTAATCCATATATCAAGATATTGATGCACTTTCTAGCTCTTGGCATTAATTGGCATTATAGAGGATATGTCTAGTGAGGATGTGCTTCTTTGATAGGGATTTCCTGCTGTCTGCCTGGTAGAAAGAGTGTGCTCCTGTCAGTCTGTGAGGTTTGCTGCAATCAGTCTAAGGGCCATGTAGAAGAGACCACAAAGATAAGATTCTGATGTATGGACCAGATAGGCCATACAATGTGGTGCAATAAGCCCGCATAAAGTAGAAACCCTCAAACGACATCATATAACTGACTAATGTTTCAAGGGAAAAAAGTCCCACAAAAAAGTTGAATATGCTCATTTGCTAATAAACTGATTTTCAAATATCTATCAGAATATCAGTTTTGAAAAATCAAACAATACACTTTGAAGAATAGAAAACATCACTGTTGCTGTTTCACTCCTTAGTGATCCATGTAACGAACAATGTTTCCCCTTTTGTGTATTAGACCAAAAACTGCCTTCCTTTATTACAATATCAGTAAATTGTTATTTTGGATGCCACATTGATGATTTGGCCTTTGTGACAATCATTTGGAGTATTCAATGCATGAAGTCATACACCACAGAAGCAGACCTTTTGGTCCAACGAGGCCACATTGACCATATTCCCAAACTATACCAGTCCCACCTGTCTGCACTTGGCCCATATCTCTCCAAATCTTTCCTATTCATAAACTTATCCAAATTTATTTTAAACATTGTAATGTTACCTGCATTCATCACTTTCTCTGGCAGTTTATTCCACACATGAATGACTCTTTGTAAAAAAAATTGCCCCTTTTGTCCATTTTAAATCTTCTCCTCTCACCTTAAAATATTGTCCCCTTGTTTTGAACGGCCCCACCACTGAGAAAAGACCTTTGTCATTCATCTTATCTGTGGCCCTCATGATAAAACTCAATAAGGCCACCCCTCAACCTCTTACGCTCCATGAAAAAATCCCAACCTTTTCAGTCTATTTTTGTATCTCAAGCCTTGCAACAGTTAGGCAAAATGTTGATTAAGGATTATTGTTCAGAAATTCACTGCAGCACAGCAGATAATTGTCCAATCTTGAGAGAACATTAAGTAATGCTGTGAGATGATAGCCAAATCTGAGGTTTGTACAAATTACATGAAAGTCGACCACTGTGTGTAACAAAAAAACATCGATGGGTTGTGTTGCTTGGCTTCAATACATTGAAAATCTGTATCATTTTCTAACTTCAGATCTATGTAAAACCTGCACAAAGATACAATGAAATTGTTCACAGTAGTGATAACTGCACAAATTTACCAATAATTCTTTGGATATAATTAAGAGCATTTGCATTAAACAACCTGTTGTGGATACTCATTGGAGTGACCAGAAGAATTAGTCTGATATTTAGCTTAACTACTCTTCAAAGAACCATCTGGAATTTTCCAAAAAACAAATTGCTTCTCTCAATCTGACCCAGATCTTTGTTTTCTTTGCCACTAATTTTACTCTTGCAACCCGCCATTTCCAGAACAAGAGCTAAAAAATGAATCCTTAACTTAAAACCAGAAAGTGAGCATAACTCAAGACGGGTCAAATCAGTTAATTCCTGAATGAACTATCATCCTGAATGAACTATCATGCTGGTGTTGAACTCTCTGTTCATGAGGCAACACTCCTCTGTAACTCAAGGAGTCGGGGAAGGTCCTATGGCACAATTCCAAGCTGAGCTGAAAATCCTCCATGTACTCAGGCCAACATTCTTTGTTCAAGGAACACCACTGAAAACAAATTAAGTGGCCATTTGTCAGGTTACTGTTTCTGACAGTTTGCTAATTACATTTTACTGTATTTCTTACATAACAATAGTCAGCTCATCTCAAACAAAGTTAAAAATCACACAACACCAGGTTATAGTCCAAGAGGTTTAATTGGAAGCACTAGCTTTCGGAGCGACGCTCCTTCATCAGGTAGTAGTGGAGGGCTCAATCCTAACACGCAGAATTTATAGCAAAAACTTACAGTGTGATGTAACTGAAATTATACATTGAAAAATTGATTGTCTGTTGAGTCTTTCATCTGTTTGAATACCATGATAGTTTCACTTCTTTCATGTGTAAATCACAAAACCCAAAAGTTGCATTCTCAGGTTAGCTGTTAACAATGGGTGATAGCCTTCCACTATCACCTGATGAAGGAGCGACGCTCCGAAAGCTAGTGTGCTTCCAATTAAACCTTTTGGACTATAACCTGGTGTTGTGTGATTTTTAACTTTGTACACCCCAGTCCAACACCGGCATCCCCAAAACATGAAAAGGAAACAGAAAACCTCAGCGAGAGCGAAAAAAATAAATTCAGAATCTTCATGTCATTTGACAATAATAACAATAATTAAGAAGAAGACAACAGTGCAGTGACTGGGGGATTTCTTGTGCTGGGGAAAGTTTAGACAATGCTACAGAAAGGTTTACCTGCGCCCAGCCACACACCCTGTCAATGTGGGGCACCCTGGTACTGTCTCAATTGTTCATGTTATGATTTCGAATAGACCTTTGCTTTAATTGTCCCCGAGGTGACATAAACTGCTGTATAATTGAATGTAATAGATTTGCCTCCGTGGGATCAACGGCATTTCTGATCCGGCAGAAGTGTTACGGTAGGAAAAGACGGTTGGCATTTACAAAATATCTTCAACGCAGAAAAGCGCTTTGCTGGAGCGTTGACACTGAGCCACATACAGTATTAGCACCAGTGACCAAACATTTAACCCACGAGAATGTTTCTAAGGGACAAGGGAGCCAGACCCTGGGAGGAGGGGAGGTCCAGAGGTTGAAGCATAGGCTGGCACTCCCTGGTAGACAAATAAAAATTGCGGATTCAGTCAAGCTCTGCTGATTTAGCGCGTCTGCCTCTTGCAAATTTACTTAGCCTCACTAAACTTATTGCACACCGTTTTACGCATTGTGAGTCCAGTCTTCATTTGTTTTTTTAATGTTTGAAAACTTCCTGAGGCTGGGTATGCTGCTCATTCTGTACATGTACAATCTGCTTTGTTGGCTGGAAAAATCGCTATTTACACGGTTTTTGTGAAACATATCCCCTGTAAATGACTTAATCTCATTTACAGTGAGGCTAGAGTTTTAGGAGTTTGGAGATCATGGAGGGTTGAAGGGTTGCAGGAGTCGAGCAAACTGATAGAAGTCTTTTAAAACAAGGGTGAGACGTTTCTTATTAAAGATATTACACAAATGAATATAATTTTCCTGCCCACGTGTTTAAAGCATTTAGTCACCTTGTGTGTTTACTTAATGTTTAGTTTTGCAATACTGAGCAGTAACTGTTGTTTAGCTCCAATTAGTAGTCCTAATCCAAGTGGATTGCAAATTTTCTGAGACTACTTTGGCATGTGCCCTTGCACTGCTTGAGTTTCATTTCAGCTGCACTATAATTACACAGGAGCAGAAAATAAACAAAGTTTTAAACTTCTTGCTTTCAAAATTTAAAAAAATACACTTTATATCGGATAGACTGAGTTTATGACATTTCAGTAGAATTAATGACACAGAGATCAACTATTTGACCAAGCAGGTCCATGCTTTTGTTTATCTGCATATTTGCCATTTAAGGAGGCTGTTGAGGATGTTGTTCTCCACATTACTAGAGTCCAAAATATATTGCAGGCAGGAGTGCAATAATGTTTCAGATTTCAGCCACAACTATAAAGACAGGTTGTGCTTAAAAGAAAGGCTTCTCGCTGTTATTAAGTGACACAGGGCTGGTCAGTTTTAGAGCTAAATGCTTTCTGGAGAGGATTTCGTAAAGGTTTGCATTATCTTTTCAATTGCTAAAAGCTCTACCCAGGCTTTTTGGATTTGACTGTGTTGTTGCACTCTTCGCCATCTATCAAAGTGATCCAGAACTCTGCTATTTGCAACTATGGGCCAATTTTCATCCATTACAGCTGTAACTCACTGAACCTACATTTTTGCTTTCGACTATGCAACACCTCAGTTTCTAAGATTCTTATCATTGCTTTCAAATCCCTCCATGACCCTGTCTCTTCCTGTATTTTCAACCTCCTCCAAACTCGTCATCCTCAATTAGCTGTGCATATCGAATTCTGGCCTCTTGAGCAACCCTGATTTTCATTGCCACTATTTGTAGCCATGCCTTAAACTAGACAGTTCTGAAGCTTTGAAAGTTGCTCCCAAGCCCCCCTCCATCTCTTTAAATTCTTACTCTCTCTTTAAGACTCTTCTGTCCAATGTTTTGATTATCTACTTGTACAAGTGGGCTCAGTGTCATATTTTGTTTGACAATCCTGTGAAAAACCTTGGGACATGCTTTTGGCATTAAAGTGTTACATAAATGCCAGTTATTATTATAATGGAAATGCTAAATTAGAAATTGTTCAAACCTGATTTCAAATCCAAGCATTACCATGTGCTGAGGTAGACTTGGATATTTTTTATTACAGCAAATGTGGAGGATAAAGTACAATGGAGCAAGGTGCAAGAGATGAAAACAGGAATGTTATACCAGGACAGGAGTTTGACCTCCTTAGTGTAATGGAATGGAAGGATGAAATTGCCACACTGCCTGGCAGCATTTTAAAGATAATTTATTGTTCTATTTAGAATCCAAGCCGACCGTGTTCCCAAACCAAACTAGTCCCACTTGCCTGCATTTGGCCCATATCTCCCTAATCCTTTCCTATTCATGTACCTGTCCAAATGTTTTGTAAATGTTGTAACTGTACGTCCATCCATCAGGCAGTTCATTCCACATGCGAACCATTCTCTAAAGGCAATATACAATTCGGGGTTATTTTTTGTAGGAGACTTTCTCCCACTTTAACTTTCATTTCAAATTTTAATCCATACATCAAGGTATTGACACAGTTTCAAGCTCTTGGTATTAAAATGCAGTCAGCATAAATTAGAAACCCTAAAACAGTGTCACATAACTGACTAACTGTTCAGGGGAAAAAATTGCCACAAATAGAACGTTTGCTCATAGCTTATTTTTCAAGCATCTATAGGAATGTTAGTTTTGAAAAAAAAAGATAATACACATTAAAGTATCATAAACACATCATTGTTGCTGCTTGTCTCCTTAGAAATCCATGTAACGTAAAATATGTTACCACTTCTATGTATTGGACCAAAGACTGTCTTCCTTTAGTATAATATCAGTAAATTGCTATTTTGATGTCATCCTGATGCTTTGGGCTTTGTGCCAATCATTTGGAGTATTCAATTCATAAAGTCAAAAAAAAAGTTGTACCTCGTGTCGCTTTTCAAACTTTCTCCTCTCACCTTAAAAATATGCCTCCTAATTTTGAACTACCCCACCCTAGGGAGAAGACCCTTGCTGTTCACTTTGTCTATGTCCTTCATGATTATATAAAGTTAAATAAACGCAACCCTCAATCTGCTATTCTCCAATAAAAAAGTCCCAGCTTTTCCAGTCTATTTCTATATCTCACACCCTGCTTTCCTGGCAACAGCTAGGCAAAATGTCAGTGAACATTCCTATTCAGAAACTCATTGCAGCACAGCAGTTGATTGTCCATAAATTGAGAGCATATTAAGTGATGGTATGGGATGATAATCAAATCTGTGAGGCTCATACAAAATACATGAAAGTTAACCACTGTGTGTAACACAAGATGTCAACAGATTGTGTTGCTTGACTTCAACTCATTGAAATGCTGTGTCATTTTATCCGCAGATCTATTTAAAGCCTGCACAAAAGTATAATGAAATCATTTACTATCGCAATAGCTGTGCACAAGTTTAAATACCAGTTCTTCGGTTACTGGTAAGAATATTGGGATTAAAGCTGTGATAAGGATACTCGATGGAGTCACCAGAAATTCTTCTTATGTTTACCTTAATCCCTCTTCATAGAACCATCTGGAATTTTCTAAAACAACCAAATTGCTTCTCTCAATCTGACCCAGATCTGTGTTTTCTTTGCCCCTAATTTTTACTCATGCAATTCACTATTCCCAAAGCAAGAGCTAAACAATGAGTCCTTAACTTAAAGCATAACTCAAGATGGTTCAAATTTACCTTTAACTGTTCCCCTTTTACAAGGTCAAACATCACATGACACCAGATTGTAGTCCAATGGGTTTATTTAAAAACACTAGTGAGCGGAGATCCAAGATGGCAGCAGTCTGTGTGGTTTGTTGTACTGGGCTCTGTGCCAAACACCCAGGTAAGGTGGACCTTTACCCACCCCCGCCCCCCCCCCCCCCCACACCAGCTCATTGACCACCCCTAGGAGAAAAATCAATAATATAAAGTTACTGACCCCTGGAGCTGCTAAAATTGTGGTTTGACAGCTCTAAGTTCAGGATGAAGCTGATAAAGGAAAAGGTGTGAAAGGAGTACAGCAAGGAAGGCCCCCCCCCTTGCCATTGCTTAAACTCCCGGGGTGACCCCTTTGGATTTAATGGGGCAGCAGCATTTACTCTCAGGGTTTGCCAAACTCCAAGGTGGGCGGCACGGTGGCACAGTGGTTAGCGCTGCTGCCTCACAGCGCCAGAGACCCGGGTTCAATTCCCGCCTCAGGCGACTGACTGTGTGGAGTTTGCACATTCTCCCCGTGTCTGCGTGGGTTTCCTCCGGGTGCTCCGGTTTCCTCCCACAGTCACAAAGATGTGCAGGTCAGGTGAATTGGCCATGCTAAATTGCCCCTAGTGTTAGGTAAGGGGTAAATGTAGGGGTATGGGTGGGTTGCGCTTCGGCGGGGCGGTGTGGACTTGTTGGGCCGAAGGGCCTGTTTCCACACTGTAAGTAATCTAATCTAATCTAAGATTGAAGCAGCAGTGGAGCCAACATTCAATTCATAAGGTCACTCTGTATGGAAACAGACCTTTTGGTCCAAACAGTCCATGCTGACCATGTTCCCAAGCTAAACTAATCCCATCTGGCCCATATCCCTGCAAACCTTTCCTACCTATCTCAAAACCTGTCTTTTAAATGTTGTATCTGCATTCCTCACTTTTACTGGCAGTTCATTCCACACATGAGCCACTTTGTGTGTGTGTGTGTGTGTGTGTGTGTGTGGGTGTGTGTGTGTGGGGGGGGAATCAAGTTGTACCTCGTGTCGCTTTTCAACCTCTCACCTTGAAATATGCCCCCTAGTTTTGAACTTCCCCACCCTTGGGAAAAGACCCTTGCTGTTCACTTTATCTATGTCCCTCATGATTCTGTCAAGTTAAATAAGCTCCACCCTCAATCTGCTATTCTCTAGTGGAAAAGTCCCAGTCTATTTCTATATCTCACACCCTGCTTTGCTGGCAGCAGCTAGGCAAAATGTCAGTGAACATTCCTATTCAGAAACTCATTGCAGCACAGCAGTTGATTGTCCGTAAATTGAGAGCTTATTAAGTGATGGTGTGGGATGATAATCAAATCTGTGAGGCTCATACAAAATACCTGAAGTTAAACACTTTGTGAAACACAAGATGTCAACAGATTGTGTTGCTTGACATCAGCTCATTGAAAGATTGTGTCATTTTATCCGCAGATCTATTTAAAGCCTGCACAAAAGTATAATGAAATCATTTACTATCGCAATAGCTGTGCACAAGTTTAAATACCAGTTCTTCGGTTACTGGTAAGAATATTGGGATTAAAGCTGTGATAAGGATACTCGATGGAGTCACCAGAAATTCTTCTTATATTTACCTTAACCCCTCTTCGTAGAACCATCTGGAATTTTCCAAAAAAAAACAAATTGCTTCTCTCAATCTGACCCAGATCTGTGTTTTCTTTGCCCCTAATATTTACTCATGCAATTCACTATTCCCAAAACAAGAGCTAAACAATGAATTCTTAACTTAAAGCATAACTCAAGATGGTTCAAATTTACCTTTAACTGTTCCCCTTTTACAAGGTCAAACATCACATGACACCAGGTGTAGTCCAATAGGTTTATTAAAAAACACTAGTGAGCGGAGATCCAAGATGGCAGCAGTCTGTGTGGTTTGCTGTACTGGGTCCTGTGCCATACGCCCTGGCAAGGTGGACCTTTACCCCCTAGCTCGTTAACCACCCCTAGGAGAAAAATCGATAATATAAAGTTACTGAACACCCGGAGCTGCTAACATTGTGGTTTGACAGCTCTAAGATCAGGATGAAGGCGAATAAAGGAAAAGGTGTGAAAGGAGTACAGCAAGGAGGACCCTCCCCTACTGTCCCCATTACTCCAACTCCAAGAAAAGATTGAAGCAGCCGTGGAGCCAATATCTGCCGTTCTGAAAAAGCATGAGCAAGAGGCCTGATGAAGGGCTTTTGCCCGAAACATCGATTTCGCTGCTCGTTGGATGCTGCCTGAATTGCTGTGCTCTTCCAGCACCACTGATTCAGAAAGAGACTCAAACACTTGACCGAAGATTAGAAGCAGTGGAGTAGAGGCATCGGAGACCGTGGCGGAGGTCTCGGGATGGAAGGATCCGAACACTAGAAGACCCGGTTTGGGTTCTTCAGGAACTAATGGATGAACTGGAAAACAAAAGTAGAAGGCGAGGACCTCATTGGATTCTTGGGAAAGTGGTTCCCGAAGTTCCCGGGGCTGGAGTTGGAGTCGGGCCTGGTGAGCGTGGAGTAGGCCCACCAGATCGCAATGCACAGGTCTGGGCTGGATCCGTGCTTCCGCCCAGTCCGAGTGTGACTCCAGCATTATAAAGGAAAACAGATACTGATTGAAACAGCAAGAAGACTGGGAAGAGATCCACAGGCTTTAATAGACAAAGGCTGAAGAATAATGTTTTTTCAAGACTGCTCAGGAGCCATAGTTAAGAAGAAAAAGGCATTTGATGAATGTAAGAGAAAATTATGAGATCTGAACATTCAGTATTCCTGGAGGTACCTGGCGGTGTTGTGATACGCTCACAGAGGGATGATATATAATTTTGACTCTACAGAAAAGGTCAAGGACTTTGTGAACTCTTTGAAAATGGAGTGGGGATTTGCGGGAAGGGGTTGGGATGCGAGAATGGGCACCTTTACGGACAGTGGCACAGTTTTTCTTTACTTTTTCTGACCCTCTTTTCCTCTCCCCTCTCCCCTTTTTGTGGTTATCATTTTTTTAGCTTTTGTACTGCCTTGGTGTAATACCTGATTTATTTTTCATTTTGGTTGATTGGTTATTGTGTGGGGTTTTCTTCTTCTGCTGTCCTTTTTTTTGGATTGAGGGTGGCTATATCTGTGTTTAAGATGTATGGAGAAGAGGTGTGGGGGGGGAGGGTGGTTGTCCATTGTTAACTTTCATCAACTTCACCAACACATTCCACCCTGACCTTAAATTTACCTGGACCATCTCTGACACCTCCCTCCCATTCCTGGACCTCTCCATCTCCATTAGTGACGACCGACTTGACACTGACAGTTTTTACAAACCCACCGACTCCCACAGCTACCTGGATTACACCTCTTCCCACCCTACCTCTTGCAAAAATGCCATCCCGTATTCCCAATTCCTCCGCCTCCCCCGTATCTGCTCCCAGGAGGAGCGGTTCCACCACAGAACACACCAGATGGCCTCCTTCTCTCGAGACCGCAATTTCCCTTCCCACGTGGTCAAAGATGCCCTCCAACGCATCTCATCCACATCCCGCAATTCCGCCCTCAGACTCAACCCCTCCAACCGCAACAAGGACAGAACGCCCCTGGTGCCCACCTTCCACCCTACCAACCTTCGCATAAACCAAATCATCCGCCGACATTTCCGCCACCTCCAAACAGACCCCACCACCAGGGATATATTTCCATCCCCACCCCTCTCCGCCTTCCGCAAAGACCGTCCCCTCCGTGACTACCTGGTCAGGTCCACGACCCACCCTCCCATCCTGGCACATTCCCCTGCCACCGCAGGAACTGTAAAACCTGCGCCCACACCTCCTCCCTCACCTCCATCCAAGGCCCCAAAGGAGCTTTCCACATCCATCAAAGTTTTACCTGCACATCCACTAATATCATCTACTGTATCCGTTGCTCCCGATGCGGTCTCCTCTACATTGGGGAGACTGAGCGACTTGTCCGACCTGCCTAGCTCCTTTTCCACCTATCCACTCCACCCTCTCCTCCCTGACCTATCACCTTCATCTCCTCCCCCACTCACACATTGTACTCTATGCTACTCTCTCCCCACCCCCTCCCTCCCTTAGCTTATCTCTCCACGCTTCAGGCTCACTGCCTTTATTCCTGATGAAGGGCTTTTGCCCGAAATGTCGATTTCGCTGCTCATTGGATGCTGCCTGAACTGCTGTGCTCTTCTAGCACCACTGATCCAGAATCTGGTTTCCAGCATCTGCAGTAATTGTTTTTACCCTCTCAGAATGTAAATAACAGGTTTTCTTTATCTGTGCATCGTCTGGGACTAGGGCACGGCCTCAGCTGGAAGGAGCCAGGATGGTAGCAAGAATTGGGAAGATTGCCCTCTATGAGCAAGGGGGGAGATCTCTAGTGAATTGGGATTTGTTTGGTTGTTTGTTTAAGTTAAATGTGGTGGTTAGTTTTTTTTAGTTGTAGTAGGTTTTATAAGACAGTTTTTAGACTTTATAGTGGTAATGTCTTTTTCACTCGCCACACCTTAGATAAGCTTCCTCCTCTTGGGAGGCTGCTGTGGATGACCATGGCGAGTGATTTGTTCATGTAGTGCACCTGGAATGTAAAATGGAGCCATTCCTCCATTAAAAGAAAGAAGGCACTGTCAAGCCTTAGGAAGGAAAGGGTTAACATCATCCAGCTGCAGGAGACACATTTAACTGAAAAGGAACATCTGAAGCTGCAGCAGGAGGCTCATGATAGGGTATTCTTCTCCTCTTTTAGTTCCAAGAGTAGATAAGTGGCTATATTGGTAAGAAGGAACCTCCCATTCCAGATAACTGAGCAAATTAAGGATGAAAATGGACAGGTCATTATTCTTGAAGCTCTAATACTTGGAGAAGAATATGACATCCTGAATGTGTATTGTCCCCCGGCGCACCCTCTTACTTTTCTAATTTATGCTATTGCTAAATTAATGAATTTTGGGCTGCGCCGCACAATCATATGAGAGGATTTTAACTGCCTAATGGATCCCGGGGTAGACAGGGTGCCAAGGGCCATGGCAGGTATGCCCACACAATCTAGATAGTTTGGTGGATGTTTGTGAGGAGTTGGGAGGGGAAGTCTTGATGTCATTTAGCTAACTAAGTCAGAAATATGGACTGTCTAATAGGGACCTTTTCCAGTACTTTCAGCTAAGTGATTATATAAAGAAGAAGTCCATGCTACTGGCTCAGCCTTACAATTTTGATGTGGGGAAGAGTGCTCTGGTGCATGGGCGCTCTTTCAGTTAGTACTTTGTATCATTTACAGAAAGGTCATGGCTTAGGAGATGTGGAGAGACTCTATTTGACTTGGAATCAGGAACTAGCAAAGGATATTTCATTGGAAACATGGGAAGATACTGGGAAAATGTAAAGAAAATCTCAATATGTAACAAAGCGCAGGCCATGCAATTGAAGATTTTACACAGAGCTCTTATGGCGCTAGAGAGGTTAGCTAAATTCAAGAGAGGAGCGTCTCCAAGGTGTCATAGACTTATGGAGTCATAGAGTCATAGAGATGTCTAGCACGGAAACAGACCCATCGGTCCAACTCATCCATGCCAACCAGATATCCCAAACCAATCTAGTCCCACCTGCCAGCACCTGGCCTATATCCCTTCAAACCTTTTCTATTCATATACCCATCCAAATGCCTTTTAAATGTTGCAATTGTCCTAGCCTCCACCACTCCCTCTGGCAGCTCATTCCATACATGTACCACCCTCTGCGTGAAAAAGTTGCCCCATGGGCCTCTTTTATATCTTTCCTCTCTCACCCTAAACCCCTAGGTCTGGACTCTCCCACCCCATGGAAAAGACTTTGTCTATTTATTCTATCCATGCCCCTCATGATTTTATAAACCTCTATAAGGTCACTCCTCAGCCTCTGGCACTCCAGGGAAAACAGCCCTAGCCTATTCAACCTCTTCCTATAGCTCAAATCCTCCAACCCTGGCAACATCCTTGTAAATCTTTTCTGAACCCTTTCAGGTTTCACAACATCTTTCCGATAGGAAGGAGACCAGAAATGCACATAATATTCCAACAGTGGCCTAACTAATGTCCTGTACAGCTGCAACATGACCTCCCAACTCCTGTACTCAATTCTCTGACCAATAAAGGAAAGCATATCAAATGCCTCCTTCACTATCCTACCTACCTGTGACTCCACTTTCAAGGAGCTATGAACCTGTACTCCAAGGTCTCTTTGTTCAGCCCAAATGTAAAATTAGTATAGGCACTCTTACACACTGTTTTTGGTCATGTTACAAGATCTGGAGATCCTGGAGTGCTATAGTAAGGGAACTGAAGGAAATCCTGGGAATTGAAGTTAAAGTGGACCTTGTTGTTGTTCTTCTGGGGTTGCCAAATTTGCCCTCTCTAGGTGATCACAGGAAGAGACTATGTAACACTCTGTGCGAGGAAGAACATTTCAATGCACTGGACATTGGAAAAACCTCCAGGTCTTATGGGGTGGCGCAGGGGGAGATGCAGACTAACTCACATATATGGTGCACCACAAAATGGAGCAGTTTTATAAGACGTGGCAGCTTTTTCAAAATTATATTGACACAGACTTTTTTAATATTAATATTAATAATATTAGTTGTTAATTAAGGCTGTGATATAGCCTTGGGAATCAGTTTGGGTGCCCATGGGGCCCTGGGTGGGGAAGCTGGGGGAGAAAAATACAGGTACAATGATTAGTGCTCCCAGGGGTGGGGGCTTTTACTGGAGGTGTGGTGAGTGAAATAGAATAAAATAATGTGATATAATGTAATTTAAGCTAATTTGAATTCAGCTTAATTTAATTTTCATTTAATTTGATTAAAGTTTAAGTTAAGTAGATACACTTGTTCTGGTGGAATAGTAGGTAGTTTATCATTAATAGTATTGTGATATGATATTGTTGCACTACCTCTATCTTTTTATATTTTGGTATTGTTTTTTATATATAGTTGTTTTGTAAAAGATTTGAAAAAGTTTTTAATAAAAATATTTATTAAAAAAACCACCAGTGAGTCCTTGATGAAGAAGCACCACTACAAAAGCTAGTGTTTCCAAATAAACCCGTTGGACTATAACCTGGTGTCGTGTGATTTTTGACCTTGTCCAATTCAGCCTGACACCGGCACCACTACATCATGGTCCCTTTGTACAAAGTTCACATACTAGAATTCAATACAGTTAATTCCTGAAGAGACTATCATTCGACAGGAATACAGCTGCTGATGTTCAACTCCCTGTTCACAAGGCAGCACTCCTTTATGTTCAAGGCTCTGTGATTCAAGAAGTCAGGGAAGGTTGTAAGGCTCAATGCCAATCTGAGCAGAACATCTTTTGTGTACTCAGCCTAACATTCTTTGTTCAGTGAACACCACTGAAAACAGATTAAGTGGCCATATGTCTAGTTGTCATTTTTGAAATCTGACTAATTACATTTTGGATGTTGTATTTCCCTCCATAACAACAGTTCTGCTCATTTCAATCTGTTTATTGTTTGTGTAGAGCTGTGAGGCATTTCTGAGAGTCATGATAAGGCATTGTATAAACCTGAGTCTTCATCTTTCTTAAAAATGTGCTCCGTAGTTTTGAACTCCCACACCCGAAGGAAAAGATCCTTGCTGTTCACCAAACTCAACTGGACTCACCACATAAACACAGTGGCTACAAGAGCAGGTCAGAAACTAAGGATACTGCAGCAGGTAACTCACCCCTTGACACCCTAAAGACTAGCTACCATCTACAAGGCACATGTCTGTGATGGAATACTCCCCACTTGCTCGGGTGGGTGGAGCTCCAACAACACTCAAGAAGTTTGACACCATCCAAGACAAAACAACCCACTTCATTGGCACCCCAAATACAAACATTCAATCCCTCCACCACCGGCCTTCAGTAGCAGTAGTGTGTACTATCTACAAGATGCACTGCAGAAATTCACCAAACATCCTTCGACAGCACCTTCCAAACCCACAAGCACTTCCATCTAAAAGGACAAGGGCAGCAGGTTCTTGGAAACACCACTACCTGCAAGTTCCCCTCCAAGCCACTCACCGCCTAGACTTGGAAATATACCGCCGTTCCTTCACAGTCGTTGGGTCACAATCCTGGAATTCCCTCCCTACCGGTATTGTAGGTCAACCCACAGCAAGTAGAAGGCAGCTCACCACCACCTTCTCAAGGACAAATAGGGATGGGCTATCTATGCTGGCCAGCCAGCAATGCCCAAGTCCCACAAATTAATTTAAAATAAATAAAATAGTGATTAGCTGCTTCTAGTGATGGAATGGTCAATACCAGAAGCTACACCTTTCAGGTGATGGGCAAGGGAACCAGAGGGAGATGAGCCTGGGACAAGGGGAGCTAGGCTGCTCCTCTGGTTGGAACTGGGTCAGTGATAGCGGGGGGGGGGGGGGGGGGGGGGGGTAAGGCCCTGCAGAGGAGGCAAAACAATTTAAAACTTTTTATTAAAGGAATAATCAGGGAACTGGAAAACCTGAAGTTACCGAGGTAACGAATTCCTTGCAAATGAACCATTTGCAATCTATCACTAGTGGGGTGCAGGAGAGATCAATGCTGGCACCACAGTTATTTACAGTAAATATTACAGAGAGAACGCAGTGTACCATCACCAAGTTTGTGAATGACATAACTATAGGTGGAAAGGCAGTGGTGAGGATGACTAAAGGAGTCTTAGGGGGATATCGATAGATAAAATGAGTAGATATAAACTTGCCAGATGTAAGTAAGTGAGACGAGTTTAGCTTAGGAAACTTAGTTGACATGAACTAGTTGGACCAAAGGGTCTGTTACCCTGCCGTATGACTCCATGACATATTGAATATAATGTGGAAAACTGAGAGATTATGCACTGTGGGAAGAGGAATAGAGGAGATGAACGTTATTTAAATGGAGAAAGATTTCAGAAAGTTGCAGCACAGAGGGATTTTGAAGTCCTACTGCATGAATCACAAAAAGTTAGCATTCGTTTTCAGCAGATAATAGGGAAGGCAAATTGAACATTGCTCTTTATTTCAAAGGGAATGGAGTTTAAAAATAGTTTTGTGTTGTTAAAGCTTACAAGGCACTAGGCCTACCACTGCTGGAAGACTGAACAGTTTTGGACGACTTATCTCGGGAAAGATTTACTGGCATTGGAAGCAGTCCAGAGGAGGTTCACAAGGCTGATCGAAGGTATGAAAGGATTTTCCTCTGAGGAGTGGTTAAGTTTCAATTCATTGGAGTTTGGAAGAGTGAATGGAGACCTCATTAATACAAAAGTTTACGTGGGGACTTGTCAGGGTAGATATAGAAAGGTTGTTTCCCCTTCCACAGAGGCTCGGACCACCAGGCATTATCTCAAAACAAGGGAGCTGGTGTTGGACTGGGGTGTACAAAGTTAAAAAAATCCCACAACACCAGGTTATAATCCAATAGGTTTATTTGGAAGCACTAGGTTTCAGAGTGCTGCTCATATGTCAGGTGGTTGTGAAGTATAAGATTGCAAGACACAGAATTTATAGCAAAAGTTTACAGTGTTATCTAACTGAAATTTTCAAATGAGGCAAACTTGGAGAAAGCAATGGAGTACAGTAGGTTCCGTTTGGGATCTTAGTCTTGAGAACCCCCCTGGTCCTCATCTTCCACCCTACCAACCTCCGCATAAACTACATCATCCGCTGACATTTCCGCCAGCTACAAATGGACCCCACCACCAGGGATATATTTCACTCCCCACCCTTATCCGCTTTCTGCAAAGACTGTTCCCTCCGTGACTACCCGGTCAGGTCCACGCGCCCCAACAACCCACCCTCCCCTCCTGGCACCCTCCCCTGCTACCGCAGGAATTGCAAAACCTCCCCCCTCACCTCCATCCATGGAGCCTTCCACATCCACCCAAGTTTCACCTGCACATCCACCAATGCCATTTATTGTATCCGTTACTCCCGATGCGGTCTCCTTTACATTGCGGAGACTGGACGCCTTCTCGCAGAGTGCTTTAGGGAACATCTCCGGGGCACACGCACCAATCAACCCCACTGCCCCATGTCCAAACATTTCAACTCCCAGGATATGTAGGTCCTGGGCCTCCTCTACCGTTGCTCCCTCACCACCCGACGCCTGGAGGAAGGATGCCTCATCTTCTGCCTCAGAAGACTTCAACTCCAGGGCATCAATGTGGACTTCACCAGTTTCCTCATTTCCCCTCCCCCCACCTTACCCCAGTTCCAACCTTCCAGCTCAGCACCATCCTCATGACCTGTGCTACCTGCCAATCTTCCTTCCCATCTATCTGCCCCACCCTCCTCTCCAATCTATCACCTTCATCCCCACCTCCATCCACCTATTGTCCTCTTAGCTACGTTCTCCCCAGCCCCACCCCCCTCCTATTTATCTCAAAATGGCTGAAGAGTGTCCTTGGTTAATGTAGCAGAATATGGCTGATAGTAGTTAGAGTGCTTGGGAAAATATTTCATTAAAGTAGAGAAGTCGTAGGCCTGTGGACCCAAGGTAACAGAACTGAGCTAGTATATGCAGCTGTAGTTGTTTATGCATAAGACATAGATATGAACATTTCACCCTGCATCTAATTAGTGAATCTCTCTTGAATTATTTACAATTCTAACAGTTCCTTTTAATTATGTCCTTCAAATAATCATAGATTCTGAAGTTTGAACTTCTGAAGTAGTTATAGATTCACCAATATACAAAAAAAAATTGAAAGCATTAGGGAAACCATTCAAATAAATTTTTTGAGAGCAATTCAGTCTCAGACACTAAAAGCAGCTCCCCATATCATTACAGGGAGAAATGAATCAGAGATACAGAAACTAGCAGACATTGGAATGTGGGGTGCATGATCATTGCAAGGCACACATGGATAAAGATAGGGGTGTCTCGTAAATATGGTAAAAAAGAAACTGCTCACAATGTGTTAGCTAAAGAATTCTGACGTTTTATAATTTTGTTTGAACTAATATAACAATTAATAAAAATCGATATTCTTTTGTATTTCCTGTAATGAGGTTAATAAGGAACTTAAAAGGTCCTTAAGTGATAGGCAAGTGTCCAATTAATTGACAGTTACCATGTTGTAGCTGGCAAATATCTGGGCAGGAATGTACGTGAATACACAGTCCGTTGTGAAAAGCCCCAAGAAAGGAAATAAAAGAGTCCGGGAAACATCATGAGACAATGGAGGACCAGGAGTTGACCAGAACCCTGCCCATCTCTAGCCATTCAGTGATATAATTAGCTTAATTAGAAATTTATGTAATTATTCATAATATAATTGATTTGTAAATGTTAAAGGCAGGATGAAACAAATATATACAAAAATTTATATTTTCTTTTGTTCGGTGAGAACATCGCTGGATTTTCAAAGGGTTTCTTCCCACTGGTATAATTTCAATAAACTCTGTGATGCTGGAAGTGGACTCCTGGATGTTGAGTGAATTATTTGGTCATATCGAGACAACAAGGAGGCCGCTCTGCAAATGTGAGGGTCTGTAAAACATTGCTGCTCATGTCCTAACTTGGACCAAGTCTCATTTGCCTGTCACGTGGTCATTGAATCAAAGAGTCATAGAGTGATATATCACAGAAACAGGCCCTTTTACCTATTGTAACTCCTGCTTAAGCAATGCCTCAATTTTTAAAGCTCTTTTCATGCTCAAATCATGACGTCACTTCCTTCCCAGCTCTCTAATTTCCTTCAACTCCAAAACCCTACAATATATTTACACTCCAATGCTAGACTCTTTAAGATTTCCTGATTTTGGCCAAACTTTTATCTGCCTGAGTTCTAAGTAGTGGTCTTTAGATTATATTAGATTCCCTACAGTGTGAAAACAGGCCCTTCGACCCTCCGAAGAGTTACCCACCCCGACAAAAGCACCTAACAACTATGGACAATTTAGCATGGCCAATTCACCAAACCTGCACATCTTTGGAATGTGGGAGGAAACCGGAGCACCCGGAGGAAATCCATGCATACACAGGGAGAATGTGCAAACTCCACACAGACAGTCGGCCGAGGCTGGAATTGTACCTGGGACCCTGGTGCTGTATGCAGCAGCGCGAACCAACGAGCCAGTTCTAAATTTCTGCATTTTCCTACCTCCTTTAATGTGCTCCATAAAATCTACTTCTTTGATTAAACTTGCTTTGTTTTGCATTTAATAATGCGCCTTGGAATGTGGTGTATTAAAAGCCACATAAATATAAGTGATCTCTACAATAAGCCTGAAGATTGGAATCAAAATGGTAGATTAGTTGATTCCATAATTTTAAGGTCAGGAAAGATACACAGGATATTGGAAGCTCTTGTAGTGTTCTACTTTAACCCAGTACAACAAAAGAGAAAGTTTGTTTGTTTTATTAGCGTCCTTTGCTACTGGCAATGCACTGTTGAAAGATTACAATGATTTTAGAGTTGTTGCCATTTTCAATAGAGGTCTGACGTTAGAACATAGAACATAGAACATTACAGCACAGTACAGGCCCTTTGCCCTCGATGTTGCGCTGCCCTGTGAAAACAACCTAAAGTCCATCTAATCTACACAATTCCATTATCATCTATATGTTAATCCAATGAACATTTAAATGCGCTTAAAGTTGGCAAGTCCACCACTGTTGCATGATATTTGAATAGTACGCATGAGTACTCATTAAGGAATTGCACTCCCTTCACTTGTATTACACATTTTGAAGAAAACAGTTCTCACTTGATTTCATAGCAAAACTCCGCATCTTATTTTTTATATGATAGGATTTTTCATCAAACTAATCTATACTTCCAATGACCAAGCTGAATGTCACTCGTAGACATGGTGTTTAAAATTACATCATCCACATTGCATTTCCCTGTACTTTGAACAGCGAGTTATTAATTTATTCATGATTTTCTATAAAAGATTTCCTTTCAATTTGATTTTCTTTAGCATTTGTATGATATAATGACTGTATCTCATATCTAAAGTCTTGCAAAACTCAGGCTTCTCCCAAAAATCTACTGCAGTAATTGAGTACGTTGAGTGTTTAAAGTTTAAATTCTCAATCAAAGGATGGTAGGTTGTGCTAAAACAAACAGAAAAGTGTTCTTCGAATATATTAATAGACAACGAATAGTGGAAAACTGCTTACTGAGTCAAAGGGTATGGAGGCACAGGTACTAAATGAATATTTTGCTTCTGCCTTTATCAAATCAGAAGATGTTGACAATGGCTGCATTTAAAACGTGGGTGTCGATCAACAGAGCAGTTATGGTGATAGATAAAGAAGAGGTGCTACAAAGGCTGGCAACATGTCAGGGAGAGGTTCCAAGGCCTGGTCGCTGAGACAGTTAAGGGAGCAAATTGTGAACTACTGACAGAAAATTTCCAGGCCTATCTGAACATAGGATTAGTCCAAGGGGACTAGAGGATAGCAAATGTGTTGCCATTGTGTAATAAAAGGGCAAAGGATAAATCAGGAAACTACTGACCTGCCAGCTTGGCATCAAGAGATGGAAAACCAATGGAGACCATACTATGGGATGAGATAAATATACACTTTGAAAACCAAGTTACTCCTAGGAAGTCAGCATGGCTTGAAAACGAAACATGCTGGAGATCACAATGGGTCAGGCAGCATCTGTAAGGAGAGAGCAAACTAACGTTTCAAGTCTAGATGACTCTTCATCAGAGCTCTAGCATCATCTTGAGTTAGTTTCTTCTCTCTCCATGGAATCTGCCTGAGACGCTGTGATTTCCAGCATTATTTATTTTCAGTACAGATTCCAGCACCTGAAGTAATTTGTTCCTGCCCTTGTTTTATCAAGGACAGATCATGTCTGGCAAAATTGAATTGATTTCTTTGACGAGGTCACACAGACAGTGGATGAGGGTAGTGCTGTGGATATTTAAGAAAGCATTTGATGTGTGCCACTTGGTAGATTGGCAGCAAATTAGAAATGTTTGGGATTGATGAATCCTTGGCAGCATGGATTAGAAATTGGCTAAAAGATAAGGAACAGAAGGCATGCAGAAATGGGCATTCTTGGACTGGAGGTGAATTGCAAATGGTGTTCCCCAAGGATAAGTGTTGATTGCGCTGCTTTTTCTGACTTATGTAAATGATTCGGAGAAGGATGTTGAGGGGAAAATCTCTCAATTTGCAGATGATGCTAAGCTTGAGGGAACAGGGAATTGAGACGATGATGCTAAGCGACTTCAGAGGGACATTGTCAAGTTGGCTAAATAGGTAGACACCAAGCAGATGAATTTCAATGCAGAGCAATGTGAGGTAATGCATTTTGGCTCAATGGGACAAATTTGAGGAGAATACAGAAGCAGAGGGACCTCCAAGTTCAAGTACATAGCTCTCTGAAGGTGGCCAGACAATTTAAAATGTTTGTTAAGAAGGCGTATAAAGTCCTTGGGTTCATAACTAGAGACATTAAGGATAAGAGTATGCAAGTGATAGTACACCTCAACAAATCATTGGTCAGACTGCATTTGGAGTATTGTGTTCAGTTCTGAGCAGCTCATTTAAGGAAGATTGCTAAAGCCATGGAGAGTGTGCAAAAGGAATTTACTAGAATGTTATCACTATAAGGAATTTTAGATACAACGAATGATTAGAGAAATTGGGCTTATTCTCCTTAAAGCAGAGAAGAATAAGAAGTAAACGTATCAAAGTGTTCAAAATTAGGAACAGTTTTGACAAAGTAAAGAAGAATATTCTGTTCCCACTAGGTGATATTGTCAGTAACTAGGGATAACAATTTCAAGATTGTCAGCAAGAGAGCTAAGAGAGAGATGGTGAAAAATGTCTTTTCTTAGAATTGTAGGGATTTTGGCCAAACTCTTAGCTGTCGACGCTCTGAGCAGTGGTCTCTCCTCTCTAAATTTCTACATATTCTGACCTCTTTTAATGTGCTCCTTAAAATCTATTTCTTTGACTAAAATTCTCAGCATCTACTTTAGGAATTCCTTAAGTAACTCAATGTTGTTTTGTATTTAATAATGCCCTTTGGGATGGTTTGCTTTTAAAAGCCCTATAAATAAAAATGATCTTTGCAAAGAGCCTGAGGATTGAAACCAAAATCGAAGGTCAGTAGGGTCTATAATTTTAAGGTGATGAAAGGATTGCAGGAGGTAAAAACAATGACTGCAGATGCTGGAAACCAGAGTTTAGATTAGAGTGGTGCTGGAAAATCACAGAGGACGCTGGACCCTCTGAAAAGTGTTCTATTTATACATAATGCATTAAAAGAGAAAAATTCTTTTTCTACTCGAGTCCTCTGCTGTTCACAATGTGCTATTGAAAAATTACTATAATTTGAGAGTTTGGCATTTTCAAGGCAGTGTGCCTGAGAGCTCACTAAGGTAATGTCCTCCTTTCACTTCCATCACAGAGTTTGAAGAAGACGGTTCACACTTGCTTTCTTAGCAAAATTCCACATCCTATTTTTTGTGATTGTATTTTTCAAATTAATCTATATTTCCAATATCATAGCTTAACATCACTTGTAGATTTGGTATTGAGCTTTACAATATCCACATTGCATTTCCCTGTACTGCGAACTTGATTGTACACAATGAACATAAACATGTAACATTACAGCCCAGTACAGACCCTTCCTCCCTTAATGTTGCGCCGACCTGTGACACCAATCTGAAGTCCATCTAACCTAAACTATTCCATTCTCATTCAAATGAGAATAGTTAGCGAGCCTACTACTATTGCAGGCAGTGCGTTCCAGCCCCTTACTTCTCCCTAAGTAAAGCAAGAGTTATGTTTTGACCATAATTTTCTGTGAAAGATTTCCTTTCAGTACGGTTTCCTTTAAAATTTGTCAGATACAATGACTGTATCTTATACCTAACACCTTGTAAAGCACAAGCTTCTCCCAAACTCTACTCTGGTCCTTGAATACGGTAAGTGTTTAAGGTGAAATTGTCAAACAAAGGAGTGTAGATGGTGCTAAAACAAACAATAAAGTTTTCTTCAAATAAGGTAATTGTCAAAAAATAGTGGAAATTAGAGTGGGATCCCTGAGAAGCAAGCAGGTTAAGCTGTTTACTGAAGCAAAAGGTATGGAGGCACAGGTACTAAATGAATAATTTGCTTCTGCCTTTATCAAATCAGAAGATGGTGACAATGGCCGAGTTGAAATGTGGTTGTCGATCAACAGAGCAGTTACGGTGATAGATAAAGAAGAGGTGCTACAAAGGCTGGCAGCATGTCAGAGAGAGAGGTTCTGAAGCGCAGATGGGATGCTTCCTTGATTGCTGAGAGAGGCCTGTATGAACACGGGATTATTCCGGGGGGAAAAAGAATAGGAAATGTGATGCCATTGTGTAAGAAAGGGGCAAAGGATAAACCAGGAAACTACTGACCTGCCAGCTTGGCATCAAGAAAACCAATGGAGACCATTCTATGAGATGAGATAAATGCACACTTTGAAAAACAAGTTACTCCAGTAAGTTAACATGGCTTTGTCAAGGCTGAAAACAAAACATGCTGGTGATCACAGTGGGTCAGGCAGCATCTGTGGAGAGATAGCAAGCTAACGGTTCAAGTCTAGATGACTCTTCATCAGAGCTCAAGCATCATCTCGAGTTAGTTTTCTCTCTCTCCATGGATATTGCCTGCGATACTGTGATTACCAGCATTATTTATTTTCAGTACAGATTCCAGCACCTGAAGTAATTTGTTCCTGCTCTTGCTTTGTCAAGGGCTGGTCAAGTCTGGCAAAATTGAATTGAGTTCTTTGACAAGGTCACACAGACAGTGGATGAGGGTAGTGCTGTGGATATTTAAGAAAGCATTTGATGTGTGCCACTTGGTAGATTGGCAGCAAATTAGAAATGTTTGGGATTGATGAATCCTTGGCAGCATGGATTAGAAATTGGCTAAAAGATAAGAAACAGAAGGCATGCAGAGATGGCCATTTCTTGGACCGGAGATGACTTGAAAATGGTGTTCCCCATGGTTCAGTGTTAATTACCTTGCTTATTCTGATTTATGTAAATGATTTGGAGAAGGGTGTTGAAAACCAAATCTCTCAATTTGCAGATGATGCTAAGCTCGAGAGAATAGGGAATTAGGAAGATGATCCTAAGTGACTTCAGAGGGACATTGACAAGATGGCCAAATGGGTAAACAGCGAGCAGATGAATTTCAATGCAGAGAAATGTGAGGTAATGCATTTTGAGAGAAGAGACACAGAAAGTTAATACAGTTTCAATGGGACATCCTTGAGGGGAATACAGAAGCAGAGGGAACTCTGGGTTCAAGTGCATAGCTCTCTGAACGTGGCCAGGCAATTTAAAATGTTTGTTAAGAAGGCGTATATGATCCTTGGGTTCATAACTAGAGGCATTAAGGATAAGAGCATGCAAGTGATAGTACACCTCAACAACTCATTGGTCAGACTGTATTTGGAGTATTGTGTTCAGTTCTGAGCAGCTTATTTAAGGAAGAATGTTTAAGCCCTGGAGAGTGTGCAATAGGAATTTACTAGAATGTTCCCACTATAAGGAATTTTAGATACAAGGAAGGATTAGACAAATTGGGTTTATTCTCCTTAGAGCAGAGAAGAATAAGGAGTAAACGTATTGAAGTGTTCAAAATTAGGAACAGTTTTGACAGAGTAAAGAAGAATATTCTGTTTCTACTAGTTGGTATTGTCAGGAACTAGGGATAACAATTTCAAGATTGTCAACAAGAGAGCTACGAGAGAGATGAGGAAAAACCTCTTTACTCAGAATTGTAGGGATTTTGAGTGCGGCAGCTGGGAAAGTGATGAAGGCTGTTTCTGTGGGATGTTTCAAAAGAGAACTGGATATATATTTGAAAGTGATTAATATGGAGGGCTGAAGAATGGGACTAGCTGAATAGCTGGTGCAGACATGATGGGCCAAATGGCCTCCTGTGTCATAAAATTCTGTGATTCTCCGAAAGTTACTCTTTTTTCAGGGTAGTGTTAACTTCATGTCTTTTTTATTTGCTTCACTAACTCTTTTGGATGTAGATTTGCCATCAAGTGTAATTAAAAAGCTTTCTTGTTTTGCTTTTTTTTGTTTGCAGCCTATCACACCTTCTGGTTTCTGAGTTGGGATGAATTTAGAAGTAGTTGATAAGAAGAAGCCTTCCCTCACATGTGTGGTATCATTTCAGAAATGGTTGAATAACTGTCTGCTGATACACTTTGACAATTGGGATAACAACTATGACTAATAGTACAGAATCTGGAATGTATTGATCTAGAATTCTGTTGTAGTGCATTGTCAGTTTTCATCACAAGCCTCATCAGGGCTGCAGTGCATTTACAACTTGAGAAATGTAATTTGTGATTTTAAAAACAATATTTCCTTGCATGTTATTTTGTTTAACCTGAAACTCTGTGCATGTGTCTACATATGTGTGGGTGTGGGTGTTACATTGGCAATCTGCTTCATCTGTTTTGGAATGAAGCCAGCATTAATGAAGCATTTGCGTGAATGTGCTGATAAGATGTATAGTAATTGGCTTTTACTTTCAACAATGGTGTGCAGAACAAGAACCATGATAATTGAGTGCATCGTGTGGATTTTGTGCCTCATATTTCCTGTTCATTGTTATTGAAGTAATTCTGTATGACTGACCTGCTGTAGTGGTGCTTGGCGTTCTCTTCTTAAGATTACGCATGTGAATAGTGTCAATCTCGTCAACCTCATGACTTCAGCAGCAATCTATTCAGTGTGACCTGCAAGTCATTATCACCTGAGGGATTGGCATCAGCTATTCAATGTTTGTCGATGTCTTTCTTTTCAAATGTTATATACTGTGGGGAAAATATACAGTAAAATGTTGTTTTTTTGCCAGCATGCACTGGGGCTGTGCAAACATTCAGTCTCAGTCTTCCACCCTTTCTGATTCTATGACACTGTAAATGCTGGGAAAAAGTGATCTGTTCCACAAATTCTTTCTAGTCCATGCTAAATGGAATGCACTGACCTCATGAGAACATGACGGCAGAAAGTAAGTCGCACGGTAGAACTTCAGTGCTCCTGACTCAGTCCAAGTTCCAGATGCAGCAGCTTCATAACAGGCTGAGTTTTACATTTTGTTGAATGGCAGAGCAGACTCGATGGAGTGAATGTCCCATTTCTGTTCCCAGGTTTAACGGTTTGCTACAGAATGTCCATAGATTATAATTTATTTCCATCTGTGGTTTCAGAGTGCCTCTTCTATATTTTACCATGTACTTTATTTGGGTGTCCCAGTAAATGCTGGGACCCATCCACTCGAAACCACTCCCACAGAGTTTGATAGACCAGGTTTACACCCTTTTAGTTCCTAAGCTTTGAGTTATTGAAATTTTAGTTCTAGGATTTTTTTTCCCAATTATGCTAATGTTATTATCTTTAATGGAAACAATCAGATCATATGTAATTGCACCTTTTATTAACTGGCACCTATGGTACCAGGAGTGTGCTGGTTGATCAAGAGGTCAATGTAAAGGCATACACTAAGTAATAGAAATGTAACGCGAGGGTATACATGTCACTGTTATACTTTATTTACAGCATAAATTATTTAAATAATAACATGCCTTTGCCTTACATAAACCTTACTGGCAGAGAGCCTTCTCACTTGCACCCTCAACTGACTATTTAGTCATTACAATAATAAAACAAACTTTCAGTAATTGAGGTAAATAATTTTTAACTGGTTTATTGAGAGTGACGGTTCACAATGTGCCAGTAAAGCAAAATTTATTGTATGTGAGTGTCAGAGGTTTAGGTGTAACCTACAGTTGGGGCTTTGTGTGCCTCATTGCTATTTTTGGAATAATTTTCTATTGAAAGGTGAGATGCTAACAGTCTATATGTTCGTCCAGTTGGATCACATCAGGCATCTGGATACTTCTTATAACACCACCCGGTTAGTCTCCATTTCAATTCAAAATGTGAGTTCTGTTTAAACAGCATAAATGACAGTGAAAGTGCCATCTAAGGCATCAACAAACTGCTTTGTGTGTTCAGATTAGGGATCTAAAGTACTATTTACTGCAATACTTTTCAACTTTTATCACTGTGCCCTTGTTTTACAGAGCACAAAGATTTTAAAGATTTTTCCTGGAGAAGGGAACGGTGGCTCAGTGGTTAGCACTGCTGCCTCACAGCACCAGGGACCTGGGTTCAATTCCAATCTCGGGTGACTGTCTGTGTGGAGTTTGCACATTCTCCCCGTGTCTGCGCGGGTTTCCTCCGGGTGCTCTGGTTTCCTCCCACAATCCAAAGATGTGCAGGTCAGATGAATTGGCCATGCTAAATTGACCGTAATGTTGGGTGCATTATCAGGGGTAAATATAGGGGAATGGGTCTGGGTGGGATACTCTTTGGAGGGTCAGTGTGGACTGGTTGGGCTGAAGGGCCTGTTTCCACACTGTAGGGAATCTAATCTAAATCCAAGCATTTGGAGGACTCTGGTGCATGGGCTTTAAGAAGGTAACAAACCTCTTTGCGCTCAGCAGATAATTAGAAATCAGGAAATGTAAGGTAATTAGGCAATCTTTTTATTATTTTCTATCATAACGTTTACACGGATATAGAAAGGCATGAAGTTCAGCCAATGTTTACTAAGAAAGTAGACAAAGAGACCTTTTAGTCAAGGAAGTTGTTGTTACTCTCTTCATTTTTGTATAATAACATGTAAAGTCTGTTGCAAAAGCCTAGTGCAGACGTCCATGCTCACTGCTGCATTTGTCATAATTACCGTGGGCGGCACGGTGGCACAGTGGTTAGCACTGCTGCCTCACAGCGCCAGAGACCCGGGTTCAATTCCCGCCTCAGGTGACTGACTGTGTGGAGTTTGCACATTCTCCCAGTGTCTGCGTGTGTTTCCTCCGGGTACTCCGGTTTCCTCCCACAGTCCAAAGATGTGCATGTTAGGTGAATTGGCCAGGCTAAATTGCCCGTAGTGTTAGGTAAGGGGTAAATGTAGGGGTATGGGTGGGTTGCGCTTCGGCGGGTCGGTGTGGACTTGTTGGGCTGAAGGGCCTGTTTCCACACTGTAATGTAATCTAATCTAATCTACAAGTTTGCAGGTCTGGCAAAGGTGATGTTACGGCATTTATTGTACAATTGGAGTTCCTTTTTTAATTTTTATTATTTTTTTTAAAACTACCTGCCAAACAAAGTTGAATTTAGATTCACAGTTAACTTTGCAGGTTCATTTAACAAAATAAAAGAATAAACTCTGACTAGCCTCATCTTTCTGCAGAGCTTTTTCTTAAATTGGTTCAGTCCTGTGTGCACTGCTATGCCAGGGCATGATAGATCATGGTACTGTTCCCAACTGACTCAATGCTCCCAATTTTTTCTGCATTTGATGATTTGAGATGAATAGAAATCAGTAAGAGTGTTCATCACTGAGTCATCTTCGCATAAACTTGGCTTGTTTAAATAACAGCACAGCAGAGATCCGGAACAAACTGCCTGTCATCTTTTTGACTGCTGATGGCACATGGATCAAGGAAGCCCAACTTCAGAAAGGTTTTGTTATATTTCATTAGCTGGAATAAAACCTGTTTTGCAAAAGCTTCTTGCCTTCATAGATGCTCTTCTAGGTGGTTCCTTCACTATTGATTCACATGCCAAACCCGATATATCTGGAGATATAAGTGGGAGCACAGGGCTCCCCAGAGGCAGCTTCCAGGGTCCACCCAGAGCAATATCAAATTCAGAGGATAATGTCACTTAAAAGCCAGTTTTTTGGGGTAATGAGGAAAGACTTTAGTTGCATTCACTGTCAGCCATGGCTCAATTGATAGCATTGTCACTTTTGAGTTAGGAGGTTGCTGGTTTCAATTTTACTCCTGAGATTTTAACATTAAATCCAGTCTGACGCTGGGGAAGAATTCCTTTGTTTCAGGTGCTCTACTTTGCATGAGACATTAAACCAAGACCCTGTAGACGTCCTAGGTGGCGAGAAAATTATGCTGTGAGAATAACAGGGAACTACCTCCACTGTAAATTGTATTTATAACACAACAAGCATCATTAAAAGCAATTATTTTCTCCAAATTTCTGTATAGTCTGTTTGAACATCTCTTTTCCATTGTCACTTGCATACATTGTAAGGGTAGAGGAGGTGAAAGTGAACCCAGTGATGACACCTAACCTGTGTCACACCTAAATTGGAGTGTTCAGTATTACCTGTGCAAGAGGAATGTCATCAATATTTTAAATGCAATTTACTCATTTCCAGTATCACTGGCCAAAGCTTTAATTAATTTATTAGTCCAGGTCATAACACATTGTGGTATATAGTTTGTGACACGTCTCTTTAACTAAAGTTTAAATTGTAGTTTCATTTCTGACCCTCTGGCGCCACCCCGTGGCTTTCCTTTGAACATGAAACTAGAAGCAATTGGTAAGAGAAACCCTATGCTGGTAAGAGTGGCAACTGTTGTCGATACAGAAAATCATAGAATAAGGATTCTTAACTATCTGCTATCTCCCCAGCCCCACCCTGCCACTGAGAAGCACTTGAAAATTTTTCAGCATTCTACAAGTACATCATGATGTTGTTATTTGTTGTTAATTTAGTTACTAATTGTTTTGTAACCATGTGCACTTATGATATAACCAACATAAACCTTGCATCCATATTTCCCTTTCAATGAACAAAGTGTACCATCTTGGGATCAAAAAGGGAAAAAAAATCTGAATGGAATGGCTTCTTCAATGTTATTACTGCTTTTATTGAGGTGAAAGTGATTGTATTACATTTAAGAAAGATTTCCCACGAATGGACATCTGTAATGTTCCATGTCAGTGACTTATGCTGTTGCATGGTTATTGCTGATGTGAAGCATCTCAGGTTGGCTCCAGTATTGGGGATTGTCACTTTGGGTGATGACCAATTTTGAGCAATACATTCGCAGCATTGGTGCTGTCTTTCCCATTTCAGCATTGGGTTACATATGGTATCAGGTCATAAGATTGAGCAGCAAAATTAAATCTGACCAACTTGGAAAATCTTGTGACATTCACAACCTTTTGCTCAAATACACACTTCCTTTTATTCATTCATACAGTGTGAGCATTGCCGGCCAGTCCAGCATTGATTGCCCATCCCTAGTTATCCAGAGGCAATTATGGGTCAAGAACATTTTGTTTTTTGTTTGGAATGGGTCTGGGTTCAGATGAAGCCAGACCAGGAAAGGATAGGCATTTCCTTCCCTAAAGGCTATTAGTGAACCAGATGGGTTTTTCTGACAATTAATGATTGCTTCATGGTCATTGTTAGATTCTTATTTCTAGATTTTTACAGAATTCAAATTTGAACCCAGCTCCCTAGAATATATCTGGGTTTATAGTCTAACAATAATATTACTACACCATTAACTTCCCTTTACAACAACAGCCAGTGGTTTCCTGGTCACCACTTTTAAGTAAGCTTTATATCCCAGATTTTAATTGAATTTAAATTTTACTATGAGCCATAATTGTGTTCAGATCCATTTCCCAAAAAAAAAGCCATCACTTTGACTCACTAATCTCACGACGCTATTGTAGTAATTCTTAAGTGACTGAGTCTGTATAATGTTTAACATTACTCACCATTCCTTGGAAACTGAAGAAGTCATTGTCCAAATGCAGCAAGACCTGGACAACATCCAGATTTGGGCTGATAAGTGCCAAATAACATTCTAGCCACACAAGTGCCAGACAATGACCATCTCCAACAAGAGGGAATCGATCCATCATCCCTTGAGTTTCAATGGCATTACCATTGCTGAAACTCCCATTATCAACAGCTCTGAGGTTACCATTGATCATAAACTGAAGAGGCCCACCATATAAATACCACAGCTAAAGCAGTAGGATAAAGGCTAGGAATCGTGATGAGTAACTCACTTCCTGACTCCCCAAAGCCTGTTTACGCAAGGCACAAGTCAGTGGTGTAATAGAGTGCTCTCTACCGCTTTTGACAAATGCAACTCAAACAGCACTTGAGAATCTTGCCAGCATCCCAGTTAAAGCAACTTATGTAACTTGATTTGGAGGTGCTGGCGTTGGACTGGGGTGGACAAAGTTAAAAATTATACAACACCAGGTTATATTCCATGAGATTTATTTGGAAGCACTAGCTTTCAAAGCACTGCTTCTTCATCAGGTGGTTGTGGAGTGTAAGATCATAAGACACAGAATTTATAACAAAACGGTTACAGTGTCGTGGAGCTGTAGTGACATATTAAATACATTTAGATTAAGTCTTTCATCTTTTAGAATGGGATATGCTAGCTTTGGTTCTTTAGTATGTAAATCCCAGAACTCCTTTTAAGTTATATTCTCAAAATAACTTTAGCTTTTCTAACAATAGGTGCCATCTCAGCTCAGACAATGCATCAAAGGTGTGAGGTTAAAGTCTGTCTGTGTCCCAATGTTGAGTCAGACTGGTTCTATTTCTAAAGTGGTACTTATTGAATCTTTCATGGATTTATGCAGTTTTATGAGCAATATAAGATGTAATTCTGCAAATACAAATTCACCCCATTAACTTCTATGTGCGCATGTGCAAGAGAGATAGAGTGAGTATGTTCATGTGAGTTTGTGCATATGGGTGTGAGTGTATGTGGAAGGGTTTGTGTAAGTGTGTGTTTAAGCTTGGTCAAGCATGTGTGTGAGTGCAATGTGGTAAAAGCCTGTGAGGGGGTGCGTGCTTGGGTATTAGTGCGGGGACTGCATGTGTGCGTATGAGAGAGAGCTTGTTTATGAAGAGGGTGTGTGTGTGTGTGTGTGTGTGTGTGTGTGTGTGTGTGTGTGACGTAATGGGGTCACCTGTAGTGCGACATGAACTCAAGGTCTCCGTTGAGGACACTCCTATGGACTTTGCTATCAGCTTCTGCTCAGCCAGTTTGCGGTGTTCCTTGTTCCGAGGAGGATGGTCACCTGAAGGTCTGAGGTCAAATGTCCCAGACCGCTGAAGTGTTCCCCAACTGGGAGGGAACATTCCTGTCTGACGATAGTTGTGCGGTGTCCATTCATCCATTGTCATATCGTCTGCTCAGTCTCGCCAATGTACCATGCCTCAGGCATCTTTGCCTGCAGCGTATGAGATGGACAGTTGGCCGAGTCACATGAGTACTCACCGCGTACATGGTGGGAGGTGACCCCAAGTGCAGTGGTGGTATCCGTGTCAATACTCTGACATCTTGCAGCAGCTGCTGTGGCAGGGTTGGATGGTGTTGTTGTCCTGAAGGCTGAGCAGTTTGCTGCTAACAATGATCTGTTTAAGGTGTGGTGGTTGTTTAAAGGCAACAAGCGGAGGCATGAGGAAAGTCTTGGTGAGGTGTTCATCCTCATTAATAATGTGTTGCAGGCTGCGAAGAGCATGGCATAGTTTTTCACCTCCTGGGAAGTACTGGACAACAAAGGGTACTCTATCAGTTGCAGCCCCTGTCTATTTCCTGAGGAGGTCATTATTGTTTCCCACTGTGGCACATCGGAACTGGCAATCAATGAGTTGAGCATCATACCCTGTTGTTATGGGGCATTCTTGAGCACTTTCAGGTGTCCGTCACATTCCTCCTCATCTGAACAGATCCTGCTTATGCAGAAGACTTGTCCATAGAGGATGGCTGTTTTAATATGTTTCATGGGGATGCTAGAGAAGTGTAGCATTGTGAGGTTATTTGTGGATTTGTGGTAGAATAAGGTGCTGAGGTGTCCATCCTTGATGGGCATGCATGTGTCCAAGAATGAGACAGATATTAAAGAATAGTCCATGGTAAGTCTGATGGTGGGATGAAACTTGTTGATGTCACTGTGTAGTTGTTTCAGTGACTCCTCACCATGGGTCCAGAGGAAGAAAATGTTGTCAATATACCTGGGGTATAGTGTTGGTTGGAGGACCTGTGCAGAAAAGGAGACTTGTTCAAACCTGTGCATGAAAATGTTGGCATGTCGGGGTGCAAATTTGTTTCCCATGGCTGTTCCATCTGTCTGGATGAAGAACTGGTTATCGAAAGTGAGATGTTGTGGTTGAGGATGAAGCAGACGAGTTGTAGGACAGTGCTCGGAGATTGGCAGTCATTGATATTGAATATTAAGGCTGTTGCCTTGATATCATCATCGTGGGGGATGCTGGTGTAGAGTGCTGACACGTCCGTTGTGACGAGGAATGTTCCCGGGTCGACTGGTCCATGGGTACTGAGTTTCTGTAAGAAATCTGTACTGTCGCGACAGAAGCTGGGGGTCCCCTGTACAAGAGTTTCAAGATGCCTTCCACATAGCCAGAGAGGTTCTCTCACAGGGTCCCATTGCTTAATACAATGGGACATCCTGGTGTGTTGGCTTTGTGTATCTTCGGAAGGCAATAGAAGTCGCCTACATGCGAGGTACCGTGGGATGAGGGTGCGTAGGGAACTCTGAAGGACTGGATCAAAAGTCGTGATCAATGTTTTTAGTTCACAGGTGTGATCTTTTACTTGACACCAACTTCAAGATTGTCACTCTCTTCACCACCAATACACAGTATTAGCATTTACAAGATATGCTAGAGTAATTCACCGAGGCTTATTTAACAGCACCTCCCAAGCTCTGAATCTTCTCTACTATAAGGACAGAAGCGACTGTCACAAAGAAACACTGCCACTGCAAGTTACCCTCCAAGCCATACACTATTAATGTAATATACCTGTACAACCATTCCTTCACAGTCACTCGGTCGATATCCTGGAACTCTCTGCCTAACAGTGCTCTGGGTAACCCTACGTCCTAAGCACAGCAGTGATTCAGTACCACCAAGACAATTTGAATGGGCATTCAATGTTGTCTAGCCAGCAATGCCCATATCCTACAAGCCAATAACAAGATGAAGAACTATGTGCAGTAATACAGTGACTTTTAAAGATTGTGTTGAAAATTCCCTGAAGAAACGAGTTGAAGTCACTGCAGGATATAATATCCAGTCTGTTAGATTTGGATGGACTAGGTTTGATCCCTGCTATACATTGAGTTATGTGATCTGATACACTTGCTGTAGTTGACCTTGGAGTGTTCAAGCTGCAGGGAATAAAGCGCAAGCAAGCATGCTGCTCCCAATTATCATTTAGTAAGCCCCTCAGTTTGTCAGCAGAGCTTCCTTTTATGGATCACAAGAACATTTGTTGAGTAATCTTGAGGTGCTTCATAGAGTGGTATTGAAATAGATATTATTGATGTGGAACATAATGATTAACTGTACACAGAGACAGCAGGTTCCTGATTTCTGTACTTTATAATCTCTCTGAAGACTATTGAAAACCATCCTCCTTTATACATCATGTTCTACCTATGTTATGGATGAGGTTTAGTAACATGTCTATTCTGAATTCCTTTGAAGGCAATCTATTTAGTGTAAACATTTGTAGATGTTTCCTTCAAAGTTACTCCAAAATCCCCATGACTCTCAACACATTCAGCAACAACAACATTGAGGATAGAATTCTCAGTAATGTTTCCTATGGTTGGTTACTCCTCAAAGCAATTCTCTGGGGCGACATGTCAAAAATGGGTCACTGGAATTTGTACCAAAGGGCTGCTGATTTTCAATGTAATTCATTCACAGGATGAGGGCATCATTGGCTAGGCCAGCATTTATTGCCTATCCCTAATTGTTCAGAGGGCAGTTGAGGGTCAACTACATTGCTGAGGGTCTGGTGTCACATGTAGGCCAGGTCAGGTAAGGATGGCAGATTCCTCCCTTAAAGGGCATTAGTCAGCCAGATCATTCTTTTCGGACAAAATCAGCAATGGCTTCATGGCCATCATCAGACTCTTACGTGTCCAGCTTTTTATTAAATTCAAATTTCACCATCTGCCACAACAAGGTTCGAACCCAGGTCCCATAACATTACCTGGATCTGTGGATTAACAGTCCAGCGATAACACCACTAGACCATCACCTCTCTGTGATGCCAGGAGAGCTGTTTAAATTGGTGAAATGCTGTCAAGTATTTGTTTGCAGCCATTCCCTCCTCACCAGCTCCCCCCCCCACCAAACCCCCCACAGCCTTCCCATTACCCACACACCTTTTTGTCCATTTCTAAATCTAGGATGTGTAACAATTGGTGAATACAGCCTTCCAGTAGCTCAGCCAAGCAGCATAGCTCATGTGAAAGTTTTGAGGGTTGGCAACAAATGTCCTGTCCCTGTATGTAATCCATACGTTTACCACCTGCTGTGGTTGTTTATCTGATAAGAAGCCAATGTTTTGATTTCCTAATGTATATATGGCAAATGCATAGCTATTTTCTTTAAGGCTTTCTTCATTGTACATCCTAATTACCTTGAGGGTGTTGTGGTTGTGAACCTGATACAGTTTCTACAATACTGTTAGTTACATAATTCCATAGTTTTTAACTTAGTAACAAGGAACGATAGTGGAGGTGCAAAGCAAGACTATATCTGACTTGGAAGGTACAAATGATCCACTGACCTTGATGCTCTAGTTCTTAGAGGAGATTTTCGTGGAGTGGAGTATCTGTTGAGGTGCATTTGGTTTGTCCCTCCAGTATATCTAGTGTACATGCTGTGTACTAAATGTGGAGAGGATAGACATTTAGTGTAGAGGCATGGCTGGCTACCAGTGGAACAGAATCTTTCTCACAGATAGTGATGAACTTCTGCTGTCTTGCTGTTGCTGCATCCACGTGTAAGAGGACCACTTGTACATGGACCAGGCCAGACACCCTCAAAACATTTCAAGAAGATAGCCCAGATCTGAACTTCTCTAGTTGTTTTGAGCAGTGGATTTTCCAGGAGTGATACAGCTGGTCAAAACCCATCCATTTTAAACAAGACAATTTATTTATGGAGTACCAAATGAAACACACACAAATGAGAATAGAATACAAAATAACTTAACCTATCAGAAAACCCAATAGACTATCTCAACTTAATGATGCTGTTCAAAATACTTACTACTAATCCCATAAACAACCATTGGCAAAAAGGTAAAATCAAACATAGGGTCTTACAGGTGAGAGAGATTCAGCATGGAACACCTTAGAGCTGTTTCTTTGACCAGCTTAAAGTGAGCAGCAGCTCTGAAAAGCCAGACTGCTAAAACCCAAACCAGAGAAAACTTAGCTGGGAGAACTGACCACTCCCCTTTCATTGTGCAAGTGTTTTTTTTAAACTTAAAAGCTTCTTCAAGTAGATCAACCCAGATATTTTGGCAACTACTCCTTGTACAACACTTTAAAAGAAAACAAGGACACACAATCTTGTTAAAGGAGCAGCATCTTCACACACTCCATCAGCCATGGACCGTGTGAGGATGGAATAGCGGGGTCCACATTTGAGCCATTCACTCAGTGTACCAAGCCCTGACCCTGCCCTCGTAACTCGTCTCTGTAGCTAGCTGTGTCAGAGATGACCTCCAAGGTGGTAATAGGGATCTTATGTTGGGATGGTTCACAATCAAGAGGAGGTGGATGGGTTTTTATATTGGTGATGGTTGTTACCTAGCACTTGAACAACACAAGCATTATGTATGTTGTTTTAATTTAGAATATGTAATGCATAATATATGAGTGTTTCAGATCAATTTTGGTAGCTGGAGTCATGAATGTTGGATAGATGCTGATAGTGCAAATAGACATCCTGCTGGCTGGTGTGCTAAAACTGGACATTCACTACAGACAAATCTTAGTAAGTTAGAATCCCCGATGTGTGTTCTTCTTAGTTTTATATGAGAGTCATTTGTTAGAATATATCCTCCTTTGACAGCAGAGGGGATCTGGAGCTGATTTTATTTTTGTTGCCTTAATTTTGTTAAAAGAGGAGCGTGAGCTGTGTTTTCCAGAGTTGAAACAGAGTCAGTTTTTCCTTTTGTAATGACTACATTTTTAACAGCCACTGGAATGAAAGAATTTGCATTTTATAACACATTTCAATTCCTCAGGACATCTCCAGAGTGCTTTACAGACAATGGATTACTTCAAAATAAAAACCAAATGTAAGTCAAAAACAAAAAATAAGTCTGCACTTTTATTCAGCAGACAATTGTGCACAGCATTACGCCCAATCACAACAATGGGGTGAAAGGACGTTTGATCTGTGGGAGTGGGTGTCAAGGACCTTTGTCATGGTATCTTGTCACATTACATTGAAAGTCAGTACCCTCTACCTTTGACCATTGCAAGAAAGCTAAGCTGCTCCCTCTTGTGGATGCTTTGCTTTATTACATGTACATGCAATATTTTGCGGTTCAGGCTGGGTTATTGACATCTAATAGGTAAAACCAAGGACTGCAGATGCTGGAAACCAGATTCTAGATTAGAGTGGTGCTGGAAAAGCACAGCAGTTCAGGCAGCATCCGAGGAACAGGAAAATTGATGTTTCGGGCAAAAGCCCTTCATCAGTGGGTGAGAAAGCAGGCTGATATTTTGAGTTCGTTCAGAACCACTTCTGATGGAAGGATGATAGGTGCTTGGATCTTTGATCTGTAATTTTATTTTTTTAGTCATAGAAAAAGTTGCAATTTCTGACATTTTCTATTTCATTACAGTCTTCCTGTCAATTAACTATCTCTCTGTAATTGGAGTACCTATCACTCCCCCCATCCAAACAAAACCATATGAAGAGCTTATTATCAGAATGGTCAAGTCTAACAAAAACCAGGGCAGAATTTTACTGGGGGCTTCAGGACCCTGACATTGGAATTAAATGGGAATCCAGATGAGTGCTAGGAGCCAGGGTGAGGAAGCTGCCTCCAAACTCACTGCCCAATTCCAGATAGTTGGCTGACTCCCAATGTTGTCAACTCAAACACAGTTCTTGGCAGCCCCACTAACAGTGGCAGTCTTCAGGGGTAGAGAAACCATTGAAACTCTTATGGCACTCCGGTGTTGTTTGGGTTTTGAGGTGGCCTTCACTGCCAATGTGCCCTGTTTGGGGGTTGCTGCCTCTGACTGCAATGACTCCCAGTACTGCTACAGGTGGGGTACCTATTTCCCTCCAGTAGTGGCACTGTCATTGCAATGACTCATCATCAGGACTTGCGGAGGAAGGAGCCCTTTGAAAGACTTCAGGAATCAATCAGTGTGTAGTGAACAGCTGATTTCCATTCCATCATAGTGGTTAATAGGGGTTGGGGTGAGGGCTGTTGTGACATGGTGGTAATGCTTGTACCTCTTGGCCAGGAGACTTGGGTCCTAGTTCTACTTGCTCCAGAGATACGTAATAACAGCTTTGAACAGGTTGATGAGAAAAACATCTGGAAAGAGTTGAGGAGCTATCCTAGTAATCCTCACTCTATTTTCCCAGACACCTGCCTCTATCCCTTAAATTCAGTTCAAATAGTCGTCACCTCAATTGTCAATCTGACTTTCTCCCTACAGATGTTGGGAAAAATTTGGTATATTTTCCAGCATTTTTTGTTTCTCTGTTTGAATAAAAAGGCCAGCGTTACAAAGTCTAAGTAATTGTGATTCTTTTCTTCTGGCACCACAATCAGACCGTGCTGACTTGGCAGCAATTCCAGGACAAGGAGGGTGACCTACTCCTAGTTATGAAGGAACAGGGCACATCAAAGGAGCAAGATATGCTGCACGCTACCCGTATGTTAAAGAAATTATTAGGACCAGCTGCCTTGTGGAAAGTAAAGAATAACCTGTTCCTCTTATCACATTTTTGGAATTCTCCCTTTTTTACTTTCAGTGATAGCATTGACCATTTTAAATAATCGACTGACATATTGTTAGTAAATAGAAAATTGTTGGAGTTTGAAATGAGACACACACACTCCCATCAACATGATACAGTACAGAAGGGGGTCATTTGGCCCATGTTGTCCATGCCAACCCAATGACACCCAGATATCTTTTCTAACCCCATCTTCCTACACATGGCCCATAGCCTTGCAGCTTTCAGACAGCACTTAAAGTGCAGATCCACAATTTTTAAAAGAGTTCAGGGTCTCTGCTTCCACCGCCAACTCAGGCAGTGAATTCCATCCAGCACCCTCTGCATAAAAAAGTGTTTTTCCTCACATCCCCTCCAGTAGTTCTGCCTTCTGCCCTGTTATGACTTTGTGTTAAAGGTCATGAAGATGTTTTTCTGTTGACATTTTACAATCTCTATATGTCTGCCTTTATATAGTACAATTATTGCATAAAAGTATTACTCTGTTAAAATTTGTAGCAATTTGGGCAACAATAACTTGCCATTCAGGCTCAGCAGCTGGAAGGTACAAATTGAATTACTACAGCATCTCAGTTGATGAGAAGACAGAATTACAGTATGACATGTTTACATGGACAATCTCTATTATTTGTGCAGACGTGAATTTCTAATAGAAAAAAGATGACAGGGAATGTGCACACTAGTGATTTTTTAATGAATAGATTGATATGTCACCACAGTTTAATTATTGGGATCTCTCTGCCCCTTCTCTTCCATAACAGGGTAATAATATTGGACCAGTGATGATAAGGAATGGAAATATGATTAAGTCCATTACCTGTTAGCAATGTGAATCAATTTTTATAGTGACTGTGCACAGGTTATATTTTGAGGTGCAAATTTAGAAGCCCTGAAATAGTGATTATGTTGGGTTTTTTCTGTTTTACATTAGTTAGTTGTACGTATACTGAAATTAACCTCAACAAAGAAATGTCTCTGCCAGACCGTTTAAGTGGAGAGAGGCAGTTGCCTGTCACAGCTGCTCAGCAGGTAAAGAAAATGAAACCACAGGCGATCTCAGTGCATCAGAGTCATCAGAAGACACCTCCATCCTTAAGTGAGTCGTAGTGACAAAATAAAACTCCCTTTCTGTAATTGATGGAGAGATCTCAGGTTTCCGCAGTGGAAGCATTCTTCCCTTTGTTTTTATCACAGAACAGTAGATCACTGAAAGAGGCCATTCAATTCATCTAGCCTATGCCAGCTCTTTTGTGCAGCAATCCAGTGAATCGCATTCATCAGCTTTCCCTGATTCCTTGCAGTTATTGTTCTCGGATTTTGGTTTCCTTTTGAAATAAATCTCTGCTCTATCTGCATTCTAAATCCTAACAATTGTTGAATGCAACATTTTTCATCATTCTGCTTATTGTAGATTTCCAGCATAGAAAAAGATCAATTTAAAACGTCTTGCATCCCACCTCTTTGGTTTATTTTTATATGTAATTTCTTGTTCAAGAGATACAGACATGACTTGCTCTGGGCATTTGCCAATAATCGTCTGTAATTGTTCATCGAGGATATAGATTGATTACATGCTACGATCCAATTTCTTAAAAGACTCAGCACTTGCTTAATACCAGTTAATTTCAGATGAAGGCCTTAGAAAAAGGGAGGTGAAGAAATTGTGCAAGCATATTATATTATCAATAGTGCTATGCTTAACTTACTTTTTTTCTTATTTCAGACTGGGCTTTATCCACTTGTAAACGAACCATGTCGTCACATGAAATCATAGAATCATAAAATGATGCAGCTTTTGCAAATTGGCAGCTTTAAACAGTTAATACAATTCTCCTTTTCCCTATAATCCTGCAATTTCTTTTACTTTAAGTATATATCAAGTTGTCATTTGAATGTTATTATTGAATCTGTCTCCAACTGCAGGTAGATAGGATAGTGAAGAAGGCATTTGATATGCTTTCCTTTAGTGGTCAGAATGTTGAGTACAGGAGTTGGGAGGTCATGTTACAGCTGTACAGGACATTGGTTAGGCCACTGTTGGAATATTGTGCACAATTCTGGTCTCCTTCCTATCGGAGGGATGTTGTGAAACTTGAAAGGGTTCAGAAAACATTTTCAAGGATGTTGCCAGGGTTTGAAGATTTGTGCTATGGGAGATGCTGAATAGGCTGAGGCTGTTTTCCCTGGAGTGTCAGAGGCTGAGGGGGGTGACCTTATAGAGGTTTATAAAATCATGAGGGGCATGGATAAGATAAATAGACAAGGTCTTTTTGCTGGGGCGGGGGAGCCCAGAACTAGAGAGCATAGGTTTAGGTTGAGAGGGGATAGGTACAAAAGAGACCTATGGGGCAATTTTTTCACACAGGATGTGCGTGTATGGAATGAGCTGCCAGAGGAAGTGGTGGAGGCTGGTACAATTACAGCATTTAAAAGGCATCTGGATGGGTATATGGATAGGAAGAGTTTAGAGGGTCTTCCAAGTGCTGGCGAATGGGACTAGATTAGATTAGGATATCTGATTGGCGTGGATGAGTAGGACCGAAGGGTCTGTTTCCGTGCTGTACATCTCTATGACTCTGTGTAACAATATTTTAGACAACCACTTGGAGCACCCAGGTTGACAAAGTACTCTGCGTTGTAGCAAATATGCAGCTTATCTCTTGATGTAGCAATATCATTTACTTAGCCTTTCTGTGCTGTTAGAATCATATCTCTTTTTCTTGCATAACAATCCCTTTAAGTTCCTATATTCATGCCCATATAATCAAAATAGTTTTGCATCTTTTATATATTCATTACTTATGGAAAGTTACTGTGTTCCTTCATTTTTCTTTTGCTAATTGCCATTTCATTTAATAAAGAAATAATGAGAATTTTTCTAAAAATATTTGACTGAATTTTTATCATGGAATGTGAGTGCAGAATAAATAAATTAATTTTAAAAATATTTGGTTTATCATTTTGGAAATGATAGAGTTTTAAAAGTTTTACCTTCATCATACGGTATTGCTGGTTCTTGTATACGTTAAGATGATCTGACCCATGGATTAAAACTGCTTATTTCTCTTATAAATTTGTTTCTACTTTTGAACAATCTTTTTTGCCCCACTGGAAAGAAACACTAAACTTTCCAGCAAAAATAAATGTAACTGATAATATTTAGCTTTTTCATTAATGTTTTACACAGCTATATAAATTACATGCACACACTGTATTAATTTCTTGGGACTTGATTTATTTCCTCTAGTTACTGAATTTACCGGCTTCAGGGGTTCAGAGTAATTTAACAGAGTTGCCTTTAAGTCTGAAAATTGACATCTGCATTATTCTTTGTAACCAACTAACTGCGGATCGTTAGCATTTCACATTGGCATTTTAGCTAATCAAAGACCTAATCTTTCACAAGTTAATGCAGTACCAATCTCAGTGATTAAATTGTCTGAATAATTAAGAAAAAAATGTGATTGATAATAAGAATTTTTGGTATTCTGCATTATTTATCTAGCAAAATAAAATTAGCAACATTTTAAGATCATAAATTTATCAATGGAAAAACGAAATAACAATCGTAATCGTTTGTGGGCGGCACGGTGGCACAGTGGTTAGCACTGCTGCCTCGCAGCGCCTGAGATCCGGGTTCAATTCCCGCCTCAGGCGACTGACTGTGTGGAGTTTGCACGTTCTCCCCGTGTCTGCGTGGGTTTCCTCCGGGTGCTCCGGTTTCCTCCAACAGTCCAAAGATGTGCAGGTCAGGTGAATTGGCCATGCTAAATTGCCCGTTGTGTTACGTAAGGGGTAAATGTAGGGGTATGGGTGGGTGGCGCTTCGGCGGGGCGGTGTGGACTTGTTGGGCCGAAGGGCCTGTTTCCACACTGTAAGTAATCTAATCTAATCTGTAAGTAATCTAATTGAGAATTAATCTGCTCTGCTGAGTGCTGTTGATTTAAACAATTGAAAATTTCGTTTCCTAGTATATTTTTATAAGCACTTTGCCATGAAGGGCGTAAACCAATCTGTAATTATTGTAGATATTTTCAGGATAGTCAGGTTGGAAATGTTATTACATATCTCTGCAGCAGGTGGGACTTCAACCTGGGTCTCCTGCCTCAGAGGTGGGGACAGTACTACTGCACCCCCAGAGCTACTTTTGTTCATTACATAACATATATCTGTGAATGAGAGGCAGCTAAGGTCCTTGACTCCAGCAATTGTTTCCCAAATGAGTTTTTAATTTGTTAAATGGAAACTAACTCTGGCTAGCGAGTCTCTGTTTTGCTTTATAAATTGAATTTGTTGAGTTTGAACATCTATTTCACAAATAGCACCCAGATTACGTTAGAGATGTGGCAGCTTTTCTTTTCTCAACTGACACTGCAGTACAATAGTTCAGGCAGCATCCAAGGAGCTTCGAAATCGACGTTTCGGGCAAAAGCCCTTCATCAGGAAGGGCTTTTGCCCGAAACGTCGATTTCGAAGCTCCTAGGATGCTGCCTGAACTGCTGTGCTCTTCCAGCACCACTAATCCAGAATCTGGTTTCCAGCATCTGCAGTCATTGTTTTTACCACACTGCAGTACAATGTTGAGCAAAAACCTCCTGTTGAAGGTGCCGTTTTTTGGTTGGGATCTTAAACTGAACCTCCATCCACATGGTCAGAAGAAGATCTGGGGGATTTCTCTCTGGTGTCCGAGCCAATATTTATTTTTCAGTCAAATTATAGAAACAGATATTTGGTCTTTACCACATAGAGTCTTAGTGTCATACATCACAAAAACAGACTCTTTGGTCCAACCAGTCCATGCTGATCATAATCCCAAAGTAAAACTAGTCTCACCTGCCTGCTCTTGGCTTATATCCCTCTCATGTACTTATCCAAGTATCTTATAAATGTTCTCACTGTGCCCACATCCATCACTTCCTCAGGAGATTCATTCCACATGCAAACTATTTTCTGTCTAAAACATTTGTTCCTCAACTTTTTAAAATTGCTCTTCTCTCACCTTAAAAATGTGCCCTCTCGTCTTGAACTTCCCTATGCCAGGGAAAAGATACCTAACATTATGATGTTACAAACCTTGATAAGGTCATCTCTCAACCTCCTATGCTCCAGTGAAAAACGTCCCAGCCTATTCAGCCTTTCTTTATAACTTAAAACTTCCATACCCAGTGTTATGCAGATGTGGGTGTACTGTACATTTAAGAGAGTTAAAAGCTAGCAGTGACAGCACCAAGTGTTCTCAAGAAGATAGAATGTAATATATGCTCCAGCTACTGGGGTACCTAAGGTAACTGGTTGCCTGGAGACAAAAACAGATTTGAATTAGGCCAATCAGTTTAAATTATACACCAAAAACATAACAAACTCCAATCCAGTTTGATTTGCGTATATTAACAATCTCAAAAGCCAATGACACAATCCGATGCTTTGGGGGTATAAGACCAGGGAAGTTGAACAGTTGGGAGGAGAACTGCCAAGCCAGCATGTAGAGACTTCCTGAAAAATAGCTCTCTTAAAGATACTTTTATTGATCAGTAACCTCTCAAGCAGAATTCCCAAGGAGTAGAACAGAAGACTGGAATGCAGAGAAGAACTGAAAGCTGCCTGGTTTTGAGTTAAGAAGTTTTGCTTTGTAAATCTTAATTGGGGGTTTTATCAGACTAGTATTGTAGAAGGGGAAGGTAGGAGATAGGTTAGAAGAAGGAGTTGTAAATAGCTGTTAGTTAAGTATTCTCTGTTATACTTTAAGAAATAAACTTGCTAATTTTTACTTTAAATAGTTCTTGGCCTCTCGAATTTTCACAGATTACGGCACACGATAAATCTTTTCAGTGTCACTGGTTTAAATTAAGCAGGAGGGTTAACCTTGTTGTAACAGTTTGGGGGCTCGTCGTCAGGATTTGAACTGGTTTAGATAGATTTGAATAGATTTGGGGGTACAAAAATTTCCAGCAGATTTAAACTCTTGCAGGTTGGTGTCCTAGATCTTTAAATAAAACATAGGTGAGACAATTTGTTTAACTTCAGTGACTTGTGGTTGATTAAATTAAAAGTGAGAGAAACGGCTCTTAAAATTGCTAGAGTTTCTGGGATTTGAAGATGATTCTCAAACTTGCCAAGGAGTTTAGAAGGAAAGAAAAAGGCCAGACTTTTAGAATTAGCAAAGAAGTTAGATTTAGGTTTAACCAAGGACAAAAGTAAAGCTAAATTTGTCAGGAAATTACTCAAACACTTAGGTGTGTCAGAGAAACAGACAAGTGCAGTAGAGGTCGAAAAACTTAAATTACAATTGAGGAAAATGGAATTAGAAGATGAACAGAGAGAAAGGAAAGAGAAATGGAGAGAGAGGTCAAAGAAAGAAAGAGAAGGTTCTTAGCTGAGCAAAAAGAGACAGAATTTGAACTTGAGAGGTTGCAACTTAGTCAGTAAAGTCAAATTAACAGGATGGAGGTTAAAAGGGAAGTGATATATATATATAAATATGTCAAAACTCTGCCACATTTTGATGAGAAAGATGCTGAAGCCTTCTTTAATTCATTTGAAAAATTGGCTAGGTACATGGACTGGTCCGAGGATTTATGGTTAATGCTCGTTCAGACCAAACTGGTCGGCAGAGCGAGTGAAGTATTTGCTGCATTGTCAGATGTGGGATCAGGAGATTAGGAAGAGGTTAAACAGGCTATTTTAGGTGCTTATGAGTTGGTACCAGAAGCATATAGACATCAGTTCAGAAACATAAAGAAAGAACCAGGTCAGACTTATATTGAGTTCAAAAGAATTAAACTCTATATTCTATAAGGACGTTAAGAGTAAAACGGTAACTAGCGAATGATAAGTCTCCTTAAAGATAAAGGAGATTATCTTGTGTTGAACCTCAGGTAACAAATCTTTCAACTGCGTTCAAATCTCCTGAGACAGATTGCTTACTATCCTTTCCCACTCCTCAAGGACTTCTTCATCTTTTAATCTATTTTGAGACACATCAAAATCCATATCATCTGGATTTGATTCCTGACTCTGCTGGGCAGTAACTAACACCTGTTTCTCCAGGTCTGTCTCTCTAATATAATACAGTTTCAACATGTGCATATGACATACTTGATACCTTTTTTTTCTACCTGACATCTTTACTAGATAGTTCACCTGTCTTAACTTTTTGTCAATTTGATAGGGGCCACTAAACCTGGCTTTGGAGGGATCTCCTATCACTGGTTACAGTACTAACACGTCATCCCCTCGGGAAAGTGTCCAAGTCTCAGAAGTTTTATCTGCCACCTGCTTCATTATAACTTTGCCCTCTATAGGTGCTGTTTAACTTCTCCGACCTTGGTACTGTCAATTTTTCTTTAATTAATTTCAAAGGGCCTCTCACTTCATGACCGAATATTAACTCAAAGGGGGATAAACTGAGTAGATTCATTTGGGGCATCTCTAATGGCAAACAATATGAATACCTTTATCCCAATCATTCAGGTAATCCTGACAATATTCTCTCAACACGGTCTTGAAGGTTTGATGCCACCTTTCTAAAGCTCCCTTGGATTCAGGATGATACACACTGGATTTAAAGTGCTGTATACCTAAGATATCCATAACCTCCTTAAACAGCCTAATAATGAAATTTGACCCTTGGTCCGACTGAATCTCTCTGGGTAGCCCATACCTTCTGAAGAAACCTACTAACTCCTCTACTACCGTTTTTACCTTGATACTCCGTAATGGAATTGCTTCTGGAAACCTGGTAGACACATCCATTATGGTTAACAAGTATCTGTCTCAGGAGCTTTGAACGCAGTTGAAAGATTTGTTACCTGAGGTTCAACACAAGATAATCTCCTTTATCTTTAAGGAGACTTATCATTCGCTAGTTACCGTTTTACTCTTAACGTACTTATAGAATATTTTTGTATTATCCTTAACCTTATTTGCCAATGCTTTCTCATATCCCTTCTTTGCTTGCCTGATTTCTTTCTTAAGAATGTCCTTACACTCTTTACATTGATTAAGAGATTCATTTGAAACAAATTATCTATACCTAAAATAAGATTCTCTTTTATGCTTGACTAGAACCTCAATATCTTTATTCATTCATTGTTCCTTAATCTTTCCAGCCTTACCCTTCTCTCTTACAGGAATATAATGCCTGAGAACTCTCATCATCACACTCTTGAAAGCCTCCCACTTGAGAGATGCCCTTTCATTTGCGAACAATCTACTGCAACCAACTGTTGCATTATTGCTGCTTGCTGTGCATTAGTTGCCACATTCCATACAGAACAACAGTGACTACACTTCAAAAATACTTAATTGGTCAGAAAGTGCTTTGAGATGCCAAGTGATTGTAAAAGACAAGTTGTTTTCTTTCCTCCTTGTAAACCAGCATTTATTCCATGAATTTGATAAATAATTTATGTGGATCCTCAGGATTCTAAAAGGTGATTAATCATTTTAACAAATTCTGTCTTCTATTCAGCTTTCAGCAGAAAATGTCTTTAACAGAATGGTACTGGGATCCGAATCAAAACACATTACTTGACTGGTCATCCCACTGTGAAAAATGGTCAAGCAAAAGGAGCTGTAAAAGAATATTGTGAAGAATTTTCAACCAAAAAGCCACAGGTGTCAGTCGATGGCAAGATAAAACAGAGAAAATAATTCATCAGATATGCTGCCCTCATGATTCTCTTCTTTAAAATGATTTTGGCTGCTATTTCTTCCTGTGCTTTAATGATGTTTCTGTTGTATTTAGAGTTGGATGTTCACCAAAGTATTTAAAACTCAAGTTTGTGAAGCAAGAAGAAGAGGAAGCAATTGTGGGCTGACTAAAGAAAACAGCAGATTAATGTTTAATTGGAAGCTGATATCCAAATAAACTGATGTTATTGTACATTATTATGTGTCAGGCTGCTAGTGGTTTTAGCTCAGGTATTTTACATGTACTCGCGAAGAATCTAGGAATATGGTGTTAGAATGTGAAGGTGGAGTTGACGTTATTGAATACGAGCAGTTGTATGACTTGCACTTTACAAATTACCAAAAAAATAAAATTTACTAATTTGAAATCAGGACACCATTAAATAATTGAACTTGTGATATCTGTAAATGTGTAGTCTAGTTCATAGGCTCAAACAGCACAAAATGAGATTGTTCAGTTCTCTGTACTTGCACCACCTCTTTAAAAAGCCATCCAATTAGTTCCACTTCCCTATTTGAGCCAACTGCTAGGCACATTTGTCTTTTTTGATGGTATTTCAAATCACATTCTCAAATTTATTGTTGAATCTTCTTGAATCATAAATGTTTGAGGCCTGTTGTGTAGGATTGAGATGAGAAGTCATTTCTTTACCCAAAGTGTTGTGAATCTTTGGAATTCTCTATTCCTGAGGGTGTGGTAATTCTTTCAATAAACACTTCGAAGGCTGAGATAAACAGTGTTTTATGACTCAGGAAACCGAGGGGCATGTGGAGTGGGGCAGGTCAGTGAATATGGAGCTGAAGATGAGGTTAAGACCATAAGACCTAAGACATACGAGTGGAAGTAAGACCATTCGGCCCTTTGGAGTCCACTCCGCCATTTAATCATGGCAGATGGGCATTTCAACTCCACATACCCGTACTCTTCCCATAACCCTTAATGCCTTGCGAGATCAAGAATTTATCAATCTCTGCCTTGAAGACATTTAACATCCCGGCCTCCAACTGCACTCAGTGGTAATGAATTCCCCAGGCCCACCACTGTCTGGCTGAAGAAATGTTTCCTAATTTCTGTTCTAAATTGACCCCCTCTAATTCTAAGGCTGTGCCCATGGGTCCTAATCTCCCTGTCTAATGAAAGCAAATTCCCAGCATCCACCTTCGAAGTGATGCATCATCTTGTAAGTTTCTATTAGATCTCCCCTCAACCTTCTAACTCTAATGAATGCAATCCCAGGATCTTTAGCCGTTCATCATATGTTAGGCCTACCATTTCAGAGAGCTGCAGTGCCACAGTATCCTTCAATAGGTGTGGGGTCCAAAATTGTATTCTAAGTGGAGCCTAACTAGAGCTTTATATTCCAACCCTCTTGAGATAAATGACATTACATTTGCTTTCTTAATCACAGACTCAACCTGCAAGCTAACCTTTAGAGAATCCTGGAATAGCATCCCAGATCCCTTTGTACTTTGGCTTTATGAATTTTCTCACCATTTAGAAAATAGTCTATCCCTGTATTCTTGTTTCCAAAGAGCAAGACCTCGCATTTGTTCACATTGAATGTCATCAGCCATTTCCTGGATCACTCTCCTAAACTGTCTACATTTTTCTGCACCCTCTCCAGCTCCTCAGTACTACCTGCCTGTCCACCTAACTTCAAATCATGGGTGAACCTCGCCAGAATGCCCCCAGTCCCTTCATCCAGATCATTAATATACAAAGTAATATACAGCTGCAGCCCCATCACTGAACCCTGCAGACACCACTTGTCACCAGCTGCCATTCTGAAAAAGAACCTTTAATCCCAACTCTCTGCCTTCTGTCATACAGCCAATTCTCAATCCATGCCAGTAGCTCACCTTGAACACCATGGGCCCTTACCTTACTCAGCAGCCTTCCATGAGGGACCTTTTGGAAGTCTAGATAGATAACATCCACTGGGTTTCCCTGGTCTAACCCACTTGTTACCTCTTCAAAGAATTCTAACAGGTTTGTCAGGCATGACCTACCCTTACTAAATCCATGCTGACTTGTTCTAATCTGACTCTGTACTTCCAAGAATTTAGAAATCTCATCCTTAACGATGGATTCTAGAATTTTACCAACAACTGGGGTTAGGCTAATCAGCCTATAATTTTCCATCTTTTGTCTTGATCCTTTATTGAACAAAGGGATTACAACAGTGATTTTCCAATCATCTGGGACTTTCCCTGACTCCAGTGACTTTTGAAAAATCACAACCAATGCCTCCACAATTTCCTCAGCCACCTCCCTCAGAATGATAGGATGTAGCCCATTGGAGCCAGGAGATTTATCAGTTTTTAGACCTTTTAGCTTTTGTAGCACTTTCTCTTTTGTAATGGCTACCATACTCAACTCAGCCCCCTGACTCTCCTTAATTGTTGGGATATTACTCCTGTCTTCCACTATGAAGACTGACACAAAGTACTTATTAGGTTATTCAGCTATTTCCTTATCTCCCAGCACTAGCCTTCCAGCATCAATTTGGAACAGCTCAATCTCTACTTTTGCCTCATGTTTGTTTCTTATGTATTGAAAGAAACTTTTACTATCATTTCTAATATTACTGGCTAGCTTACTTTCATATTTGATCCTCTCCTTCCTTAATTCTCTCTTTGTTATCCTCTGTTTGTTTTTGTAATCTTCCCAATCTTCTGATTTCCCAGTGCTCTTGGTCACTTTATAGGCTCTCTCTTTCTCTTTGATATATTTCCTGGCTTCCTTTGTCAGCCATGGCTGTCTAATCTCTCCACTGTTCTCCCCCCCCCCCACCAATAATCTTTCTTTTCTTTGGGATGAACCTCTGTACTATGTCCTCAATTACACCCAGAAACTCCTGCCATTGTTGCTCTACTGTCTTCCCCCCTAGGCTCTGCTTCCAATTGATTTTCATCAGTTCCTCTCTCATGCCCTTGTAATTGCCTGTATTTAACTGTAACAGCATTACATCCGATTTTGCCTTCTCTCTTTCAAACTGCAGACTGAACTCTACTGTATTATGATCGCTGCCTCCTAAGTGTTCCCTTACTTTAAGATCTTTTATAAAGTCTGGCTCATTACATAGCACTAAGTCCAGAATAGCCTGCCTCTTTGTGGGCTCCATCACAAGCTGTTACAAAAAAGCCATCCTGTAGCATTCCATGAATTCCCTTTCTTTGGATCCACCGGCAACATAATTCACACAGTCAATTTGCATATTGAAGTCCCCCGTGATCACTGTGACCTTGCCTTTCTGACATGCCCTATTAATTCCTGGTACATCTTGCACCCCTGGTCCTGACCACTGTTAGGAGGTCAGTACATAACTCCCATTATTTTTTTTTGCCTTTGTAGTTTCTCAACTCCACCCACACAGATCCCACATCATCTGACCCTATGTCACTCAGTGCCATAGATTTAATTTTATTCTTAACTAACAAGGCAACCCCGGCCCCTCTGTCCACCTCCCTGTCGTTTCGATAAGTTGTAAATCCTTGGATGTTTAACTGCCAGTCCTGAACCCCCTGTAACCGTGTCTCTGTGATGCCTACCACATCATCATTATTCACAATGATTTGTGCCGTTAATTCATCTACTTTGTTACAAGTACTACGAGCATTCAGGGTAAAGCACCTTAATGCTAATTTTCTTATCCTCATGATGTCCAACATCTCTAGTAATATGTCCTAAGTTATCCTTCCTTTTTGCTTCATTCCTAATCTGCCTTGAACTTAAATCCTGTACACATGCTAACCTGCTGCTTATCTTTCTACTTGACTCCATACTCACTGTCACTTTCCGTTTCCCTTCCTCCTGGTGCACAAGGTTAAAGTCCTAGTGACCATCTTATTTGTCCTTTTCACCAGAACACTGGTTCCAGATCAGCTTAAGTAGAGACCATCCCATCGGTACAGATCCCCCGATTCCAAAACTGATGCCAATGTCCCATGAAATGGATCACTCTTTCCCACACCAATCTCTTAACCACATGTTTACATCCCTAATTTTCTTATCCCTATGCCAATTAGCACGTGGCTTGGGCAGTAATCCAGAGATTATGACCCTCCAGGACCTGTTCTTCAATTTCCTTCCTAATGCTTGATAATCCCTAAACAGGTCCTCCTTCCTAGCCTTGCCTATGTTGTTAGTTCCAACATGGACCACAACAACTGGACCTTCTCTCTCCCGCTCCAATATCCTTTCATGATGTCTTGCACTCTGGCGCTGGGTAGGCAACACACCATGTGGGACTCCCGAACCAGTTCACAAAGGATACTATCTGTCCTCCCCCCTCTCGAATGGTTTTCTGCACCATGATGCCATGGTCAGCTGGCTCATCCTGTCCACAGCCCTTTTCCTCATCCATACAGGGAGCAAACATCTCCTACCTGTTGGACAAGGTCATGGGCTGAGGCTCCTACACTCCTGAACTCAGACTCCCCCTACCTGCCTCACTTACAGTCACACCCTGTAGTCCTTGATAACTAACTGAATTTGAATTACTTAAACTACCAGGTGTGACTGCCTCCTGAATCAAAATGTCCAGGGAACTCTCCCCCTCCTGGATGTGCCGCAGTGTTTGAAGCTCAGATTCCAGATCATCAATTCTGATCCAGAGTTCTTCCAACAACCAACACTTGTTGCAAATGTGGTCACTGCCATTCACAATGGGATCAGCCAGTTCCCACATCATACAGCCTCAGCACATCACCTGTCCAGCCATCTCTAATTATTTAATTAATTTATACAAATGTATGGTCAAATAATTTCTAGTACTTCTCTATGGAAACCTATAAAACTCTAACAGGACCAGAAAGTTTTCCTAAAAAGACTAGAAGGAAATTTCTAATGGTGGGTGAGTCCAGGGGACAGAGCTAAAGGATATGGGGTAAATATTTTAGGAGTGAGATGAAATTAATTTCTTCACCCAGAGAGTTGTAAGCCTGTGAAATTCACTATCATAAGAAAGTGGTTGAGACCAAAATATTATGCCTTTTCACGAATGAGGTAAATATAGCTGTTGTGGATAAAGGGATCAAGGGAGGACAGAATTAGAGGATTGAGCACGATGATCAGCTGTGATCATATTGAATGGTGTAGTAGGCTCAAGGGGTTGATTGGCCTCCTCCTGCTTCGAACCTCAATGTATGTTCCTATGTATAAACCAGAACCATATTGAAAATGGAAACAGACCTGAAGAGCTGGATGGTGGTCTCCTGCTCTCATTAAGCAGCCAATTGCAAATCATTACAACTTGCCATGTGCAAAAACAATTTCCTCTCCCTTCTGACTCTTTCAGCAATTATCCTAAATCTGTCCCCTTGACTTACCTAAAATGCCAATGGAAATGGTCCCTTCCTTCTTAATTTTCCTCTCAAAGCCTACCAAATTTTGAAAAATTTCCACACATTTTAAAGTATTTTCTGCAGTCACCTCTTCTATTGTGAATGAAATTAGAAGGTAGCTCTGGTCAGGAATACAGGTGCTTAATGCCTACTTTTAAATCTAATGGAAATCTAGATGCTATGAGCCCACCATTGCTAGCCAGCACTCTCTGCATCTCCCTTGTACTTAATGCCCTGTTCTTCGTAATTCTAAATTTAAATTTGACAATGGATGATTGGCAAGCAAGTTCATTAACACCCTGTTCACAACAATGTTTAATTTTACATTTATAATATAGTATGCATCCAATCAAAGCTAATTGCTTTGAGGTTAAAAGTTTCAATTTGCCTTTAGTTTTTTTCTTCCACATTTAATAATTCTGGAAATGGCAGACTAGGTGTTTACTGAAGGGGATGTTAGAATTCTGTACTAGATGTGAAACAAATGTTTTTTTAGTCACTGTGTAATGAAGTGATAACAGTGCACAACATGACAGCTGCTATTCTGAGCATGTCCAACAGTGACAATGAGTCACATTTACGAAGTTATGTATTGGTTGAGTGACCTTGGAGCTTGTCTCCTTTTGCAAATTTTGCTTTCGCATTTTGGATTCACCTGAACAGACAGGATGGATCTCCATTTCCCATCTCATTTGTCTAACAGCAGCGTAGTGACTTTTTGTTTGGGATTTGACAGGGCAACTCAGCTCTTGATCTTTTTACAGCCTTGGTCCAAACACAGACAAAACAGCTGAACTCCAGGCGTTAGATGAGAGTGACCTACCTTGACAGCAGGACAGCTTTTGACCAACTATGACATCATGAAACCCTAGCAAAATGAGTCAATGGGAATTTGGGGAAGAAATCAACACCAGTTTATGTCCTACCTAGCACAACAAAAGATGATTATGGTTGTTTGATGTCATTCATCTCTGCAGTTGGGTCATCATTGCAGGAGCTCCTTTGTGTAGTGTCCTAAACCCAATCATCTTCAGCTGCTTCATCAATAACCTTCTCTCCATTTGAGACCAGAAGTGCAGAATGTTTAGCAGCATTTGTGACTCCACAGCTACTGAAGTGGTCTGTGATTATGTGTAGCAAGACTTGGACAACATTCAGGGTGGAGCTACTAAATTATTTGTAACTTTCGTCCCATGCAAGTGTCAGGTAATGGCATCTCTGAACTGGGCCAGATTAATGACTACAAGCTTGATTAGAGGTTAGAAAATGTGTAGCAAACAATTCATTTTCTGATTTTCCAAATTCTGTCAACCATCCACTATGTACAAGATAGGAGTTTGATTGAATAGTCTCCATTTGTCTGGATGAGTGCAACTCCAACAACATTAAAGAAGCTTGACACTATCCAGGACTAAGTAGCCCATGTAATTGGCATCCTATCCACCATCTTCAAAACTCATCCCTTCATCACTGCTGTGCAGTGACAGCAGTATGTAGCATCTACAAGAAAACAACAAATGCTGGAGATCACGGTGGATCAGGCAGCACCCGAGGAGAGAGAGCAAGCTAATATTTTGAGTCTTGATGACGCTTCAGATGAAAAGTCATCAAGACTCGAAATATTAGCTTGTTCTCTCTCCATGGATGCTGCCTGACCCACCGTGATTTCCAGCATTTATTGTTTTCGGTACAGATTCCAGCATCTGCAGAAATTTGCTCCATCCTCAGAATGTCTGCAGCAACTCGCCAAGTGAGTTGGAAGGAGCTCCTGTGAAAGCATCTTCCAGATCTGCAATGTTGACCCATCTAGAAGGACAAGGGCACAGATGTATGAAAACACCAGCATCTGCAAGTTCTCCACCATCCTGATGTGGAGCCATGTTGCCACTCCTTCGAAGGTCAAAATCCCAGAATCCTAACACCAGAGGGACTGCCACAGTTCAAGAAGGCAGCTTACTGTCACCTAGGGCAGTTGGGAATGGACAATAAATGCTGGTCTAGGCAGTGATGAATAATAGCATTTCACTGAATTAAATTGTATGACTACTCAAATTGTGGATCGGGACTTGAACCCACAATCTTCTGACTCTTCTTGTCAAGCAATGCCTTAATCTTAAAATTCTCATCCATGTTTCCAAATCCCACCATTGTTTCCACCCTCCCTATCTCTGGAATTTCCTCCAGCTCCGCAACCCATACTGGGGCTCTCTAATTCTGGACTCTTGCCTACCCCAATTTGAAAGACCCCACCATTGGTGGCTGTGCCTTCAACTGCCTACACCTCAAGTTCCAGAATTTCCACCCTGCATCTCTCTGCCTGACTACTTCACTTTCCTTCTTTAAGATGCTCCTTAAAACCCATTGTTTAACTAAATGTTTGGTCACTTGAACTAATATCTTCTTAGTTAAAAACCACACGATACCAGGTTATAGTCCAACAATTAAAAATCACACAACACCAGGTTATAGTCCAACAGGCTTAATTGGAAGCACACTAGCTTTCGGAGCATCGCTCCTTTATCAGTCCAACACCGGCATCTCCAAATCATAATATCTTCTTATGTAGTTTTGATGGCATATTTTGTTTTATAACACTCCTCCAAATTGAGGACATTTGATTATATTGAAGGTGCTATATAAATATGTGTTGACATAAGAGTTGCGAATGTGTCATCAGCTGAACGGATGCTAATTGTTAATCATGTGTGGGTAAATTTAAAAAGCAGCAACAAGCTGGTTAAGGTCGTCCAAGTTGGCAGACAGCCATTGATCTTGCAGGATATGTACTTGTGTGCAGCATACTAAGTTTTGAATGTTTGGCATGTGTGTCTTTGACTGAAATGCACCATCTTTCTTACTGCAACAGCTTTTAATTTATTAGCATCAGGCTATTGTATGCACTTTCCTATTACCAGATTCTGTTTTCAGGACGAGGACACAGATTTCAACTTAATTTGACTGTCAGCCATTTTGTCCCGAGGAGAGATTTAACTGAGTTATTCTAAAATTATAAGGGGTTTTGATAGATTAGATGGGGAAAGATGTATTCATTGGCAAGAGCATCGATAACCAGAGGACGCAGATTTAAAATGAATAATAGAATTATCAAGGAAGATGAACAGAAATATTTTGTACAGCAGAATTGTTTTCGAATGCTTCTGGTTAAGAGTGAGGGTGGTTGGAACGAGTTGGAATACATGTTTCAAAGAACCAGTACTGGCAAAATGAGCCAAATGTTTGCACCTGTCGTTTAAAAGTTTATAATTAATTCTCCCATTTTAGATGGCCTCTCAAAGTTTTGAATTTATAACTGTTACATGCCATTTTATATCATAGTTACTAACTATCACTGTATCAAATAATAAAGGAAATTTGGGAACTAATAAATAATATTTACTATTAAAAGGTGTAAAAATAATTCCTCCTTCATAAACGTCGCTATGTTATAGTTCAAAATCCCAGAACTCCCTCCCTCCCATCACTGTGGGTGTCCCGCCATCCCAAGGCGTGCAGCAGTTTGAAAAGGCAGCTCATTGCCACTTTTTCCAGTATAATTAAGGAGGAGCTATAAATACTCACCTCGCCAGGTGAGTACTTGTTCATTTTGGTTTTAAAAAAACTTTGTTTTGCTTAACAATGCATTCCATGTTCTTTTACTTTTGACTTTAAGGCTATGGCAGAGTAAATTCTGTTTGAACAATGCAGCAATAGACCAGTAGAGAAGGACATGTGTGGACTGCTAATGATGTCTCCTCAAATACTGATTCAAATTTTATTTTTGTTCATGATGTAGCATTGGGCTGTCCTACTCGATTTTGTCATTTTCAACAATGTTTTAATCCTTGCATTTCTGTAGAGAGTGACTACAATCTACAGTAAGCTCTTCACCATACTGGGTTTGTGTCTCCCATCTTTCCAAATCTCATGCAGTCAGTATCTCTGTTGGGAACAGTATAGCAAGTTGTTGCCTGAGCTGGCAGGCAGCAAAGAAAGTGGCAAAGTTGCCTGCAGAAGAGTAATCTGATAAAACAGTTATTTTGAGAACTAATCTCCTCAATTTATTAGAATATTCTCCACTTTATTCAGTGCTTCAGAGTAATTTCCTCACTTCATAACGAGTTTGCAACTTCATCTGTTTGGACTAAGTATTTGGTAATTTCGGCATGCTTCAGCACTGTAATTTTCCAACACTTTTCAAAGAGACATCTGTAGCAGATATGGCAAAATCTGGAAAATTTCCCTTTCTAAGATACCACTTCTGTTCGAAAATTTTAGGAATCCTCTTGCAAATAAGAGCATGACTATATGGTTCATATTTTTGTCCTTGCAAAGTTAATTGAAGCATATTGAAAGATTGGAACACCACCTTAATTTTTGCCTGTAGCCATAGTTCAGGAGTAAGTATTTTTTGCTTTAAATTTAAGTTCTCTGCCACTCCAGATAATTCTGAGTAGTGAATAATTGTGCCATAAGGACCAAAAAGATGACGATTTGATCCTTGCTGTGAAACAAATTAATGGTTCTTTGTCAAATTGGTGAGAGAGTAGCTGAAGTTGGCCTGAGTTTGAGAGAGCTTGGGACCAGTGTTCCCAATTATACTCAGTCCCATATCTCTGTCTGGGTATCGGCTTCTGCTTTTAATACCGCACAGTCAAATATTTCAATGCCCCCAGTTGTCCAGGCTTGCAGATAATTATATACAGAGAAACCTCGATTATCCGAATACCCATTATCCAAAGGAGATCTCGAGGTCCCGATAGAAACATTACACCAAAAACGCGTTTCCAACAGCCATCGTGTCTTTTGTTTACAGTGATTAAACAGGCACCATCACCAAATGACTCACCTCCCACCCTCTCTTTCTGTCCCCATACTTTCCCTGGAGTTCTGCAGAGTGGTGTACCCTAAACCCCCCAACCCAGATAATCTCTCCAACATTGTCCTGTACAGAGCAAACGTGGAACCTTACTCCACAAAGGCAGGTGCAGCAGCTGCAACATTCCTGTTATTAATGTACTGTCTGGCTGCCCTGGAGAGGGGGTGAGGGCGAACAGGGGGCTGGTGTTGGACGGGTTTGGGGCGCGGGGGAGGTTAGATTAGATTAGATTACTTTACAGTGTGGAAACAGGCCCTTCGGCCCAACAAGTCCACACCGACCCGCCGAAGCGTAACCCACCCATACCCCTACATTTACCCCTTACCTAACACTAGGGCAATTTAGCATGGCCAATTCACCTGACCTGCACATCTTTGGACTGTGGGAGGAAACCGGAGCACCCGGAGGAAACCCATGCAGACACGGGGAGAACGTGCAAACTCCACACAGTCAGTCGCCTGAGGCGGGAATTGAACCCGGGTCTCTGGCGCTGCGAGGCAGCAGTGCTAACCACTGTGCCACCGTGCCGCCCATAAAGGCAGGGGATGGTGTTGGACGGGGTTGAGGGTGGGGGGCCAGGTTGTACAGGGTGCTGCCTTATCTCCTGAATGGGGAGCAGACTTTAAAAACTCAGAGCCCCAGAGGAAAGACATTTAATCGACTAACCGACTAATCAATTAACCGAACGAAATAGTGCCCGTCCATCTTATTCGAATAATCGAGGCTCCCCTGTACCTCTGTGAGGAAGGTGCTATAGTGCTGCACTTTAATATGACTCCATATTTTTGGGATAGCAGAAATATCTCAGAAAAGCTATTTTGGGTCATCTATAGTTCATGCTGTACAATATTTTTAAGCTCCAAGATTGCAATAATCTAAAATGTTCAAAGTTCTGAAGGTATGTTTAAATTCCACAGGTATCCAATTTTATGCAAAGTTTCTCAGGATGTAAAGAATAAGTCATTGGTTTTAGAGAAGAGATGAGTGCTAAATTTGTGGCAATAAATACATTGCAGTGGAAATTCTCTTTTGAATAATAGATGTGTACAGCACTAAAGAAGGTAATTTGACCCAATAAATACATGTTGCCTCCTTTCCTGGTATCAATCACCAAATAAAATTGGAGTATTCAAGAGAAATACCAGTACCTTTACCAGTAATTGTGCCTGACTAAGTGTAATTATACTTATCACTATCCTGCAACAAACGTTCTTGTTATGTAAGAAAAGTGCCTCTTCTCTAGATACTCTATAATGGTGTGACCTCTAACACGAATCACAAACAAAGCAAAATAGAACTGGTAGCAGCCCACTTATTTAAACCCTCACCATATTTCTTTTCACATAATTATGTAAATTGCTTATCTTAAAAGGCATGTTCTATTTTCGTCTGAAAGTTTCTATGAAAACTAATTCCACCATCCTTTTGTATATTGTGTTCCATACCACCAATGTATGAAAAACTTGCCTTCATTTTCCCCTCTAGATTATTTTGCCAATTATTTCAAACCTATGGAAAGAAACATTTACATTTGTGACCAGAAAACATTCCAAGGTTCTTTACAGTCCATTAAATACTTTCAAAAGCGTATCTTTGCTGTAATGTAGAAGGTGCAGCAGCCATTCCTATACAGCAAACTCCAACAAGCAATTGTGCAGTAATGACCATACTTCGTGTTTGTGATGTTGATTGAGCAATAGACATTGGTCAAGACACTGAAGCTAACACATCTGCTACTCTTCAAGTCAGTATCATTGCATCTGTTGTGTCCATGTTTGGGGAAGTGGGGGGAACAGCTGGGAGTGGGCACGGGTAGGTGAGGCATTGGCTTAATGTCTTACTAAAAAAAACAGTGTTCCTTTACTGCATTGGAATGTCAACTTTGATTTTGGTGTTCAGGTCCTGAAATGAATAATAGAATTCCTACAGTGCAGTAAGAGTCCATTTGGCCCATCAAGTCTACACCAATCCTCCAAAGACATCCCAACCAGACCCAACCATCAGCCTATCCATGGTGCCCAGTATTTAACATATTTAATCCACATAATCTGCACATCCCTTGACCCTACAGGGCAAGTTAGCATGGCCAATCCACCGAACTTGCACTTCTTTGGACTGTGGGAGGAAATTGGAGCAAACTCACACAGTCACTCAAGGCTGGAATTGACCCTGAGTACCTGGTGCTAGTTACTGAGCCACTATGCTGCCCAAATGGTGTTTGAACCTACAATCTTGCCACTCCATCCTCTGTTGCTGACCCACTTGTCAGAGGAAGATGTTTATCCCTACTCACTCCATCACAACCTGTCAAAGGTTTGAATATCTTTGTTAAATCTCCCTTTAACCTTAACTACTCCAAGGAAAAACATTCCAGCTGTTTCAATCTCTCCACATACCTGATGTTCTTCATTTCATATTTCATCCTGGTGAATCTCTCTTGTACTTTCTGGCCCGGCCTTGAAATTCTAACTCCTGATTTACAAAAGGTTTAGCATGACTTTGTTGTCTTCCTATATTTACATTAGCAGTTACCCCAACATTTTCCTAACTGCCTTGTCAATGCACCCTGATGTACACCTATACTGCAGACACAATAACATTGCTTTACCAATGGTATCATAGTGATGGTTAGTCTATGGTATACTCCTCAGTATGGTTGTGACCCAGATTATTTTTTAATGGTTCTGGAGGAGCACAGAAATATTGTAAACCTTACTTTTAACTGACCTTTGGTTAATCCATGGAATTGATCAGAGTAGGGCGGCACGGTGGCACAGTGGTTAGCACTGTTGCCTCACAGCACCTGGGTCCCAGGTTCGATACCAGCCTCGGGCGACTGTCTGTGTGGAGTTTGCACATTCTCCCCGTGTCTGTGTGGGTTTCCTCTGGGTGCTCTGGTTTCCTCCCACAGTCCAAAGATGTGCAGGTCAGGTGAATTGGCCAGGCTAACTTTCCCATAGTGCTAGGTGCATTAGTCAGAGGGGAAATGGGTTTGGGTGGGTTACTCTTCGGAGGGTCAGAGTGGACTGGTTGGGCCGAAGGGCCTGTTTCCACACCATAGGAAATCTAAACATATCAATCACCCGTGACTGAAAATGTAATTGGAAATCAATTTATGTCATTCAACAAAAACAAAGCAAAAGAACTTCAGATGCTGGAAATCTGAAATGCGAACAGAAATTGCTTGAAAACTCAACAGAAGTTAAATCTGCTTTCTCTCCACAGATGCTACCAATCTTGCTGAGTTTCTCCAGCGCAGAATGTTTGTATATCATTGGACCCCGGTTTCTATAGTTAAAGGATCATTAGGGTTCTTGTGGCAAAGTGGTAGTGCACATACCTCTGAGCCAAGAGGCCACATTTCAAGTCCCTTTTCCAAGGGTGTGTGTACAATGCCCCCTGAACTGGTTGATTAGAAATATCTTGATATTGTTAACCTAATCAAAGCTGTAATTACACACCTCTGGAGCAGGCGGGACTTTAACCCAGGCCTCCTGGGTCAGAGGTAAGGATACTACCAAAAGCCCTATTAAAAGTATATTTTTATTTAAAGTATTTATCTAATCAAACTGTTCAAAGATGTTATTGCACACCTCTGGAGCAGGTGGACTTGAACCTGGATCTCTCAGTCCGTGTGTAGGGATGCTACCACTGTGCCATAAGAGGACCCTTAAAATGCTCCATTTTTAAAAACTTCAGCGAGTGCCCTCTTGTGGTGCAGCAGTAGTATCCCTACCTCTAGACCACGAGACCTGGGTTCAAGTTCCACTTACTTTAGAGGGCCATGACCAGAGACATCTGGGCCCTTTTAGTATTGTTTCATTGCTGGTGATAATGAGGTTGTACAAATTGATGTCCCTTTTTTTGAGGCCATTACCAGTTAATGCCTGGTGAATACATGAAAATTGACCCTAGTAAGTGAAGTGATTGTATATGGCTTGAGTGGAACTGCACTGATTTATATCTGTTGTGCTTGTTGGGTACATTACCAAAATTAAAATTAAAATTTCTTTATTTGCTTTTTGCTTCTGCTGCATACATAAATATGTATAGTATTGCTCCTTGGGTGCATTTTAAACATATGTTTGTGCGTGTATGCAGTATTATTTTGGGTTATTAGTGACAGTGGATCCACCAACTGTTTCCCTTGCAGCAATTCCAAGTTAGTCCCAGCTTGAAACCCAGCCCAGAATGCACTGAAGTTATGCTCTGACTGAATAACGGTGCAGAATTTGCCCTGTTTATGTTAGGAATCAGATATTTGATCTTGGCAGACATCTATTTTGCTTCAATCTAAGCATGATTCTGTAAAACTGGGCATTAGATTTTTTTTAAATTGTGTGTCTACATATGGCAAGCTATTTATGGCCAAGTATTTGGGCTAAAATGAGGACTGCTTTAAGTTTCCCGCAGTAGACAGGGAAAACATTGGCTTCTTGGCATCCATGATTGAATCATTGATTTTTTTTTAAAATTGGTGTTTTCTCCATTATTTCAACATTTTGGAAGTAAATCCATGATAATCAACATAATGATGACAGCTAGCCTTTTGGAAAAAGTAGCATTGTTAGTAGATGTTATTTGTTATTCAAGTGAGAACTATATTAGAGTAAATGAGATTTATTTTGCAATAAAAACAGCACTTTATTTCTTTTTGGTGGTCTGCTGGATGGGATTTTCATACTTGGGTTCATATGTCACAGCATTCTCAGCTCTTTGGTAGCAGGTGGATATAATCGACCTGTTCAGATGTATTGTTACACAGCACCACTGTGCTACAGGAACCATTTTAAGGTATTTACTCATCAAACTGTTCAGAGATGTTAATATACTGAGCCTCCTAGCTCAGACATAGGGACACTACCAACTGTGCCACAAGAGCCCTGTATGATAAAAGTTCTAGATCTTTTCCTAATCAACCTGCTCTGAGATATTATTACATAATGCTAAGGCAGGTGAAATTTGAACCCTGGCCTCCTGGCTTAGAGATAGAGTCACCACTACTATGCCACAAGAACTCTATAGGATAAAAACTCTAGAGATTTTCTAATGGGACTTGAAACTGGGCCTCCTGGCTCATAGGCAGTGACACTACTATTGCACCACAAGAGCTCATAAGACAAAGGTTCTACATCTTTTAACTTAACCTATTTTTTCTAATCAGCAAGCACAGAGATGTTATTATACATCTCTGGAGCAGGTGGGACTTGAACCTGGGCCTTCCAATCAAGGGGTAGGGACACTACCACTGCACATAAGAGGGCCCAGGATAAATATTCTATATAAATGATTTGGGTCTGAACATAGGAGGTAAAGTTAGTAAGTTTACAGATGACATCAAAATTGGAATTGTAGTGAACAGTGAATAAGGTTACTTCAGAGTACAATGGGATCTTGATCAGATGGGCTAATGGGCTGAGGAGTGGCGGATGGAGTTTAATTTAGATCAATGTTAGGTGCTGCATTTTGGAAAGGCAAATCAGGGCAGGACTATACACTTAATCATAAGGTCCTTCGGAGTGTTGCTGAACAAAGAGACCTTGGAGTGCAGGTTCATAGTTCCTTGAAAATGGAGTCACAGGCAGATGGGATAGTGAAGAAGGCGTTTGATATGCTTTCCTTTATTGGTCAGAACATTGTGTACAGGAGTTGGGAGGTCATATTGCAGCTGTACAGTACATTGATTAGACCACTCTTGGAATATTGTGTGCAATTCTGATCTCCCTGTTACAGGAAGGATGTTGTGAAACTTGAAAGGTTTCAGAAAAGATTTACAAGGACGTTGTCAGTGTTGGAGGGTTTAAGCTAGAGGGAGAGGCTGAATAGGCTAGGGCTGTTGTCCCTGCAGCATCGGAGGCTGAGGGGTGACCTTTGTAGAGGTTTATAAAATCATGAGGGGCATGGATAGTATAAATAGATAAAGTCTTTTTTCCCTGGGTTGTGGGAGTCCAGAACTAGAAGGCATAGGTTTAGGGTGAGAGGGGAAAGGTTTAAAAATAACCTAAGGGGCAACCTTTTCATACAGAGGGTGTTGCGTGTATGGAATGAGCTGCCAGAGGAAGTGGTGGAGGTTGGTACAATTACAGCATTTAAAAGGCATCAGGATTGGTATATGATTAGGAAGGGTTTAGTGGGATATGGGTTGAGAGTGTGGTGCTAGAAAAGCACAGCAGGTCAGGCAGTATTCAGGCAAGACCTGAAACGTCGATTCTCCTACTCCTCGGATGCTGCCTGACCTACTGTGCTTTTCCAGCACCACACTCTCTACTCTGATCTCTAGCTTCTGCAGTTCTCAATTTCTCCTTCAAGAGATATTGGCCAAGGGCTGGCAAATGGGATTAGATTAGGTTAGGATATCTGGTCGGCATGAACGAGTTGGACCGAATGGTCTGTTTCCGTGCTGTACGTCTCTATGACTCTGTGACTATAAATCTTTCAAAGACAGAAAAATGCTTTGGTATGCTTTATTATTATAATATATGTGTATATTATTTCCCCAACACTAGGAAAGCACCCATTTAGCCATAGGAATATTTATAAGCAAAGTTTGTTAAGGGCAATGCTAACATCAAGAATGAGGAGGGAGGGAAGCAATTAGGGAGAGAGGGAGAGGACTAAATCAAAATGGAGTTGGAGGGGTAAATAAAGCAGTATATTCCCTGTGGTGCTCACCTCTCTCTAAAGACATCGAAGGCATTGATAGGCACTATGTTCTCCAACTGCAATGACACTCTGGCTTGAAAATAACCACAGAAGAGGGGCAGACAGTCAGTAGAGATGATCCCCTCCAGAACCTATTGCCTGGACCTGTTTATAACCAAGCTGACAAGGCCCAGGAGCAGACCCATGAGGAGGCCCTTCAGTTTATCCACACCATGGACTTCAATGGTTCAAGAAGGCAGCTCTCCACCACCTTATCAAGGGCAACTAGGGACAGGCAGTAACTACTGACCAGCCAGTGACATCCACATCCCCGAAATGAAAATGTTTTTACAAATCTCTTTGTACCAGATCAGGAACGTAGAGCTGAAGTGCAACCAAAACACAACAAAAGATTTTTCAAATAACTGAAGAGTGCTCATATGGTCCACAGACTCCACTGTGCCTCAAAATAAATAGCTGGGCTGGGACTCTGTGAATTGCTGCAATCTGCAGTTATATGGGACTGCTGGATTCAATACCTCCACCCCAGTCTCCGATGGAAATTGGGAGGACTCCCACACAGAGAGCCCTCTACTGGGGACCCCAGCCACGCAGCAGCAAATAAGCATGCCAAGGCATGTCTGGGTGGCAAACTTAAAGAGTCGAGATGGTTGATTAGGCAGCAGTATGTACAAGAAATGCTGTACATACAGCGTAGGCTCCCGAAGGAGGTTCAGGACATTGAGGGCCAAAGTGACATTCCGTCCAAGCAGAGATACGCCCAGACGGGATACCATCACACACCAGAGCATCCTTCAACTGGTGCACGATGTTGGGTCTGAGCACCACCATTTTCAGGTGACAGATAGCATCGGGAGGGCTGAATATTCCCAATGTTTCTAAACAATCTGTTCAGAGATGTTGTTGCCACATCTGGAGTAGGTGGGTCTTGAACTGTGTCTCCTAGTCCAGGGGTAAGGACACTAACACCGGGTCACAAGGAGGTCCTCAGGATAAAACTTCTACCTACTTTTTATATTATTTTATTAACCTGTTTTCTAATGAACCTCAACAGAGATGTTATGACATTTCTCTGGTGCAGGTGCAACTTGAACCCAGGCCTTCTGGTCCAGGGGTATGGACATGACCACTGTACTGCAGGAGGGCCCAGGATTAAGGGTTTTTTTTGCACATCATTTATTGTTGAACACCAAAATAGAGCACTACTTGTGTTGTGCATAAGCTGCTGCCAGCTCAGGACAGACACTTCTACAGATGGGTCTGCTTTTTTTTTATTTCAACCTATTTTCTAATCACCCTGTTCAAAGATGTTACTACACACCTCTGGAGCAGCTGAGACTTGAACATGGGTGTCGCGGTCCAAGGGTAGGGACAGGGTTACTGTACCACAAGAGAGCCCCTGAGTCAGCAACAAAATATTTAACTTATTTTCTTAATCAACCTGTTCAGAGATGTTAATATATATTTCTTGGGCAAGTGGTTCTTGAACCTGGGCCTCTTAGCCCAGGGGGAGGGACATTGTGCCACAAGAGGGTCCCCAAGAAGCAGTCCTTTTTTTATACATTCAACCTATTTGTCTAATCAACCTGTTCAGAAATGTTATTATACACCGTTGGAGTGGATAGGATTGGAACTCAGGCCTCCCTGTCCAAGGGTAGGGATAATACCACTGCACCACAAAAGCCCTAGGCTAAAGATTCTACCCAGAATGCACTAATGCAGAACATTTGGTTGTCAGTTTGATTCTTGCTTAATGCTGTGTTAGCTGAAATCAGCTATGACAGCAATTGGGTTGCTGTTTTGGCCTCTGCCCTTAGATTAGGGAGGAGAAGTACTACCAAGGAGCCCATTCCTATTTGTTATTGGCTTGTTTTTGTTGCAGGGCTTGTGTATATGTATCGCTTTGGTGTGGGCACGTGCAGATCAAAATGTAACAGTGAGCAAGGACACTAGATAAGTAGGGTTTAAAGTGAGCAGTAGCACCTACCTTAGTGAATAGGCTTGCTGGCATTTGCTATTTTACATGAGAAGAATGAACATTCAGATGAAATGCTGGAAGGTACCCAGGACTTGTAAAACAGCATTGCAGTGTCTCAAACGAGGAAATTGGAAAATGTGGCAAGAAATTAAATTGTTTTGAGTGGCCATTCATTTTTTGCTTTCATCTTTTTTGCCTTTACAGCAAATAGACAGAGAGGCTTTTTTGTTGCTGACTCAGGACAGACATTGTCAAAATTCTGAGCATCAAGCTCAGACCTGTACTGAAAATTTACAACTCCATCTTCATGTTTAAAAATGCTGAGGAAAATGAATTAGAAGTCTCCTAAAGGATGGTAATTTTGTAAAGCAACAGGACCTGCAGACTGGAATGAAATCCTACTATCAATCACCAGTGGGTGAAGTCCACAGCCTTAGACGACTGACAAGAGTTCTTTGTTGGAAGAATGAATGTCTTCTCATGTCATATTGTTGTAAGTGACATTTGTTCTGGGTATCCAGGACTTAAAAGGCTAAAACCTCATTTAGGGAAATGGACTGAAATAGTTTATCATAACATTCAGAGTCTCCATCTCAGTGTCCCTTTTTTATTCTTTGCTGGTTTTATTCAATGCCTATTGTTTTTGGTTTCCAGCAGTTATTTAACTGGGAACAGTACATGTGAAAAAGAAAAGGTTGCAATGATGCATCAGGGGGCTTGGAAGATTTTTTTTTACATTAACCCTTGTCCCAGCACCACTGGGTTAAATCAGTTCATCACATTTGGTCTTGTTTTCTCCGAACTAACATGTGGCATTATAAAATTAAAATGAACACGTGAATTGAATCTCAATATGCCTTTGCAGTTATAATCTGAAGGAACACAATGTGCTGTCCTCTATTCCTTTAACTTCTGGCATAAACTGTGATTTTATCTGACCGTTTGTGTAATGAGTTGTGAAGAATGTTGAAATGTCATCATTGAGCTGTTGTTGAGTGTCAGTCATGAACTAATCATATGCTGCTTAGGTTTAATTTCAAGTGGATTTTTAAATTTGAAGGTTTCAGTGAGAGATGCTATTCCCAGAGACATCAAATTGGCACAACATCACATATGCATAATGAAATGTATATAATCGGTTAAACTGTGTAAAGTAAAAGCATATTGTAAACATTGAAATTGGCTAGTTCCCCCACTCTATATCTGACATAATTTTGTTCAGAAAATGGACAATAATCAAGAACTGACAGAAGCTTGAAATTTTATGTTGTTGCACAATGCAGCTAAGATTCAGATGTAGGGGAGCTGTTTTCATTCCTGTAATTGAAATTTAATAGGATTGTTTGTAAGTAACATTAGTGAAGATTAACTCTGGTACTTCTAGCAAAGTTACAAACCCAACTTTGGCAAATTACTGTTTGATGGAGCAGGTTGACAACTTGGTACTGTATTCAACACAATACGGGGCAGATCTTATGCTAGCAGGATGCGAAAACAGATGATAGCTGTTTCTCACTGCAGTCCAATTTCTACTGACATTGATGTCGAGTCAGCTGCCAACTTGCTGTCAGTCGTTTCACAATAATGCACCAAGTTAAGATTGGCAGATTTCTTTCGAATCATCAAAAATATTCTTGCCCCCACCCAGTCAGTGCTTGTTTTATATTTTCCTTTAAAATAAATGGAGATGATGCAGAACCTTGACTGTCTTGAATTTTCTCTCAATGGGGATTTGAGCAGAAATTTTGAATAAGATTTTTAAGGAATAAACATGGTCCTTACAATAAATGTCTGTGATTTTTTATCTTGCATCTGACACCTGAATTTCCCTTTTAAGAAAAATAATTTCAGTGATATCCAGCAATTGGTGCCAGAATTTATTCGTTTGAAAGGCATTTACGCATTTGACATTCTCTCTTTGGCAAGATTGCTCCACTCTTTTCCATAGTAACAAGAATATTAGTGTATAGCAAAAAAAAAGAACCTGTTAAAAATTCAAATACCAACCCTTCTGGCAAATCCCACATCCTGCCACTCAATGCTGTAGAGCTCTAGTTAACTAAACTGCATTACCAACAAGACTTTTACAAAAGTAATGTCCATGCATTGTAACAAAAAATATTCAGTTACATGGTGGATGTTTTGGTGCTCAGGTGATCTACTCACACTTTTTGAGGGGAAGATGCAATGTAATGTCTGATAACTTACTCCAGGGTGAGATAAGCTGACCCAGCTGTGATAATGCCCAACTTTACAAATTCCAGATTTCTTTAAGATTAATATGCGGTGTAGCAAGCATTTTAAATATATATAGTCAACACTAACACTTTGCTGTACAAAATCTTCCTTAATAGAATCAAATCTAAGAAATCTGTTTCTCAAGATCTTCTCAAAAATGTATAGCCCTAAATTTTGTGTCCATCCATATTCAAAGCACAGAAAATTGAACACATGACAAGCAGATTATTTGTGCATGACTGTGGGAAAATGTGCTTTTTGTTTGTTTCCAGGTACATGGGTGACAACATTTATTCAATATCCTTGGATATCCTGAGAAGGTGGTGGAGGCCTTACTGCAGGAGCTGCTTTTGCTGTGCTATTGCTGCTTTTGCTGTGCTATTGAATGAGGAAATTCCACAACATTAACTCAGAGACAGTGAAGGATGGGTTGTCTATGTTCCAATCATGATGGTTATGTGAATTAAAGGAGATGGTATTCTCACAATATTTATGCTTTTGGTCTCTGCCTGTTAGAGATGTGGCGTTAAGTTATTATGGTGGGTATTGTAGCTTTTTTTTGCATTGAAGAAATCAAATTCAGGGCTCTGACAAAGATTCAGTAAGACATTAGTAAAATTGCAGACAGATTGTGCAACCAACACATTAGCTTCACCATGGATAAGCATGAGGTGGTTTAATCTGGTCAACAAAATAGGGAGGCCAATTACTCCTTGGAAAGTAAGTCTAAATGGGATTGAGGAATCTGGACTTCCAAATTCACATCTCCAAAACTAAAAGTATTTATAAAAAGACAAAATCCTCTGCTATCTGTTTAAACATGATGTTCTTTCCAGTGATGAAGTGTCTGTGTAACCTTTTGATCAAGAAGCAACCTATAATTAACTTCCAGCATGGCTTTATGAATAAATAAAAATTTAGTTTTGTCAGTTTTCCTTTTATCAAAAGCTATTAACCATCATCCAAAACTCATCTTTAGCTCACAATTCCGAGTTCCAAACTAAAATTGATAAAAGAATAAAAATAAATGAGAAATCAGTAAGGGCTTCAATGTCCTCAGAAGATGTAAAGGGACATGTAGATGTAAATCTATCTTGCAGAAATGGGAGATTGTTCATTAAAAACCATGTGAGAATCATTTGGTTTCTCAATAAGAATGTGGGAAGAACTTATGCTGGGCAAGAACGTTGGGTGTTGGTATGTTGGGTTTGGTTAAGTGCACTACACCTTCAAAATTAAGAAAGTACCACAGAACAATGCTGTTCATAAATCTAAGATGTAAATAGCAGAAATGAAATGTCAAACATAATAACATACTAAGAAGTCAAACTCAAAATGCTTCATTTTACAAGTCTTTCTTTGCTTGAATTAATTAATGCTAAAAGTGTACAGAACGATGGTGTTGGCCTGTCTATATCACAGTATCATATAATTTTACAATATAGAAGGAGGCCATTCGATCCATCGTGTCTGTGCTAGTTCCCAAAAGAACTACACAGCTAGTCCCTTTCGCCAGCCCCATCTCCATCCTCGAAATTTCTCACTTTCAAGTAACTGTCCAGCTGTTTTTGAAACCTCCTGTGGAAACAGCCTCAACCACTCTCCCAGGCAAATCCTAACAGTTCTCATCTCACTCCTAGCTCTCTTGCTGACAATTTTGAAATTGTGACCATGAGTTACTGACATATCAAATATTGGAAACAGAATGATCAAAAACATGTGTATTTTCAGTGGAACCAATGCATTACTCACCTGGACACAAACACAACCTGCATAAAGGTGACCTTTTGCAGTTCTCAATTCCATATTGTTAATATTTGCTTCAGTATTAATACTCAAAGCTATTTGCGAGTTTAAAAATTTTATATATCAAACATTTGGGAACTGACTGATTAGTAAAAAGCAATTTCTATTTTTGTTTTAGTATCCACAGTTTTCTTTTGATAGAATTCCAAATTCCTAGCTACGCTCTTATGTGGGCCATAATATGACGTGGCTCAGAAGGATGCCATTTGGATCAACATTCGTGAAGAAATGTTTCCTAATTTCATATTTAAATGGCTCTCATTTTAAGATTATGCCCCGATGTTCTTCATTTCTCTTTCTACTCAGGAAATAAAACTATTTAATAGGATAAGCAATCTGTTATCTTAGACATTTGAATAGTACAGATTAGAGTAGTGCTGGAAAAGCACAGCAGGTCAGGCAGCATCCGAGGAGCAGGAGAATCGATGTTTCAGGCAGGAGCCTTTCATCAGGAATGACGCTAGAAACCCCGGGGGTGGAGAGTTAAAGGGAGGGGGTGGGGCTGGGGAGAAGGTAGTTGAGAGTGCAATAGGTTGTTTAGGAAGGGGTGAAGGTGATAGGTCAGAGAAGAGGGTGGAGCGGATAGGTGGGAAGGATGACATTGGTGGAGGTGTGGGTGAAACTTTGAAGGATATGGAAGGCCTTCCACCAATGTCATTTATTGTATCCGTTGCTCCCGATGCGGTCTCCTCTACATCTCCGGGATTTCACCAGTTTTCTCATTTCCCCTCCCCCAACCTTACCCCAGTTCCAAACAATCCTCACCTTCACCTATTTGAATAGTCTACCCACTTCATCTGAAGAAACCACAAGTTTAACGAACCTGTCCTCATAAACTAATACCTTTTATGTTCCAGTTTCATTCTGGTGAATCACTTACCTGTCAATATATCCTTTAAGACCAGATGTCCAGAACAAAATATAATACTTTGAATGAAGATTTGACTAAGGTTCTGTACAGTTAAATGATTTCTTCGCTTTGTATTGTAACTCTATGAGATAAATGTTGCTTTTGGACTTATGTTTTTTTTGTATCTATCCACAATGTTGTTTTTGTTCAGCTTCGCTTGGCAAGAATGTAACTTACTTATAGGTTTGTCGCAAGAAAATGCCTGACCCATATAATGTGTGACCATGTGAGTTTTCCCCAAGTGAAGATTATTGACTCCCTCTTTTGCTTTACGCAACCTGTGTAACATCCTCTGTGACCATCAAATCCTGAGGCAGGACTTGAACCAAGGACCTCCTGGTCCAGAGGTTGGGACACTGTCACTGTAGTCAAGACTCTCCTTGGCCCCCTCTTAGATGTCACCGATATTCTGATTGTTGGTCGAAAGATGATGAAATGTGAGATTCTGCTATGACGTTAATGTGGTTTGGGTTTCATGGTTGTGATGATAGCAAAACTGTTGATGTTTGTAGTTGTTACTCTGAGGAACTGATATCAACTCCTGGTGTCAATGTTTGCACAGTGGGGAAATCCATACATTGCTTTCAGTGACTTTGGGCTTCACCATAGGGCTCTAATTGTAGACGGTTTCTGTTTCTTGATATACAAAAATGTAGATTTTTCATTTTATAAAAAATATTTCAGCCATTGCTTATGACCAAATCTCTGTTTTGCTTTTAGCAAAATGATAAAAGTGAACAAAACCTACTTTCAAGGTCCTTGTTTGCTGTCTGTGAGAATATTGTGATGTGATTGGATGTGAAGTCTGCCTGATGACATTATTGTTGCTGAATGCCATCAATCTCCTGTAGCTCTTAACAGGATGAAATTAATATTGGAAAAGATGAAATCCTTACTATAGGTGATCATTAAATCTTTATAGGTAGCTCTCTACAAGATCACTTCACTGTTGACCCCAAACTTCAGACCAATGTTTAACTACGTGATAAAATAGGACTGTAGCAATGGTATCTCCTTGCAAACTGATCTCAGTACTTGTTAAAAATCACACAACACCTGGTTATAGTCCAACAGGTTTATTTGGTGCTTACCCAATCTTTGCCCATCCAGTCCAACACCGGAACTTCCAAATCCTCAGACGTTGTGGTCTTCTTACACAAATGTTGAAGAAGTGTTGAACAACCCAGCAAATGAAAGCTGTTTGCTGTCCTTGGATTTGAGGATGACTTACTCAGGTTTTCAGGTTTCTTCCATGGATCTTCACGTGACTGAATAGATTGAATCAATATCAACAGATCTTTAGACATCTGGAGCATGATAAACCATGTGGTATTGGGATTTGGAGACCAGGATTTGCTACCATTTCTCTCATCCCTCTGCCTTGTCATTAAATAATTTGGACTCAAGATATGATACAGTTTGATGTATAAGTTGTCACCCATTCTGTATGATTGGTGGTAAAGTCCTCACAGTTATTATTGTCAGTGCAGCCATGCTTCAAGGAGAAGTGGTTTGTTTGATCTCCCCTGCAATGCTGGCATTTGGGAATTGAAGAAAATTAAGACGTGGACAAGTTATTAAGATGCCTACACCATAGCTAAGAATTGAAAAATTAACAGGTCTAGATTGGTACATTTCAATGAATAATATTTGTCTTTGAGTACTGTAATAATATAGAATAATGAACAAGTTATATTTTTCCAGATCATGCAAGGTTAGACTTGCATTAGCTCACAATCTGTTGTGGTATTCTAACCTTGTAATTTCTGGTCAATCACTTTGTTTTATCTTCACTCATTATAGTCAGAAAGGGATCAGACAGAATTATAGAGAGTTTACAAAACAGTCACAGTCCATGTAGCCTAATGATTCTATGCTAGTATTTATATTGTACATATGACTTCCCACTCTATTTAACCAATCTCACCTTTTCAATGCATCTGTGTATTCCTTTCTCCCTCATGCATCTATTCAGCATCTTCTTAAATCCATCTTTGACCATTCAACGTAATGGTGTATGAAATGATTGTCTCCTGCATAATTACTTGTTAACTGTAGTCAAGGGCAAAATGACATCAACATTAAAACTTGTAACACCTGATCTTTCTATCCCTCAGACCCTTTTTCCCAGCTGTGAGAAAGCACTATGCTTTACAACCCAGCATTTAAAGATGGCTTTCATTTTGCAGAATTTATGGAAAATATTTAAAAGTTTCTAAAATGTGACTGAACTTGATAATAAACCAGTAGTGTTCAAAATCTTACAGTGGAAAAATATCAAATTCAAAAGGAAATGAACAATAGCACACTTACTAATTTTAAGTCTCTCAACTGCAATTTGTAAAAGTCAATGAATGAAAAAAGCTGAACATGTATGCAAGCTAGCCTTAATTAATAATTAAACAGCAGCTACAAGATGGTTTTGGACTTATGTTTTCATTGTTACTATCTAAGTAAAAATAAATGAAGTTTCAAATTTTAAGAATAATTTGCTCAGTGCTGTGGAATCCATAGACCATGTATATATTGGTTATGAGAATTTGCACTCCCTTTTTAGTTACTTGGAAAACCTTTTGGTCGCATTTCAGCCCCACCCTTCTGATCTTTGGGCGCCTGGTGCGGAATGGTGTGGGCAGATTTGAGGAAGTCCTCGTGGGTCTGCTCCTAAGCCTGGCCAGGCTGGTGATAAACAGTTCTAGGCAGTGGGCTGTGGAGGGGGTCATTTCTACTGATAGCCTCACCCTCTTCTGCAGTTACATTCAAGCTGAGGTATCATTGAAGAGGGAGCATGCAGTGTCTACCAATGCTCTCGATGCCTTGAGGGGAGGTGGGCATCGTGGAGGTGGGAGTGCTTTATTTCCCCCTCCAACTTCATTTTAATGTAGTTCTCTCCCTTTCTCCCTACCCCCACCCTCACTCTTTAATATCACCATTGCCCTTAACAGTTAATATACAACTGGCTACGCGGGTATTTTCTTGGTGTTGAAAAAAATACATAATAAAGTTCATTTACAAGGGTATCTTTTCTTTCTGTCTCACAACATACAATAAAAATATATATAACCAAGGGTGATTTGGGGGACAAAAAGAACCTTCCAGGTTGCTGTTGCGGTGCAATAGTTGTGTCCCTACCCTTGAGCCAGGAGGCCAGGGTTCAAGTTCCACCTGCTCCAGAGGTGTGTCATAACATCTCTGAACAGGTGGATTGGAAAAATAGGTTAATAAAAATTTGCTTTTTGTAATTATCTTGATATTCCAGTACCATATCCAAGTAATTGAATTTGGTGGCTTCATGTGCTTTTAGGCTTTGCTCTAATTTATTACATTTTATTTTAGATAGTTCTCTGCTAATTAAAATGTATCACTTATCAAAATTAATCCAGTGAGTGATTGTTTTATTTTGAAATCTATCATATTGATGGAAGTCCTGTTGATACATTAATGGGGTTTCGTACTTTTCAAAGTAATACCTTGGAAAATATTTCAGGGACTCGAATACATGTGGCCAGATTACAAGCCAGCAGCCAATTAGGAAAATAACTAACATTTAACAACATAATGTATGACAATGCTGGAGCCAATGCTCTTTGTTCAAATGCTGTTACAAAGAGGAGGATGCAAATTGAAGTTAGACATCCACGGAGAAGACGAGAAATCAAGTGTGAGAGCTCTCCTGATGGTTTAGTGCTAAAAACATCACTAAGTTAATGTTTTCATCAATCCAGAAATTGTCCTTTCCTGATCTCAGCCTCAGCAGCAGTTGGGAGTTTCTTCAAATTTGCAGGCACAGGAACTAATTGTTTGAGTTCTCGTTCTGAATGGTATCTATCTACTGACTGCCGGAAGGTATATATGGACAATGGGTGAGAAAATGATCAGGTTCATCAACTCTGTTGAGCACATTAGCAAAATAACTCCACAGAGGCCAGTATCCAATCATCAAGTCACCCTTTATTTACACACGAACAGTTCTTGACTTTATACTGCCTCTTTCAGAGTCAAGTACCAGAGTGTCAGTATCTCATTTTATATGAAAGCCAGGGCCCCCTGATTGGACCAGATTAATGCCCCAGTCAGGGAACTCATTCTATGATGTCCAGCTGGCTGACCTTGTTACTTCAGTTAGCAATAGTCATTAAGCTTTTAAAAAAACTTCTTAGTATATCAGCATCAGTAGCAGGTTTTATTGCCCATGAGAAGGTGTCAGCTACCTTCCTGTGGTCTGTGCAGTGAAGGTACTCCCAAAGTTCTGTTAGGGATGCAGTTCTATTATTTTGACCTAGCAGGGGAACAAGAAATATGTAACATCAGGATGCAATGTAGTTTGAGAGTGGTGATGTTTCAAAGTGCCAGTTGGCCCTAGGTAGTGGAGGTTACTTGTACTGGAATTTGTTATTAAAAACACCTCTGTGAGTTATGCATTGAATACTGTAGCAGGCACATATTGCAGCCGTAGTAGGGCCAGTGATGGAAACATTGAATGTTTTTGGTGATGAATGAGCATCTATTCAAAATGTTTTGAGTTCACCAATGAAAGATTTGTCATTTAGGTAAGGTCAAGACATCAGAATTGTACCTCTGAAACTCTCAGCAGACAGCAGATTAGGGACAACAGAGCACAAAGTTGCAAAATAATGATGCTGCTACAGTACTGTAGTACAGCTCCTGACATGCAAACCTCATTTACTCAATAGTACCAGTAAAATATTTTTTAAAATTTACCAATTACAATTCTTTTCATCCACACTTGCTCTTTCATCTGTCTTATTTGTACATGGTGCAAGCTGCTATCATGACACAGTATTAATTATTTGTACATCAGCAGTGTTGAAAAAGCTCACTGTGCTGGCACAAATCAATGGCTTCCTGTCTTCAGAAGCAGCCTACACTGAGAACGTGTCCCAGCTCATGTCTAAAATGAGAGTACCCATTGCACTGAGATTTGGACTCGTGAAATGTGAAAGCACTTTAAGAGTAAGGAAAAAAAAACCCACCTTGAGTTTTACTATGAGCCTCTTATCAATCAAATGGGAAACAGAATTGGCAGGAGCCTTGGAAGTGAGGAAATCCTGCCAGAGAATACTCTGTCAAAAAGAGGAAACCCCAAAAATTTTAAGTAAAGAAAAACTCTTGTTCTTTAAAAAGTTATTAAATGAATTTTTTTAAAAATCCATCCACATGATGTGGATGTCACTGGGAAGGCCACAGTATTTATGGCCTTTGGGAAAGTATTGAACTGCTACAGACCCTGTGCTGTAGACACTCTGACAGCTGTTTGGTGGGTGCTGTAAGATGTGCGCACAACTATGGTGAAAGAACATGTCAGGGTGATGTGTGACTTGGAGGGAAACTGCATAAGTTGGTGTTCCCAATGCATCGGTTGCCTTCAGATTCAAGGCAGTAAAAGGTTACAAGTTTGGATGATGTCAAAGAACCTTTAATTTCTTACAACAATTACTGTATTAAAAGTTGTTTTGATGTAATCAAATTAATCAGTGTTTTGAATGGCATTTGGTACAGGACAGAAATCTTTTCTGATCAGCAAAATAATTGTTTTTATTGCTTATGATTAGTATTGGAAGAAGCTTAATGCAAACAAATTCATAATGCTTTCTGGCATTTAGCTGTTGTATTAAAAATTTAATACAATCAAATTAATTTTTTTAATGGAGAAAGCTATTTTATGTTAACTTGAAAAGAGTTCTTTGAAGAAAGTTAAAAATCACACAACACCGGGTTATAGTCCAACAGGTTTATTTGGAAGCACTAGCTTTTGGAGCACTGCTCCTTCATCAGGTGGCTATGGAGTTCTTTGAAGAAGACATTTACCTGCTGTAACCATGATTTTAGTGTTTCTGTTAAGAGTGATGATGGTAGGACTTCTTAGCACTTCACATAGACTGGCCCGAGTTCCTTTTGAAGCACTATTCCTTTTATTCAACACCATAATCTAAAAAAGCTCGAACAAAGCTTTCCTTTTGATTTCCCCTACAATGTATCTCATAAGACCAGCCAATGCACTAAGGTGACAATGTATGATTTTACACATCAGCAATAGTTGAGATCTCAGTGACATTGCTAATTTAGTGGCAAATTCGGATAGCTTTATGTTTTAGGATAAAGTTCAGCAGGAATTTGGTGTTTCAGGTTTGAACCATTTAGACAACAAAGAAATAAATCTAATGTTTCATCAGTCTGGTTTGGATTTTAACTCAGACTACTAAGGTGAATGAGCAATGTTTCTCATTCTGTATAATTTTACAGTTTCAGTTGCGGTCATGTAAAGTTTTTCTGCTTAATTTGTATATTATCTAAATATTCATTGTTAACTGCTGTAACAATGGCACTCCCTGGCTCTGAAAATATTTCCAACTTGATTAGACAAAGTGGACCCTCTCTGCAATGACAAAATATTATATAGCCTTAAAAATGCAATTTGTTTTAAGCTAACATTGCTTGCATTGCTAACAATCCCGATTGTAGAATCAGTCAACAAAGCCACAGGAAATTGCCTGATCTATAATTCAACTCTTGCACTTACCATATGTCCATTACGTTCCACATGCCAAACTTTGTGACTGATCAACATTTGTACCCGTCTATTGGGATACTTACTGCCAATTAATTAGATTAGATTCCCTACAGTGTGGAAACAGGTCCTTTGGCCCAACTAGTCCACACTGACCCTCTAAAGAATAACCCACCTGGACTCATTCCCCCTAACTAATGCACCTAACTCTACGGGCAATTTAGCATGGCCAATTCACCTAACCTGCACATCTTTGGACCGTGGGAGGAAACTAGAGCACCCAGAGGAAACCCACGCAGACACGGGGAGAACGTGCAAACTCCACACAGACAGTCGCCCGAGGCTGGAATCGAACCCAGGTCCCTGGCGCTGTGAGGCAGCAGTGCTAACCACTGAGCCACCGTCCCACCCCCATAGCTTTGATTTATAATGATCCTGAGAAGCCCCTCAGGATGTATTACTTTTAAAGGGGTCATTCTTTTTAACTCCTCTGCCCAAAGGCAGTACTGTCTCTAAGCAAGAGCATGGAGTCAGGTTGTAAATCTGTTGGAATGGGGATTGAATGTTGTGCTTTGGCACCAATCTTACATCCAACCTGGCCATCCAGCCAATCAGCTTCGCACCGAGTTGCTGTGGCAACATATACTTTCGCTTGCAACCTTATAATCTTGAGCAGTGAATGGTATGAGGATGTGATGGTAGAGGTTCCACTTTCTTCCCATCACACAGCTGACCAGGAACCTCTCCCATTCTCACCACCTGTCATTGGCATTTATCACTTGAAGAGGGATGTAACTGCATTGTGGCAGTTCAGAGGAAGTTCACTTTGATTGATTCCAGAGATAGAGCGCTTTATCTTGAGGAGAGCGATTGAACGGTTTACGCTTATGCTCGAGTTTAGAAAAATGAGAGACGTCTGTTTGTAGCATATAACGCGATAAAGGGGATTGACAAAGTAGATTCAAGAGGATGTTTCTCTTGTGTGGCAATCTAGAATGAGAAGCAATAGTTTTAGGATAAGGGGAGCAGATTTAAACCAGATTCTGGATTAGTGGTGCTGGAAGAGCACAGCAGCTCAGGCAGCATCCAAGGAGCTTCGAAATCGACGTTTCGAAATCGACGTTTCGGGCAAAAGCCCTTCATCAGTGATTCCTGATGAAGGGCTTTTGCCCGAAACGTCGATTTCGAAGCTCCTTGGATGCTGCCTGAACTGCTGTGCTCTTCCAGCACCACTAATCCAGAATCTGGTTTCCAGCATCTGCAGTCATTGTTTTTACCTCGTTGATTTAAAACAGAGATTACTTGTAAGGGCTGTGGAATTCATTACCAAGGAATGTGGTGGACTCAGACGTTGAGTAAATTTTAGGAGGAGAAAGATGAAATTTAAGTTAGTAATGCATTGAAGGGTTACGTGGAATAGGCAGCATAGTGGAATTGAGATCAGCCAGGGTTGTATTGAATGGTGGAGCAGACTGGAGGGGCTAAATGGCCTATTTCTGGTTCTTACGATCTGATAGGATATCACATAGTCTGATCCTGTTACCAATGCTCCCTCCTTGACCAGCAATGGGGCTTGAACCCAAAGCCTCTGGCCTCAGAGACAGAGAGATTACACACTTCATTACAAGACCTCCCACAGGAACCACGTAAATATAAAATGTTGTGGCTGACTTGCGATCACCCATTTGTAACTATGGCAGCGACCAAACGCGGAAAGTTCTGGAGAAACTCAGCAGGTCGACGAAAAGAGAAAACGGAGTGAACGGTCCAGCTTGATTATAACCCTTCTTCAGGAGCAGCGACCAGTTTGCTCACAAGTTTCACACAACCCTCGTCCAGGTCAGCAACGCCACGGGAGATTCACCAGCATTCAAACACAAACATTACAATTCAGAGAAACAGTATTCTTTATAAAATGGGAAATAATCACTTGTAATGCAACGACAGGAATTGATATTTGGAACTAGTCCCTGTATATTGTATAGATTACAAGGAATGATTGTATAATTGGACAGTTTATTTCCCTCACTTGTGGGAAGCACCGAGAAGCTAACTACTTCAATTGTTAAAGATACCACAGTTTAAATAAATCTGACCAAATTTAAGTAAAATGGGAAATAATGTTGCAGGAAGTGGGCAGTATTGCCGATCGTGTAACGCCCAATCCCACGGGAGGGGTTAATATCTGGGATTGTGCAAAAAGATTACGCCAGTGCTGTAGAAGCAATCTCTGATAGACAAGTCGGTCAATGCAAAGTGGGGAAGGAATGTACAAAGCAGGAATGTGCTGTAAATGCATGATTGACTTGATCTGGCGTTAAGGAGAAAGTGAGGTCTGCAGATGCTGGCGTTACTCAATGAAGCAGCGAAGGACAACTTGGGACGCGTTGACGCCGCGCTATAACGTTCCCTGTGAAAAACGGGCGTGTAGGATATTGCAAGGGGAAGGACAGAGGGATGGAGCAGGAGGAGGAGGAGGGAGGGATCCAGAGCAGAGGCGGCACCTCCAACCCCTGACTCTCTTTGTCCCCTGTTCCCGTTTCAGTTGCCTGTCTTGTTCACTTCCCTCCGCAGGGACACTTTCTTTTGTGTTCTAGTGTCGTTACTGCTTAAAAAAAAAGCCTCTGCTGTACGCATGGAAACTACAAGGAATAATGTGTTACCAGCAGCGACACAGAGAAGTGGGGAGCTCCGGGATCGGCACCAATCCCGGGAGACATGAGAGATTAATTTTTATTTCAACAGGCAAGGTAAGAACCCACCCCCAATTCGAGTCTGTTTTGTGGCGTGAATTTGACAAAACAGTCGCTTCACGCTGTGAAAGTGAAGTTTATTGAAGGAGCCTGAAAAATAATTTGTTTTAATCTCTCAGAAACACAATGGCCCGGCTGCTTTCACTGTTGCCGACAGAAAGTTTATGGTTGCAATTTTAATTTAAAGGAACTTTAACAGAAGTGAAAGGACAGGAATCCAATCTGTGACCCTTCATCAATAGTTCACTTTAGACTAACTAAAAATAATATTTAATTCCTATTGATTAAAGAGGAATTATTTGGAAATGCCTTAAATGTAGATCACTTAAGTTCAAAGTGGACTTTGAATGACAAATAAAAACCGCTATGAAACCCAAACATTTAATTGCATCTTAAAGCAGTGCTTGGTCCGAGTCATTATTGTTTCATCTCAGGTACGGTCAAAGTGTGGCCTAGTTTTTATCATCTCAAGCTTTCAGCCTCATTTCATCTTGATTTTGTTTGGTCTTTATTTTGTCAATTTTATTGCAAACAGCTTCCTTCTCTGTGTCGCTACTGGTAACACATTATTCCTTGTAGTTTCCATGCGTACAGCAGAGGGTTTTGTTTTAAGCAGTAACGACACTAGAACACAAAAGAAAGCGTCCCTGCGGAGGGAAGTGAACAAGACAGGCAACTGAAACGGGAACAGGGGACAAAGAGAGTCAGGGGTTGGAGGTGCCGCCTCTGCTCTGGATCCCTCCCTCCTCTCCCTCCTCCTCCTCCTCCTGCTCCATCCCTCTTGCAATATCCTACACGCCCGTTTGAATTTTCAGTCGCTCTTCGAAAGACCAAATTTGTCATTTTAAATGCTCCCACATCTTCCCTTGTTCTCTATCCCGTTTTCCTCTGTACAATCTCAGACCTACCTCACAATTGGTGTCACCTAAGCATTTTCTGTGAATTATTTTCAATCTGTACTCCTTTAGTTTTGACATTGTAATTTTTCTTCTCGAAAAACTATACATTTAAGATCAAGAAAGTGCATGGGATTGGGAGCCACAAAATAACAGTCAGAAGAGTTTAAAATTGGGAAGGAACTTTGTGGATTTATAGAAGTTCAAAAAAAAGAAAATAATGAGACCTGAGAGTGACAAATTATCCAAGTCATGGTGGTTTCTAAATCAGGATGTTAAGAGAAAATGACAAAAATTACTCCAGGTACTCAATTTCCAAAGGTCGTTAGGTTATCTAATTATGTCCTTCAGAACTAGGTCTGAACAAAGATCACTGGACAGGAAATGTTAGCTCTGTTTCTTTCACCCCAAATGCAGCCAGACCCATTGAGCTTCTCTTGCACTTCTTTCAGATTTCCAACATCTGCAGTTCTTTGTTTTATTGTAGTACCTACTGTAGTCTCCTTGTGCCTTGTAGATGGTAGACATGCTTTGGGAGACAGAAGCTGAGTTATTCATTGCACAATAGCCACAATATTTTTATGGCTAATCCAGTTCAGTTTTTGATCTTTGGTAACTCCAGAAAGCAGGGAATTCAGTTATGCTAAAACCTTTGAATGTTAAAAGATGATGGTTAGATTGTCTCTTGTTGGAGATTGTCATTGACTGACACTTGTGTGCTTCAGATGTTACTTGCTGCCACTTGTTAGCCCAAGCTTCAATGTCTTCCAGTCCTTGCTGTAAATTGCTCCAGTATTTGAGGTGTTGTGAATAGTGCTAAACATTGCGTAATCGTCAGCGAACATCCCCACTTCTGAATTGAATGTGGGAAAGGACATTACTGAAGCAGCTGAAGAACTCCAAACCCTGGCAACTTCTTATTCCATTGGTCTCCTGGAACTGAGATAATTAATCTTCAACAACATGACCATCTTGTTTTGTGCTTAAAAATGTGTTGCTGGAAAAGCGCAGCAGGTCAGGCAGCATCAAAGGAGCAGGAGAATCGACGTTTCGGGCATAAGCCCTTCTTCAGGAAGAAGCCCTTCTTCTTATGCCCTGAAGAAGGGCTTATGCCCGAAACATCAATTCTCCTGCTCTTTGATGCTGCCTGACCTGCTGCGCTTTTCCAGCAACACATTTTTAAGCTCTGATCTCCAGCATCTGCAGTCCTCACTTTCTCCATCTTGTTTTGTGTTAGGTTTGACTCCAACCAGTAGAGGCTTTCTTTTCCTAGTTTTCTAAAGCACCTTGATGCCACATTCAATCAAACCTGCCTTGATTTCAAATGCAGTCACTTTCACATTTATCTCTGATGTTCAGCTCTTTTGTCCATGTTTGGGGAAAGAAGCTGAGCAGTCCTGCAGAACCCAAAATGAACACCACTGAGCAAGTGGTTTTTGGACATACCTTCTGACATTTGGCTGAGTAGAAATGAGGATAATTGGCTGGGTTGGATTTGTCCACAGCACATATGTGGACAATTTTCCACGTTGTGGGGGACATGTCAGTTGTAACTGTACTGGAGCAGCTTTGGCTTAGGGGATTTTGTTATAGATTTTGCAGTATCAAAGTCTTCAACCGCTTCCTAATATCATTGGAGTGAGTCCAATTGGTTGAAGACTGGCACCTATGTTGTTGTGGACCTCAGTAGTAGGAGCTGAAAAATGTGTTGCTGGAAAAGCACAGCAGGTCAGGTAGCATCAAAGGAACAGGAGAATCGACGTTTCAGGCACAAGCCCTTCTTCAGGAATGAGGTGGGTATGCCAAGCAGGCTAAGATAAAAAGGTAGGGAGGAGGGACTTGGGGGAGGGGTGCTGGGAATACGATAGATGGAAGGAGGTTAAGGTGAGGGTGATAGGCCGGAAAGGGGGTGTGGGCGGAGAGGTCGGGAGGAAGATTGCAGGTCAAGAAGACGGTGCTGAGTCTGAGGGTTGGGACTGAGAAAAGGTGGGGGGAGGGGAAATGAGAAAGCTGGAGAAATCTGCATTCATCCCTTGTGGTTGGAAGGTTCCTAGGCGGAAGATGAAGCGCTCTTCCTCCAGGCGTCGTGTTGCCATGGTCTGGCGATGGAGGAGGCTGCAAGTAGGTGGCCTGTCTCCCAATGTATGGACATCCGTCAGAAATTCACCTGCACCTCCACACACATCATTTACTGCATCCACTGCACCCGATGTGGCCTCCTATACATTGGGGAGACAGGCTGCCTACTTGCGGAACGTTTCAGAGAACACCTCTGGGACATCCGCACCAACCAACCCAACCGCCCCGTGGCTGAACCCTTTAACTCCCCCTCAAGTCTCTCCTCCCTACCTTTTATCTTAGCCTGCTTGGCACACCCTCCTCATTCCTGAAGAAGGGCTTATGCCTGAAATGTTGATTCTCCTGTTCCTTTGATGCTGCCTGACCTGCTGTGCTTTTCCAGCAACACATTTTTAAGCTCTGATCTCCAGCATCTGCAGTCCTCACTTTCTCCTCAGTAGTTGGAGGTCTGGAGTCCAGGTCTTCCAGGGCAACTCTTCTTGACTCTACACCACTGTGCCCCCACATCCTGTGCGTCTGTCCTGCCAATGTGACAGGAAAAGGATGTATATATCTACAGATCTGTCACATCTAATTTTGTGAGTGCAACTGTGTCAGGCTGTTGCTTGACTAGTTTGTGGAACAGTTCTTCCAACTTATGCAAAAGTCTCCAGATATTGGTTAGGAAAACTTCACAGATTTGTCAGGGCTCTTTTTGCCATTGACCTATGCTGGTCAGTGACAATGCCAGGTCATCTGTCCATTTTAATTCCCTCGTTTAGACTTTGTAGAAATTACAACTAAGTAGCTTCTGGAGCAGTGTAGCATCAACCACATTGCTAAGGGCCTGGAGTCACATATAGGACAGATCAGCTAAGGATGATAGATTTCATCCCTTAGGGATATTAGTGAACCAGATGGATTTTGGTTATTTGGTCATTGGCCTTTTTCTTCATTCCAGACAAATATTTAATGCAAATTTCACCATCTGCCATGGTGGGACTCAAAACCCTGTCCCTGAACATTAGCCTGAAGTTCTGTATGACTTGGCCAGCAACATTACCACCACACCACTGCCTCCTGACACTGTTCATACAAAAACCGGTGTAGAACCTGTCCCAAAGGCTGCATGATCAATGTAACTTTTCAAACCTGTTGATTAAGTGTCAATGCATATCAGACAGAGGCTGGTAAATGATATTGATACTCCGATTAGTTGAATTCTTTAGCAGAACACACTCAAGGCATTGACTGGCCTCTTCGATCTTATGTCCTACACTAAGGGCTTTGTGTATTACCTATGTGTATTTTTAAAACCTCCAGACGTGTTGCACAGTTTTTGACAAAGTTAAACTAATTCAATTAATTACATTTTCTATTTTAAATTCTGCATAAGAGCTGGAAAAAGGAGGTCTGCCATGTGTTCAAGCTGTTCCACCATCCAATAAAACCATGTCTCATCTCCTGCCCCACTTTTGATTTCTTTATGTCTACAAATCTGTTAATCTCAACCATTCAGCATCTAAAGTCCCCTGGTAGAGAGTTATGAAGATGAACACTCTCTTAGTGGAGAGGTTTCTCCTTATCTCAATCCTCGATGGCCCTACTGCTCACCATTGTTAAAGATCAGAGGTTAAGAATTGCTAGATAGATAGGATCTAGTCATGAATCTTTCTGGTCAGTGTTTCATTCCAAGTTCACAATTCACAAACTCCCATGAAACTGATTACTTGTTTCCTATGTACCCAGTTCTCATCCAATTAACCATAGTTAACATACAACCATTGCCTACTTGCTAATTCCATTTGGTTTCAGGCATCCTTGAGAGACCCTATAAGATATTAACAAACATGAGATTGTGACCTTTAATTCTGAAAAATTCTTCTAGCGTCTTTGTCATCAAGCCCTTTAAAAAATGATTCAATGAGATCACCTCCTTTCTCTAAACCCTAGAGAACATAGGCCCACTCAATTTCAATTCCTCTTCAATACACAACTCAAAGTCTTTGATTGCATTTAGTTCTTCTCAGCTCATCCACAACTGATGCTCCAAATGTAATACAGAATGAAAATGTCTGAAATAAACCTGAAACCAGGTAGGGGATTGACATTCTCATATCAAGGAGCAAGGTCATAAATCATTAAACAATATGCTGTCCATCAGTGTGAAGCCTTGTTACGAACACAAAATGGGTAATGTTTTTCCAACTAATGCACTGTAATTTGAGTCTGGACTTTCACCCCCGAATGTAGTGAGCTTATTGCACTCTCTTGGGGGAAAAAGTGCCCAAATGGCAGCATTTTTATGCTGGGGTTGGGGGCAAGAAAGGTAACGATTGCCGGATGGATTTGAGCCCCTGCCCCAGATGCAGATTGGTGGAGTGCCAGCATTTGGTCCCTCTGTGATTTCATGTCCTCCACCTGATCATAGCTCATTATAGCTAACATGTTAATTTTTCTCCCTCCCATCCACCTCAATGCCCCTAATGTAAAATACTCAGGTACCATGCTGAGCTGAAGTAAAACAAAGTTCTGAATATTTATTACAACCTTTTTTTAAAAGAAATATTCATTCTTGAAAGCCTATTCAACGCATTTAGAGTCAGAGCTCTACAGCATGGAACAGACCCTTCAGCCCAACTCGTCCATGCCAACAACGTTTCATAAACTGAACTAGTCCCATTTGCCTGCATTTGGCCCATATCCCTCAAAATCTTCCCTATCCTTGTACCTATCCAAATGTCTTTTAAATGTTGTAATTGTACCCACCTCTATCACTTCCTCTGGCAGCTTCACCCTCTGTGTGAAAAAATTGCCCCTCAGATCCTTTTAAATCTTTTCTATCTCACCTTAAACCTATGCCTTCGAGTTTTGGACTCTCCTACCTTGGGGAAAAGACTTTGGCTATTCACCTTATGTATGCCCCCTCTTGATTTTATAAATCTCTACAAGGTCACCCTTAAGCCTCTTATGCTCCAGGGGAAAGGTGTCCCAGCCTCTCCTATAACTCCAACCCTTCAGTCTTCGTTGCATCCTTGTAAGTCTTATTTGCATCATTTCCAGTTTAATAACAGCCTTCCTATAGCAGGGCAACCAGAATTGGACATAGTACTCCAAATGTGGCCTTACCAATGTCTTATACAGCTGTAACATGATGCCCCAACTCCTGTACTCAATGCTCTGACTGAAGCCAACTGTGCCAAACGCCTTCTTCACTAAACTCCTCAGAAAAACAAACGTATTCATGATCATGTATCAAAGATAGCTAATCCTTTAATAACCTCGGCGAACCATCAGTCAAACTGTAAACATGCACACCTACCCTGTAGAAAAGCAAGGTTATGCAAGTTAGATGAATATTAATAATTATATAATGATAGCGCTTAGGGTTATGTCAACAAACAGCTAATTAAATTGCCAGAGTAGATTTATTTTGATTGACAGTTACCGGCAGGATTTTTAAAAATTCAGTTAAAGGACAAGGGATTTAAGCAACAGTAATTTGACAAATCTGCATACATTTTTGCTCTTCAAGAACATTTATGTCTACTGTAAAAGTATGCATCAGGGTAGGCCCTTGTTTCAATTTCTCTCCATCCTCCAAACCATCAGTGAAAATGGTTTCCAGGATGTGAATTTTGTATCTGGGTTCCATCTGCTGTTTTGCATGTCCACAGCTACTGTGCATCTCCACAATAATTGAGCAGTGTGAGACTGTGCTGAAGCTGAAACTGAATCATTACCGAAACAACTTTTATTAAAGTAAATATAAAAAGTTCTTGGATAATCTGTACATTAACTTTAAACATTTACGTGTCAGATTGTCCTGATGGAGTTTTTCTAACAATGTTTCACTGGCACTCGTGGTAAACAGGCACGCATTACTTGTCTAATCCCATGTTGAGACCATTATAGAGTACGGATACAATTGAGTGCTGTTAACTTGGCATCACTGTAAATCTAGAGGATGCAAGACTGATTATCATTACAGTTTGGATCAGGCCAATGGAACAACACACTCCTTGCTCTGTTAGCATCTTGTCTTGGGTGAAATAAGCTTGGGCATCTTGTTTTTGGTTCCTAATACCTACATTTTTATAACTTCTGATTAAAACAGAAAAAACTGCATTTAGAAAGGGCTTGTCTTAACTATTGGATGTCTCAAAGCACTTTGCAGCCAGTGAGAATTACTGCTGTTTAGTCACTGGTGTTATATGGAAAATGCACCACTCTTGACTGAGTAAAGTTCTCAAGGCACTTCAGAGTGGCAGTCATCAAACAAAAGTTGACACTGAGTTGATGCAGAAAAATATGAGGACAGGTGACTTTTGGTCTGTAAATAGACAATAGACAATAGACAATAGGTGCAGGAGTAGGCCATTCAGCCCTTCGAGCCTGCACCGCCATTCAATATAATCATGGCTGATCATTCCTAATCAGTATCCTGTTCCTGCCTTATCTCCATAACCTTTGATTCCACTATCTTTGATAGCTCTATTCAACTCTTTCTTAAATGAATCCAGAGACTGGGCCTCCACTGCCCTCTGGGGCAGAGCATTCCACACAGCCACCACTCTCTGGGTGAACAAGTTTCTCCTCATCTCTGTCCTAAATGGTCTACCCCATATTTTTAAGCTGTGTCCTCTGGTTCGGACTCACCCATCAGCAGAAACATGTTTCCTGCCTCCAGAGTGTCCAATCCTTTAATAAGGATTTAATAATCAAACCCAATGAAGCAAAGGGAGGGAGAGATGCTGAAGAAGCTGGAGGAAAAGGAATAGCAAGCTTGGGGGAAGGAGTCATAGGGTTGAGAATGTTCAAGAGATAGGGAATAGCAAAAGAAGATTTAACCTGAATAAGAATTTTCTGTTTAAGTGTTAGGTTTGCTGATTAATGCAATTCAGCAACAATTGAAGTGATCTGCAAGACGGATTTTGTTTGAGATAGGATTTAGACAACAGAGGTTTGAAAACAAATGGCAAATTGCAGACAGCTTTCAGGGTGGATGGGATGGCCAGAACAATCATTGGATGAGTTGATTCTCCAGGGGACAAAGGCATGGATGAGGTTGCTGTAGAGATGAACAATGTTAAGAGGCAGTCTTCTTGAGAAAGCAAGAGATATGAGATCATAAGTGCAGCCCCTGGTCAAACACAGCACCAGATTCAGTCTGACAGTTGTGAGGGGAACATGAAATCAATGATGAAAGCTTGTGGTTTTGACTACAGTCCTTTTGGCCTCAGAGATAGCTGAATGGAACCGTGTCACATATGACGGTAGGTAACAGACCAGGAGTCTGAGTGTACAGAGGTAGCATAGGGGAGACATGCAAGAGATCAATCTCAATGTTTTCATCACAGATGTGGAAGCATCTGCTGTAGACCCTGTTGAGCTGACATGTTCTTAGGATTTGTCCAGCTTGCTTAATAATAATGCTGTCACTTGATGATGGACACCCAAGCCCCCACCCTGAGGGTATTCTATGCCCTTGCCACCCTCTCCAAGTAGTGTTCAACATGAAGGAGTACTTATTCATCCACTGAGGTGGGTATGGTAAGTATTAATCAGCAGGATGTTTCCTTGCCTGTGTTGATTTGACATGATATCTTAAGACGTCATGGATTTTGAAGTCAATGTTGACGATGTCAAGGAAAATTCCTGTTGACCATATGCCACTGTACCACCACCTCTGGTGGGTCTGCCTGCTGCCAGGACAGGCCATAACCAGGGATGATGATTGCGGAGTCTGGGATATTGACAAGGAGTTTTTCAGGACTGAGACTACGTCAGGTGGGGCTTTGAGATAGCTCTCCCAATTTTGTCATAAGTAGGCAGATATTGAGAAGAAGGATTTTATAGGGTGTACAGGGCTTTGTTTCCAGTGTCCAAGCCAAAGCCCAATGGCCTATCCATTTTCATTACTTTGTTTCAGCTTTGTACTATTTGATCCAACTCGATGACTTGCTTGGCATTTCAAACAGCATATCAGAGTCAACCACATTATTATGGCTCTGATATCGCATGTAGGCTAGACAGGGATGGCAGGTTTCCTTCCCTAAAAAACATTCATGAATCACAAGGGTTTTTACAACAATTGATAGTGGTTACATGTCATCATTCAATAGCTTTTAATTATAGATTTTGTTGTATTCAAATTTCACCATCTACCATGGTGGGATTCAATCCCATGTCCCCAGAAATTTAGACTGGAGTTTGAGATTACTTATTCAATGACATTACCACGACACCACAGACTCCATTTCCCTGTCCTCACACTTACATTTGTGAAATGGGTGATGAACATGCTTGAATTGTGTGAGATCCAGAATCCTGATTGGGAAGCTTCCAACAGGGGATTGAGTGGTGAAAAATATAGGTCTAGAATCATACTTGAGAACTTTAGAAATGAAAGGGTGGCTGAAGATGGAACCGCAGCTTACATAAACAGGGGGTTGAGGATTGGATGATATGGTATCCTAAAAGGGAGGAGGCTAATGCCTGAGATAACATAATATAAGAACAAGGAGCAAGAGTTGGCCTGACAGTTCCATTCAAAAATGTCATGGCTGATCTTCTACTATAATTTGGATTTTCTCCATTATCCCCAGATCTATTTGAGTCTTTAATCTCCATCCATTACTTGATCTTAGTCTTAAATACACTGGACAACCGAGCATCAAAACCCTCTTGGGTAGATACTCTCAAAGATTGACAACCCTCTTGTAAAATAAAGGGTTAAATGTACCAATAATATAATAATGACTACTGAGCATGTGAATAAGACCCCATGTCAGAATGATGTCAGATCACATGGTACTGAGACCCGATAAAGAAAGGCATTAGCAAACGTCCCATACCCTGTTTCTGTACATAGTGTAAAATTCGTAAATGTTATCTAGTTGCACTAGCTTCCTTCACTTCGAGGTCTCTGACCAATTCTGGTTTGTTACACAATACCAGATCCAGAATTGCCTTCTCCCTGGTCGGCTCCAGCACCAGTTACTCTAAGAATCCATCTCTGAGGCACTCCACAAAGTCTCTTTCTTGTGGCCCAATACCATCCTGATTCTCCCAGTCTACCTGCATGTTAAGGTCCCCCATAACAACTGTAGTAACATCTTTGCGACAGGCCAATTTCAGCTCCTGATTCAACTTACATCCGACATCCAGACTACTGTTTGGGGGCCTGTAGATGACTCCCAAGAGGGTCTTTTTACCCTTAGTATTTCGAAGTTCTATCCACACTGACTCTACATCCCCTGACTCTAGGTCCCCCCGCGCAAGGGACTGAATATCGTCTCTTACCAACAAGGCCTCCCCACCCCCTCTGCCCGTCAGTCTGTCCTTACGATAGACGTGTATCCTTGAATATTCATTTCTATAATAGTCTATAATAGTCTATAATTTATCCAAAATATCTTTCAAACTGACCACAAAGATTGTTGGTGTGAAGAACTGAACTTTCACACAATTGTAGGAAGAGTTGCTGTTCTGAGGCCAGGCACAGCAGGAGCTTCTAATCATCTCTCCACAAAGTGTGAGTGAACTAGGTGCAGAACATAGAAAATACTTCATTTTACTTCATTGCTGTAAAATCTAGGAATAAATGCTTGAATGATCTCCCTTTTAACCTAGAAAGATTAAATAAAGTCAAATAAAATATCCCTTGTATCAGTGGAGCAGCCTAATCGATAATGTCTCTTATCAGAAAGCTTGGCTCAGAGTAGATTCCAGGTTGTGCAGTGATGATCATTCTCTCATGATCTGCAAACATTGTCTACATGTAGCTTAACCTTGGGTCACAAAGGCTGCTAATATCTCTGTGCTTCTCCTTTCCTCTCAGTTATACTGAGTACAAGTGGAATTAGGGTTAAGAAAGAATGTGGATATTTTTAGTAAATAAAAGGAGGAAATGAAATTATTATTCTTATTTTCTTAACTACTTACCAACATGCCTGTTTTCATAGCCAAGAGCAGCCAAAATGATAACACCTTGTGGAATGTGCAGGAGGATTTTCAGCAGATGCCTGACTCCATAGGAATCAAAACAAAAATAGTTCAGCTTCCTGTTTTCTTGTGAGAAAGCAAGTCTGGAACAGTGCAGCCTCTGTAAACAGTACTTTACATATTGATGCCATTGACATCACCAACTTGCAAAGTACCACCGTTATTTTAATTGGCATGTTGCAAGTGAAACGTGGTATAGATTGGGATATTTTGACAGATGTAAGCAATAAAAGCTTTGTTATTCATACAACATTCCTTTCCGAATATTTAATTTACCCAGTATCTGGGTAACAAATCCTTAGGTTGTATGAAAAGCAAGTTTATGGTGTTTAAAATTAATTAGCTACTGAGTTGCCCAATGCTATACATTGTAGTTAATATTCTTTCAACTCTGATATTAACTGTTCTTGCAAGCTGGAAGTAAAGGATCCCATGGCATTACTTCAGAAAAAAGCAGGGGAGTTTTCCCCAGTGTCCTGGTCAATATCTATCTCTCAATCAATATCACAAAAACAGATGATATGGTCATTATCATATTTCTGCTTCTAGGAGTTTGCTGAGTGTGTATTGGCAGCTGTATTACATGTTACAGTTGTACAAAAGTACTTCAATGGCTATAAATTACTTTGGTATGTCTGATGGTTGTGAAGGGTGCTATAGAAATGTAAGTCTTTTATGAATTGCTTCAACATAGTATTTCACATGGGCAGTCAAGAAGACTTACAGGCTTCAGCTGAGGTTAATGGACAGAAGATAAATGGGCCCAGTTTAAAATCATATTGTCATTTTTAAAATGTTGATTATAAGCTCCTATGCAATATCTTAATTGGAAACAATCTTGAGCAACTTGACCTTCATGATATGCTTTTACTAGTAATATTTCCGTATCTCCACTGACTGGAGAGATTAGTTCTGGTTTCTTCCTTTATCAATTAGCAATTTGGAGCATAACGTTCAAGAAACCAGATTTAGACAAGTGAATATCATTTAGAGGGTTGTGGGACTTGATGAGTTTTCAGAGATGTGGAGTAAGACCATGGAAGGATTTGCAAAGGAGAGTGTAAATTTTAAAACTAAAGTATTGCTTGACCAGAAGCCAATGTTGCACAAGCACAGAGTGAATGGGTGTGAGCTAAAACCCAACAGAGGCAACAGCATTTGGAATGACCTCAAGATTACAGAGGGTAGAATGTGGGAGGCCTTGAAAAAGTTTCCTAAATAGGAGTGGGCAGCAAGAGGGAGAATTGAAGAGAGTGTATCCTGGTCAACAAGAAGCTGTTGGTGCCTGTGAGGGGGCAGTGGGAAGTGGAATGCCCATGAAGCTCGAGTCAGTGAAACAGAAGGTTTTCAATGGAAATTGGGCCACTTACCAACCATTCAGCACTCTCCTCTTGTACAGTATAAATGTTGTTTCTTTTTGCATTGACGTTCTTGCAAGTTGTCCTGATAAATGTATGAGGAAAAGATTTGACAAATGTCATTTTTCTCAGCATTATACCAATTCTGACTCTTTGAATAATTAATACTGGAAGTTTTCTTTGGATAAAGCACGTAATGTATTTACTTACAAGAAACTGGAATTATAAAATACAGAATTTATTTCATAGTATACAGTACAATATTGAACACAAATATAAGAAACAGACTAGATAATTGATTGATTGTTCTTTGCAATTACTTATTCCAAAACAAAGTTTTCATTCTCAGCCTGAGAGATTCAGTTCTGTTTTTGGTAAAATAGCGTGTTCATTCAATTTGAAATCTGATGTCTTTAATATAAAACTTGTGTTACAATGTGCTGTGCCCGGGCAGATCCCAGAAATCCTGAATGTTGGGCTCATTTATGGCAAAATCCCAAAAGTTTTCTATTGACTTGTAGGCAATATTGACAATTCTATTAGCAAAAAAGAGAGGTTTGTATTCAGACAAACTGCCAACAATAATTTGTCTATAATTGATCTCATTAACCTTCAGTAACTCCCTTCACTTGGCCCCAGGCTTTTACACTATTTTTAATCAGATTGAAGTACTTAAATATTGAAGTTCTTTTTTCATCAGAATATCCAAGCATGAGATTCAATGTATGACATTTGAAGCAAAAGAAGATGCAGTATTTTATTTTTAAATTATTAACCAAACCTTTCCTTCACCATAAACCAAAACCCCTATTAAAAGGTTGGTTAATATGATCAGTGTAACTTGGGTTGTAAAAGAAATATGAAACAAAATGATTGAATATTTCTTGCTGTTTTATATGAACATTGATGGTGTGAAAATGTTCTCCCGGCCATCAGCTGTGATACATTTTCCCTTAAGAGACATGTGCTTCTATTCCTGAAAGGAATACTCTTTTGACTAAACTCATTTAGACGCAATGCATCTGTCACAAAATGAAGAATGTTATTAATATTTCAAAGGAAACAATTTTTTTTTTATTTAGAATGGCTGGCAAATGACACCTGGTATCTCACCATCTGGTGACCTCAGAAAATGAAATTGCTTTGTAAAGCTCTAGCTTTCTGTGAAACACTGTAATCCAACAGATGATGTTCATCTGGGTCTGCCAAAGGGTGTCCAGCTGTCCCAGATTTTTTTTTAAAAATCACAGTGATATTTACTTATAATAATATAACTAATTACTGTTCACTTCTGCAAATTCAGAATTGTTAGTTTTTTTTATCTGAAAGATTAAAGACTTTTTCAGAAAAAAGCATAGGCGGTTACTGAACAAACTGATGCTAAGACACAGTTACTTCCTTGCTAAGTTGATTTCATTGGCACTTAAATGATGTCTCTTATCAGGCTGTGTCTTGATGTAACCATTCTCTAGGTCAATATGTAATGTTGTAGTCCATTATGGAATGGTTTGATGTATTTTAACTGTAACAACATAAAGGTCAAGGATGAGGAAAGGTTAACTGGTTCTCAATATCTCTCTCTACAAATGCATGTCTTTCTTTTTAAAGCAATTTTCACAACCATGAGATACATAAAGCCCTTTGGAAGTGGAGTCAACTGTTGTAGTGTAGCAGCTAATATCCAGCAAGCTCCCACAGACAGCACTGTGAGAATGATCAGATTGTCCGTTTTTGTGACACTGATGGATGGATGAATATTAGCCAGGGCAATTTTGCTGTTCTTTTTCAAATGAGCACCTGCATTCACCCAAACCGGCAGATTGGAAGAATCTTTCTCCTCCAACAGCACAGCACTCCCTCAGTACTACACTGAAGCTTTGGTCAGTTCTATACTATCAAGTAAATTCTGTATTTTATATTCCCAGTTGATTGTAAGTAAATATATTAGAGGTTTGCCTAATAAAAGCTTCAGTATTAATTATTCAAAGTCAGAATTGGTACATTGTTGAGAAAAATGACAAATTTCTCAAAACCTTTCCTCATACACTCATCAGGACAACTTGCAAGAAAACCAATGCAAAGGGAAAACAATGTTTATTCTGGACAAGAGGAGAGTGCTGAATAGCTGGCAGTTCCCTCAGTTCTGATTTTTGTGTACCACCTGGAATGAGAGCTGAAGCTGGAAACTTGTGATTCAAAGGCAAGACTAATACTAACTCAGCCACAGTTGAAACTGAACGTGCAGCTTGGCTTCCCCTGAAATTGACTTGTATGCCCTGTAAAGTGTAAATACTCTCAGCCTCCTATCCCACAAAGTAAGTCAGGGTGAGGTGTCCATATTTGACTTTCACCTTAAGACCCCATCCCCACTTGGGGCGGAGTCATTGCTACTGTCCGTATACCTGAATTCTTTTAAAAGGTTTGGGATTTTCTGGATTTTACGTCACCTTTTTCATGTAACTGAATACCTCAACCAAAACTGATTAGTTGGTCCTTCTGTGGTAGAAGTTGGTACTTCTATTTCTTCCAAGAATAACAATTTAAAATTCATCTCCAAATGAATTTTATAATTTGTGCTTATGATCTTTTATTTGTGATGAGGAGGTGCCGGTGTCAGATTGGGGTGGACAAAGTTAAAAATCATACAACACCAGGTTATAGTCCAACAGGTTTATTCAGAAGCACTAGCGTTTGGATTGCTGCTTCATCAGGTAGCTGGTGGGGCAGGATCGTAAGGCACAGAATTTATAGCACAAGATCATAGTGTCGTGCAACTGATATGGTATGTTGAATAAACTTAGATTGCTGTTAAGTCTTTCATCTTTTAGAATGGGTTGCAGATTTTGATTCATTAATATGTAATTCCCAGAACTACTTTCAAGTCACATTCCTGAGATAATTTAAGATTTTCTTTAAAAAAGTGACATCTCAGCTCAGACAATGCATTAAAAGCTGTGAGGTTAGAGTGTCTGTATTCCAATCTTGAATCAGACTTGGTTCTATTTCTAAAGTAGGAATTTATAAAATGTTACATGGATTGACTGCCTGCAGATTGTGTGCTTCTTAAGCAAAATAAAATGTTTCTGCAAACACAATTCTGCAAATGCTAATTCACCCCATAAACGTATGTGTGTGTGTGTGTGAGAAAAATGCTGTGAGTTTTCTCATTGCTGTGCAGGTATTACTCTGACCTACCTGCATCATTTGCCTCATATATGGGGCATGGGAACCCAGACTGTAGCTTTAGGGTGCAGGACCTGGAGCGTAGGGAGGTTAGGAACATGGCATCAATTTCAAAGGAGGGTGCCTGTAAACAGGAAAGTGGCTTGAAGTGTGTATACTTCAATGCAAGAAGTATACGAAATAAGGTAGGTGAACTTGCAGCGTGGGTTGGTACCTGCGATTTCAATGTTGTGGCCATTTCAGAGACATAGCTAGAGGAGGGACAGTGATGGTTGTTGCAGATTCCAGAATTTAGATGTTTCTGTAAGAACAGAGATGATGTAAAAGAGGGGGTGGTTTGGCATTGTTAACCAAAGGTAGTATTACAGAAGCTGAGACAACTTTGAGGACTCATCCACTGAGGTAGTTTGGGCTGAGGTTAGGAACAGGAAAGGCGAGGTCACCCTGTTAGGAGT
>NC_057736.1:8105344-8145336 GCF_004010195.1 Chiloscyllium plagiosum | reverse complement strand
GAGGGTAAAGCGGTAGATGTGGTATATATGGATTTTAGTAAGGCGTTTGATAAGGTTCCCCATGGTAGGCTACTGCAGAAAATACGGAGATATGGCATTGAGGGTGAGTTGGAGGTTTGGATTAGGAATTGGCTGGATGGAAGAAGACAGAGGGTAGTAGTTGATGGTAAAGGTTCATCTTGGAGTGCTGTTACTAGCGGTGTTCCGCAAGGATCTGTTTTGGGACCATTGCTGTTTGTCATTTTTATAAATGACCTGGAAGAGGGGTTAGAAGGTTGGGTGAGCAAGTTTGCGGATGATACGAAAGTCGGTGGAGTTGTTGACAGTGAGGAAGGATGTGGCAGGTTACAGCGGGATATAGATAAGCTGCAGAACTGGGCAGAAAGGTGGCAAATGGAGTTCAATGTAGCTAAGTGTGAGGTGATTTACTTTGGTAAGAGTAACAAAAAGATGGGGTATTGGGCTAATGGTCGGATACTTGGTAGTGTGGTTGAGCAGAGGGATCTTGGTGTCCATGTACACAGATCTTTGAAAGTTGCCACCCAGGTAAATAGTGCGGTTAAGAAGGCATATGGCGTACTGGCTTTTATTGGTAGAGGAATTGAGTTCCGGAGTGCTGAGGTCATGCTGCAGTTGTATAAGACTCTGGTGCGGCCACATCTGGAGTATTGTGTGCAGTTTTGGTTGCCATTCTATAGGAAGGATGTGGAGGCACTGGAACGGGTGCAGAGGTGGTTCACCAGGATGTTGCCTGGTATGGTAGAAAGATCGTATGAGGAAAGGCTGAGGCACTTGGGGTTGTTTTCATTGGAGAAAAGAAGGTTTAGGGGTGACTTGATAGAGGTATACAAGATGATTAGGGGTTTAGATAGGGTCGACAGTGAGAATCTTTTTCCACGTATGGAGTCAGCTATTACAAGGGGGCATAGCTTTAAATTAAGGGGGGGTAGGTATAGGACAGATGTTAGGGGTAGGTTCTTTACTCAGCGAGTCGTGAGTTCATGGAATGCCCTGCCAGTAGCAGTGGTGGACTCTCCCTCATTATGGGTGTTTAAGCAGGCATTGGATAGGCATATGGAGGATAGTGGGCTAGTGTAGGTTAGGTGGGCTTGGATCGGCGCAACATCGAGGGCCAAAGGGCCTGTACTGCCCTGTATTCTTCTATGTTCTATGTGAGGTACATGTCATCATCAAAATGTGTTGAGAAACAGGCATTTATTTCAGTGCAAGGGTTGTGCCCCATTGTTCATTTTGATTTTTTTTAAATCATGCACTCTTTTAGTTGCTGTGAATTTTAAATTTTCTATCCTATTTTCACGTAGTCACTGCCCTCTCCTGCATAAGAAGATGACTTGTTGTTGAGGTGCAGTTACACAGAAACTGCCCATCTCAGATATGGAGGTGTTTAATTGTGTGTTTGAAATTAGTTAATAAAAAAGCAGCTTTAAAGGGTCTACTCTTGTATCAGTGTGTTTGACCAAGATTAGCGAGACATTCAGCTTATTGCTGTTTGCAGGACATTGCTCTTTGCTCAGCATAACTGCAGTGTCCACCTACAACACTAGTCACACTTCAAAGCAATTAACTGAATGTAAAGCATTTTGAGGGAAACACAATAAGGCATGATGCATGAATCCCGTGAAGATGCTGTGTATTTAGAAATCCTCCTTCTCTTGGAGGACACCATCCCCAAATTTTTCGCTCATTGTGCTCCCCATTTGCAGAGCACAAATAGAACATTTATCCAGTAACTTTGAAATTAGGACAAATAGTGAAATTTTATTGCAAGGATTTTTTTTAGGACATAAAATTTTGCATTGGATTCCTAACACATCTGCAATCATTTTTCCCCCCACACAGAAACTAATTGCAGTCATTATTAATGGTTATTTTGGCTGCACTATTGTTATGAAGGCTGTTCTTTTAACTTTTGATCGTGATATATTTATTTTCTCTTCTCCCTTGCAGCCAGGGAGGTCAAATGAATGATCAAGCTTAAAGTGCAACTGTTGAACATATTGGGAATTTTAATTTTCTAGTACAGTACAAATACTTTCTGAAATAATAACAAGGGTATCCATTAGCAACCATTTCCAGAACATCTCCTGCTGTTGGTGTATTTTACTATTAATAAAATTCATAGAATCCCTACAGGCTATTTGGCCCAACAAGTCCACACCAACCCTCTGAAGAGTATCCCAGCCAGACCTATTCCCCTACCTATTATCCTATATTTACTATACACCACTGAACACTATGGGCAATTTAGCATGGCCAATCCACCTAACCTGCACATCTTTAGATTGTGGGGGGAAATCGGAGCACCCCGAGGAAACCCACGCAGTCACGGGGAGAATGTGCAAACTCCACACAGACAGTTACCCGAGGCGGGAATCGAACCCAGGTCCCTGGGGCTGTGAGGCAGCAGTGCTAACCACTGAAAAGCCTTATTGGTTAGTTAATTTGTTTTTAATGCACAGCTTCTCAAAAAGGACAAATAGTTTTTATTATTTGCACATATAGAATGAAAAAACATGTTTTGCATTTTGTTACATCTGAAAGACATCAACTTGAGCTAATTACTGATTAATATCAGTCACTGGAGTTGTTCTCCTTGCTGATCTCCCACTTTGCATCCTCTGTAAACTTAAACTGATCTAAAACTCTGCTGATAACTGAACATAGACCATAAAACTGCTCATCCATCACCATTTGTCTTTGTTGAGCTGTATTGGCTCCCAGTCCAGCAATCCGTTCATTTTAAAAATTCTCATCATTTAAAAACACATTCTGATATGGCTTCATGTCTTTCTACCTCATAGAATATCACTACTGTGGAAGCAGGCAACTTCGGCCCATTGAGTCCACACCGAGCCTCTGAAAAGCATGCCTCCCTGACCCCTGCACCCTATCCCCGTAACTCTGCATTTCCCGTGATTAATCTGCCTTGCCAGCACACCCCTGGACACTATGGGCAATTTAGCACAGCCAATCCACTGAACCTGCACATCTTGGATAGTGTGAGGAAACCAGAGCACCCAAAGGAAACCCGCAAAAACATGGGGAGAATATGCAAACTCCGCACAGACAGTCGCCCGAGAGTGGAATCGAACCTGTGTTCTGGCACTGTGAGGCAGCAGTGTTCACCACTGAGCCACCATGCTATCCAAACCATAGAAATGTAATTGTATTTTCCAGCACGCTCGCTAAATTTATTTAACAGGCAAATTTCTTTTTTCTATTCACCTCCCTCTGTGGTTGGGAATTTCACAGATTCATATCTTCTGAGTGAAGAAATGTCTCCCTATATCAGTAATAAATTATCAACCTCTTATCCTGTGACCATGTTCTTCGCTTCTAGAAACCCCTGCCAAGAGAAACCATCTTTCACCACATGCTTCCAGCCCCTTCTCTACTCTTCTGATATGAAACTGTTTGTCAAGCATAACTGAAAGAACTGCAGATGCTGGAAATCAGAAACAAAACAGAAATTGCTGGAAAAGCTCAGCAGGTCTGGCAGCATCTGTGGAGAGAAATTATTAATAATTGTTGAACATTAACAATACCACATTTGAGGAAGAAGGATCTTGCTTCCACCTTATAAAGTGAAAATTTTACACAAGAAATGATGCTTTACTTGTAAATGAACATGCTTTCTGAAAAGGAACGTTTATTTTTCTGTTTTAATGTAAGTTTCCTCTTTTTTTTATTTTAAGTGGAATTAAAACCATCAACATGACAACCACAGAAGATCCAGCTACAAAGAGCCAGGAAAGGTTTCGTTGCCAACCAGATGTTCCTTTACCTGCTAAAGAACCCCGGGCAAAATCTAGACCCAGAGACAATAAAAGAGCTAAAGGAAAAATTAACATGCGTTCTCCTTCTGGACTTTTCATTATCTTAGGGCTCTTTATCGTCATGGTGGGGATCGCTATAGCAGTTGTCGGCTACTGGCCACATAAGCATAATTCTCGAGTGTCAGTGAATCACAAAGGTACAAACTCTAGTGAGACCCAACATGCAAGAGTAAGGCTTCAGTCTCAACTTGGGCTCAAGCATGAGAAGCTGAAATTGATTGGCCCACTGATTATGGGATTTGGGTTGTTCATATTCATCTGTGCAAACACAGTACTACATGAAAACCGGGACAGAGAAACCAAACTTTTAGCACAAAGGAATATTTATTCTATGGCTTGCCAAGCTTGCAATGGAGAGAATAAAGAACCAAAACCGATGCAACTCGGTCCCAGTCCTCTCTCCACAGACACCAGTTTTCAGTATTTGGAACAGTGCTGTGCTAGTGAAAAAGCCAGCAGGGCAAACCTAGGTCAAGCAGAGATATGGACCAATTGTCGCATGTCTGTTAAACAGAAGATGACTGCCCAACTGCTGCATCATAAAAGGCCTTCTCCTTCCATCTCTCTTCATAGTGTCCAGTCAGACTCCTGCAACTCCAGTGAAAGAAACCTCAATGTTCCCTTGAACTGTGGCATTGACTCCCTGGTTTCCACATCTGTAATATTACCAGTTATTAAATTGAACAATTGCATCATTGATACTCCTGTTACTACTACAGTGATAGAAGGTGTTGAACTAGACCGGAAAATGGTAATGGTTTCCACTGAAGACATAAGCCAGCTGCAGAATTATGGTTACATTCGGTCCGGTAGTATCCACAGTGCTGATGATGCTCCCTGGCTTGTGGACATGGACTATTCCTTGCCTGAGAAATCATTCTCCAACAGGTTCATTGGAAAATTGTTGTCTCAAGGCATCGCCAGGAAAGTGTATGGTTCAGACATGCAACTACACACGTGTACTTACTCCAAATCATTTGACCTTGGGAAGGATGCGAGGCAGCTCAGTGAGCACCAGGTTGAACAAAAACACAGGAGTTGGCCACGTTTAGATTGCAGTTCTATTAAAAAATATCTGAGACTGGAAAACCGAGAAGACTCTGTGGACCGGTTACTTGAACAGATTGAGCGTGAGTATGCCACTGAGGAACAAAATATTCAGGAACTCAGCACCCCAGAGGAATGAAAGAAATAAAGACTTTTTGTAAATTAGAAATGTACTGTTCTTATAAAATATATTCTTCAGGTAGCCAGTTCCATGAAACCACTTTGATTGTGGACAGTTGAAAATATTCTCGGCTGACAGAAAGTTAATGTCCCTTTTTTGGTGATAGTTGTAATTATGCCGTCTTTTATTTGGTTGGCAATAAGGAGCCTGTGTATTTCTACAGACCTTAAGGTTCAGGGAAATCATTGGTCCCTCACAGCTATAACCAGCATTCAGTTTGTATCTGTTGGAGGGATTCAAATGATTAGATTAGATTCCCTACAGTATGGAAACAGGCCCTTCGGCCCAACAAGTCCACACTGACCCTTCGAACAGTAACCCATCCAGACTTATTCCCCTACTCCCTATATTTACCCCACTAATGCATCTATCACTATGGGCAATTTAACATGCCAATTCACCTAACCTGCACATCTTTGGATTGTGGGAGGAAACCGGAACACCTGGAGGAAACCCACACAGACATTGGGAGAATGTGCAAATTCCACACAGACAGTTGCCCAAGGCGGGAATCAAACCCGGGTCCCTGGCGCTGTGAGGCAGCAGTGCTAACCACTGAGCCACTGTGCCGCCCCTTCTCTGAGGCTTTCCAGAAAATAACTCTCCTACTTATAGCTCAACAGAATAAAGTTTGTCTGACCCTCAATCTCAAATTAGGAGACTTGATTCCGAGTGTATGTTCCTTAAAACTGGTATATGAAGAAAAGGTAGTAAACGCCTGGAGTTTGGAGGCTAGATCACTGAAGAGGTCGGTCGATTTTTGAAATACGAGGTTGATAGCTGTGAGAAGCTCACATGAAAGAGGAGTTGAGGTCTAGGGCAGAATGATCCTATTGAAGAGGATAGGTTTTTGAAGAGCTGAATGGCCTCTTCCTGTTCCTATTTCTTTTGTTCTCATTGTAGTAGGACCTCTTCCCCAGTGAATCTTGCTCCCATCTTCACATGATTGTCTCTGGAATGGGCTAACATAATCTCCTTCCCATTAGCTCTTGGTAACATTTCCACATGGACAGCACCAGCTCCCATTTCATGCTGCCGACCTGTCCCTATGCCCATCTCCTTTGATTCCTAAAATGTTGACATTCCCCAGCTGCAAGGGGCAGTGGTTAGATTGTCTCTTATTAGACATGGTCATTACCTGGCATTTGTTACTTTCCACTGGTCAGTCTGAGCCTGGATATTGTCCAGATCTTGTTGTATTTGATCATGGAATCTTCAGTATCTGAGGAGTTGCGAATAGTGCTGAATGTTGTGCAATCATCAGTGAACATCCCCACTGCTGACCTTATGATGGAGGGAAGGTCATTGATGAAGCAGCTGACGATGGTTGGGCTTAGAACATTACCATGAGGGACTCCTGCAGAGATGTGCTGGAACTGAGATGACTGATCTCCATTAACCACAGCCATCTTCCAATGTGCCAGGTATGACTTCAACCACTGGAGAGTTTGCTCCCAATACCTATTGCTTCCAGTTTTGTGAGGGCTACTTGATGCCACACTCTCTCAAGTGTGGCCTTGATGTCAAGGGTTGTCACTCTCCCCGGCATTCAGGAATTCAGCTCTTTTGTCCATGTTTGAACCAAGGCTGTAATGAGGTCAGGAGATGAGTGGCCCTGGTCATCACTGATGAGGTTATTGCTAAGCAGTTTGATAGCACTGTTGATGACACCTTCCATCACTTTATTGATGATCAACAGTAGACAGATGAGGCAATAATTGGCTGGGACATATCTGGACAATTTTCCACATTACTGGGTAGATGCTGGTGTTGTAACATTACCGGAAGAAGCTTGGCTAAAGGAGTGGCAAGTTCTGGAGCAAAAGTCTTCAGTACTATTATTAGAATGTTGTCAAAGCCCATAGCCTTTGCAAGATTCAGTGCCTCCAATCATTTTCTGATATCACATGGAGTGAATTGAATTGGCTGAAGACTGGTATCTGTCATGCTAGGGACCACCAGAAGAGGCCAAGATGGATCATCCATTCAGCATTTCTGCCTGAAGGTTGTTGTAAATGCTTCAGCCTCATCTTTTACACTTACATGTTGGGCTCTGCCACCACAGAAGATTTGTGCAGTGTCCTCCTCCAGTGAATTGTTTAATCATCCACCACCATTCAGATGTGGCAGCACTGCAGAGCTTAGATCTGATCCATTGATTGTGGGATCACTTAGTTCTGGCTATCACTTGCTGCTTATGCGAGTAGTCCTGTTGGTGGCTTTACCAGGTTGACACCTCATCTTCAGGTATGCTTAGTGGTGTTCCTGGCATGCCCTCCTGCACACTCCATTGAACCAAGGTCGAACACCTGGATTGAGAATAATGGTTGAGTGTGGGATGTGCTAGGCCATGAGGTTACAGATTGTGCTTGTATACAATTCTACTGATGATGATGATGACCCACAGTGCCTCCTGGATGCCCAGTCTTGAGTTGCTAGATCTGTTCGAAGTCGGTCCCATTCAGCACGGTGATAGTACCACACGACACAATGGAGAGTATTTTCAGTGCACAGCTGGGACTTTGTCTCCACAAGGATTGTGCAATGGTCACTCTTACCAATGCTGTCATAGACAGATGCATCTGCAGCCAGCAGATTGGTGCAGATGAGGTCAAGAATGGTTTTCCTTCTTGGTTCATTGTGAACATATTGGTGATTTATATTTTTGGCTTCTCTTACTATAATGTTGAGTGGTAATTGGATGTTGCCATTATACTGGAATGCACCATGAGGACTTGCATATTTTAATTTCCATATTTTTCCAGTTTGCCATCAAGTAATTGTCTTTTTATATCATCTTATGATCCTCAGCTTAGTGTAGAGGGACATGATTTCTGGGATAGTACATAGCCAGTCATTTGGCTTAAAAAATAGACACTTTGGGTGACTATCAGTGTGGAGTTTGCACATTGTCCACATCGTTGCGTTGGTTTTTTCCAGGTCCTCTGGTTTCCTCCCATAGTCCAAAGATGCACAGGTTATGTGGAGTAGCCATGGGCAGGATGCTCTTCAGATTGGTACAGACTTGATGGGCCAAATGGCCTCTTTCTGCACTGAAGAGATTCTATGATTCTGAGTAGAGAGAGAGAGAAACTATTTCTGTGATTGTATGACAATAAACAAAATCCTTCTGTAATGTATTGGAAAATGAGCTTGATCCTGTATCCAATCAGGTCGACTACCTCAACTGAATCTGTTGGTTACTTAATGCAGCTTGGGCACAGTTCAAAATAACATCCACGTTTTTTAAACAAATTCCAGCAGTTTGACCTAACATCTGGTAGGAGTCTATAATGATCACTGCTTCAAATTAGTGCCAAATGAATATCGTTTGAGAGGTGGGGGGGGGGGGGGGGGGGGGGAGTGAATAAGATTGTGCTTTGTTTTGTACTATATTGCCTTTGAAAGACCAGACTTTGAAACTCTGTGAGAATTGATTAAAGTTTTAGCTACAGGCGTGCATCACTCCAGTCTTCTGTTAGCTTTTCAACATCTTGTTGCTATATGCTACGCCGTAGTGAAGCTGACAGTAAGTAACAGGCCTCAGTATTTGTAACTTGTTTATATGTAACAACATTACTCTTATTCTCATCTAATAAAAGTAGGAGTGAGAGATGAATTGTAGCAAGGAATTTATTATTTCCGAAGACTTGGTCCACATTGTCACTTCCTTTGGAACGAAATTGTGTTAATTATAATTGTGGCACCCATTTAAGTGTAGGGGTGTATTGTGGGGTATTCACATCATTCCAAATCACACTCTTTGCATATATACATTGAAACTCCTATCGGGCTTGACTGCCATCTCACTGTGAACCTGCTGATTGATGGGCCGAAGAAACTTGCTGAGAAAATGCTTTAAGCTGCAGGTTTTCTTTTCCCCTGCCCTTCTTAGTATCCACTGTGCCCCCAGTCTCCATGTACTTCCTGGGGATCCCAAACCCCAGATACTTCAGCTGAGGTTTCTGACTTATGCAATGTGTAACCCACACTCCCAATTCTGTCCCCTCCCCGAGATGAAATCAATGCAGCTTCTCTGATTTCAACTGCCCTTGAGATCCTTAGCATTCCAAACCTTCTTTTCCTCTTACAGCTTTAAACATTAAAGCATAACATCACCTAACCACAATTTCTTGATTTATCTCCTTTACCCATCTCCACTCTTCAACTTCAACGGTGCCTTGCTGAGAGGCTTAGCAGCTTGGCTGGAATTCACTGTCAAGTGTTTGAATGTGAAGAGCGATGAAAGTTTTTGTCGTCAGGGTGACTTTTGGATAGCGTCAGCTGCTACATCAAAGAGATTTAGGTTTGAACCCCACCCCTTGCAAACCCAGACCTGGATCCCAAAAATGATCTCTTCTGCTGGAACTGGTTATAACTGCACAGAGTAAAGAGATCAGTGTCAAGCTTTGATCTTTTTCTTTAGCTGAATACTGAATCAAAGTGGACACTATGGGCTATCCATTATGTCCAGAGATGTATCTGTTCAATACCCTGTCAAACCAAGGCTCCATCCCTTGTTGAGTGTTAAAGGCATTCCACCCAGTGAACAGGACACAACAACCAGATAGAAAAGGGCACAGACAATACAGATGGACTGGAACAATGTCCTTCATTTCCCACCAAAATTATTTTCACTACTTGGGTTGCTAATAATTGTCTGTATTTTATCGTAACGTTTTACGGAATTTCGAAACTGGATGATCAGAGATTATTATTTTCAGATTTGTAAACTGATGTTAAGGTTCAGAAATGTGCTCAGAATTCAGAGAGACAATAGGAACACGTCTTTTGATATTTGTGCAGATCGGTAGTGTGCCAAAGATGATAACTGTGTGCACAGTCCGCTGTCTGTTGTCATGGTCTATTAAAGAGGGAAACCATCCTGTTTCATTGAAAGAAGAAAATATGTCAGTTTTATTCAAGATAATTGCACTTTGTCAAACACATTGCACTAAACAGCAAGCAATCAGCTTGTAATATTTGTATAGGGGAAGGATTATAACTTGTATGATTGATAGATGTGCAATTGAAGAGCCTGTGGTAAGTGGACATTATTGGAAACAGGAAATGTATTAGGTTTCTGCTGTAAGTTTGTGTTGTTTTGAGTTGTTTGCAGCTACTCCTGGCAAAATAACAGAACCTGACACAAAGTGGACCACAGAAGTGGCAGCTTTATATTTTATATCAAATTGTAGACTACATGTCACAACTGTATTTAAGGTGAAGGGTGGAAGGTATAGGGGGGATGTCAGGGGTGGGTGCTTTACCCAGAGAGTGGTGGGGGCATGGAATGCGCTGCCTGTGGGAGTGGTAGAGTCAGAATCTTTGGTGACCTTTAAGCGGCAATTGGATAGGTACATGGATGGGTGCTTAAGCTAGGACAAATGTTCGGCACAACATCGTGGGCTGAAGGGCCTGTTCTGTGCTGTATTGTTCTATGTTCTATGAACATCAAGTAACTGAAAAGCAAGATGTGACTGTAATTTCCGAGTGAGTGTTTAGGTTCCATTTGAACTGATACAATTATTTGTTGAAAAGCAATCCTAGAAATTGAGTGAGTATACTTTTTAGCCTTCAAAAGGTATGTATTTGGAAAGAAACAAACTGTAGAGCTATAGAGAAAGAAGGGGGCGGGTGAGTCCATTGTGTTTTGTTGTTTTAAATTGAACCAGCTCAATACAACATGGTCTGAAAGACTTTCTCCTGCACCGCATAATTTTATTTTCAGAGTTAAATTGCAGTTGACTGTCATCAACTTTTCTACCAGGAACCTTTGAAACTCATTTAAAAATAATGTCAAAATGTTACTTTGCAATGCCGAATGTCTCCAGCTTTTTGCTTAAAAAAAATCCAAATCTGAACCTCTTCATAATTACTTAATAGTGTGGAATTTGAAAGAGTTGGAAATAGGTTAGATCAAGTTTGAGAGTCAGAGCAGGCTGTGACTTTCATTGTTTTAAGATTCTCTTTTATTCCAAGGAAATCAAAAAGAAAGAATGAACTACAAATGGCAGAAGTTTGAAATAGAAATCACGATTGCTTGACAGACACACCAGCTCCTGAGTAGAGCGGAGATCAGTTAAGACCTCAGGTGTGCAGTGAAAGACAGACCGACTGTTTTTTCAGCAACTCATATTTTTATACGGGGCAAAGTGTTCACAAATTGCATTTCAAAAGGACATTAGCTTTTCTTTCACCCAAGCCTCAGTCATCTCACTGTGTGTTAATCGCTGTAATGTTCCAGTCCTTTTCTTTCATGGGTTGTGGGTATTGCTATCTATGGAGAAAGTGAGGACTCCAGATGCTGGAGATCAGAGTTGACAGTGTGGTGCTGGAAAAGCACAGGTCAGACAGCATCAGAGGAGCAGGTATCTATATCAGGTTTTTTGCATATCTTTAATTGCCCTTGAGAAGGTGACAGTGAGCTGCTTTTTGGAACTGCTGGAATCATTCAGGTGAGCAATCCTAGCATCTCTCCTGGCAGTTATCATGGTCAAGAAACCGAACTGGACTCACCATATAAATGTGGTGGCTCCAAGGGGAGGACAGAGGCTAGGAGTCCTGCAGTAAATAACTCCCTTCCTGACTCCCCAAAGCCTGTGCACCACCCACAAGTCAGGAACGTAATGGAATGCTCCCCACTTGCCTGGATGAGTGCAGCTTCAGTAACACTCAAGAAGCTTGGTACTTTCCAGGACAAAGCAGCCGCTCGATTGGCACCTCATCCACAAACATCCACTCTCTCCATCACCAACACTCAGTAGCAGCAGGGTGTACCATTATAAGCAGCACTACAAAAACTCAAAGATCCTTTGCACCTTCCAAACCCACCTTGAAAGGCAAGGGTGGCAGATACTTAGAAAACCTCCATCTGCAAGCCCCCCTACCCCCTAACAAGCCATTCACTATCTTGACTTGGAAATATATCACCACTCTGGATCAAAATCCTGGAATTCCCTAACAGCATTGTGGGTCAACCCACAACACACAGACTGCAGCAGCTCAAGAGGACAGCTCAGTACCACCTTCTGAAGGTCAACTAAGGATGCACAATAAGTGCTTGACTAAAATAATTACACTTTTCTTAAAAAAAAAACACACAGCTGGTAGGAAAGTTGGTAAACTCTTGACTTGCTTTGGAAAATGTTTGAAACTGTAGTTCCAATGACAAGAAGCCTTCAGCAGAAAAAAAATGAGACTTTGACTACAAACTAGGGAAATACTCATCATCTTCTATTCTATTCTTAGTGTCTTTTAACAAAAAAAAACTTTTTGTTAATGCTGTTCCTGTGGCCCAAGGTTTAAACTACTGACTCAGTCCCAAATTCTGCCCAACCATCTCTGCAGAAAGGAAACTGTCCAACAACCAAATTGATGGCTCCTCTGGAGCTCTGCCCTGCTGATTTACATTTTAATAGAATATTCCTTGTGGAAAACTTGCACTCCAGCTTTTTCCCTGATCCCAGAATGTAATTGGTTGCAGAAAATATCATTTTATCCATTTTGATGAGTTACTGCCAACAACCTTAAGACAAACTGCAATTTTTCTTAAAAGTTTTATTTTCTTTCAGCAGCAGTAAGTTCAAAATGAACACGATTATTGCAGTAATGAAGTCAGATGTAACTGGTGTAGATGTTAACCTTGTGCTGTCCACTTCTTTCACCTTTCTATACCATGCAGCTATGGAGTTCAATGGGTTCTCCTGTTTTACTGTGTGAAGATTTGCTGACCTCTAACAAATTGTATTTCAGGAATGTAAAAGAGAACTTGTTGCCAGCCAATTGGGCAGCTTCTGTGGTTTCCTCCCACAGTCCAAAGATGTGTAGTTTAGGGGCTTGGCCATGCTGAATTTCCCACAGTGTCAGAAGGTAGAGAGTGGGGATAAAGGAGTCTTTTTCAGAATGGCAGCCAGTGGCTAGTGGAATCCTGCAAGAGAGAGTGTGGGACCACAACTATTCCAAAGAGCATAACTTCACACTTGGTGTGGAAAGAATAGAGGCATAGACTCTGCTAAATGGGGAAGCTAGGTGGATTAGCCATGGTAACTATGGAGTTATTGAGATAGGGTGTCCAGGTGGGATGCCCTTTGAAGGGTCAGTGCAGATAATGATGGGCCAAATGGCTTCTTTCCACACTCTATTCTGTGATTCTAATTTTGTACTCACGCTGCTGTCCTGGGGGACTGACTTAAGACCATAAGGCATATTAGCAGAATTAGGCCATTGAGCCCATTAACTCTGCTGTGCCATTCAATCATGTTTCTTGTTCCCATTTCCCTGTCTTTTCCCTGTAACCCTTCATCTCTTCACTAATAAAGAACCTATCTACCTCTATATTAAATACACTCAATGATCTGGCCTCCACAACCTTCTGTGGCAATGAGTTCTTCAACCAGTGGCGCTGCAGAAATTTCTCCTTATCTCTTAAGGGTTGTCCCTTCACTTTGAGTCTGTGCCCTTGGGTCCCAGTTCTCCTCCCGGTGAAATCACCTTCTCAGTGTCCATTCGATCCAGGCCTCTCTGTATTCTGTAAGTTTCAATAAGATCTCCCTTTATCCTTCCAAATTCCATCAAGTACACACCCAGAGTCCTCAACCATCCCTCGTGTGTCAAGCCCTTCATCCTCAGAATCATTTTTATAAATCTCTGGAACTCCTCCAAGGCTAAAATATCCATCCTTAGATACAGGGCCCAATATTTCAAATGCAGTCTGACCAGAGCTTTATACAGCCTCAGCATTACATTCCTGCTCTTGTATTCTTGTCCTCTTGGAATGATTGCTAACATTTATTTGCCTTTTGAATTAACTCCTGAACATGCATGTTAAATTTGGGAGTCCAAGTTCAGAATTCTCCAAAGTGCCTCTGTATTTTAGATTTATAAAGCTTTTCCCCATTTAGAAAATAGTCTGTGCTTCTTTTCATCCTACCAAAGAGCACAACCTCACACTTTCCCACATTGTGAATAGTTTATGGACCCAAAACTGACCCCTGTGGAACTCCATTAGTCACTGGTTACTATCCTGATAAAGACCCTTTATCCCTATTGTCTACCCTCTGCCAGGAAGCCAATCCTCCCTCTCTTTCTATGCCAATACCTTACTCCAAATGCCATGGGATCTTATTTAGTAGTGTTCTATACAGCAACTTGTCAAATGCCTTCTGGAAATCCAAATAGGACACATCCACTGGCCTTCGTTTGTCTAACTTCTTTGTTACCTCCTCAAAGAATTCTAACTGAATTTGTCAGACATGCATCTCTTGACAAAGCTGCACTGACTCAGCCCTATTTTACCATGCACCTTCAATGCAACCTCCCTCTTAATAATGGACTCTAAAGTCTAATCAACAAGTGAGATCAGGCTAACAAGCCTATAGTTTCCTGTTTTCTGCCTCCCTCCCTTCGTAAACAGGGTGGTTACATTAGCCATTTTCCAGTCCACTGGGACCTTCCCTGACTCTTAACAATTCCTGAAAGATTGCCACCAATGCTTCTACGGTCTCTTCAACTATCTCCTTCAGAACTCTGGACTGTAGCCTATCTGGTCCAAGTGATTTATCCACTTTCAGATATTTTAGCTTCCAAAGCACTTTTGACTTAATGATAGCCACTACACTCACCTTCTGCTCTCTTGAAGATCTAGTGTGTTACTGGTGTCTTTCACTGTGAAGCCTGATGCAAAGTATTTATTCTGCCATTTCTTCGTTCTCCATAACTACTTCTCCAATCTCATTTTTCAGTGGTTCAATGTCTTCCTTTTGCTTCTCTCTTACCTAATCTAGATCTAAAACTTCCTATAATCTATGTTTATATTACTAGCTAGCTCACACACGTTTCACCAACTCCCTGGTTATTGGCTTTTTAGTTTTAGTTCAAGACCATTATAAACACATTGTCAAATATGTTTTGAAAGTCCACCTACAAATAAACCAAGTGTCCACATCAATCTGCTCTGTTATTTCATCAAAGAGCACAGTTTGCATTTAAAACAAAGTCCACGCCAAATGTCAATTAGTTTGGTTCCATATCGTCTCCATTTAGTCATGTTAGTCTGACATAACCCTATCCTATTTTTTAAAACTGGAATGGTGCTGGAGGGTTAAATTTTGCAACTTTCCAGCTCTCTGGCATGACTCCCATGTCTAAAGATGCCTGGAAGATTGTGGTCTGAATTTCCACAAGATGCCTCATAATATATCCCTCTGTCCGGGCTAACTTTCTTACTTTTGAGAACAGCAAACTTTAAATACCTCCTCTATTTTTATCCTAGCCAATATTGCTGTTAGAGTACCTCCTCTGTCACTGCTACGTCAGTGTCCTTTCCAGCCAAAACCGATGTACGTTATTTAGTACCTCTGCTGTTCCCGCTGTCTCTATAAATTTATCTAACTTTTGGTTCCTAATTAGTTCTACTCTTCCTTTATTATTTTACTATTCTTGTTTTTAAGAGACTGATGTACCCTTTCTGCTAGGTACATAGGCACGAATCTATACTGAAGACTGTGATTGCGAAGTCACATGAGGTTGAGTAATATACGAGCCATGATTGAATGGCCTAATTCTGCTCCTGTACCTTCTGGTCCTTTGATCTAAAAATAAAGTACTCGTTGATTGCTACTAGTGCCTGCAATTCATCAACCTTCTTTACCATAGGTCATTTGACTCTTCATATCTGCTGTTACTTAGTAATGATATGGAGGTGCCAGTGTTAGACTGTGCCGGACAAAGTTAAAAGTCACACAGTACCAGGTTATAGTGATCCTAATTTCACATTCCCATCTATCGCTGATAACCTTTCGTCCCCAAACTAACAGGAATCCATCTACCTCTGCCTTAAAAATATTCAATGCTCCCACTTCTATAATCTTCTGAAGCAGAGTTCCAAAGTTATACAACCCCCAGGAAAAAAAAATCACTTCATCTTGTACTAAAAAGACAACATTTAGTTTTAAAATAGCATCTCCCAGTCCTGGACTCTTCATATAAGAGTAAACATCCTTTCCACATCTATCTTGTCAAGACCATTCAGGCCCTTATAAATGTCAATCACGTTACCCCTTGCTTTTCTAAACTCCAATGAAAACAAGCCCACTTTCCTCTTAGCCTTTCCTCCTAAACAGCCCCACTCATTGCAAATATCAATCTAGTAAACTTCCTGTTAACCACTTCCAATATATTTATAACTTCAAATAAGGAGACTGAAACCACCCACTATATCTGGTTGTGGTCTCATCAATATGCTTCATTTCTGTTTGATTCCTCTTGTAATGAAGGATGGCATTCCATTAGCTGCCTTAATCACTTGATGTATATGCATAATAATTATTTGTGACTCATGCACTGGAACATCTAGATCCTTCCGCACTCAGAATTCTGCATTTATTCTGTTTAAATTGGATTCAACTGTTTTTATTCTTCCTGCCAAAGTTTCCACTTATATTCCACCTGTCAGATTTTTTTTTACAAGCTTACTGAACAAGGATGCACACTGATATTGTGAGGTCACAACATACTTTATCTGTCTGTCTCATCTGCAAATTTAGCCACCATGCCTTTCATCCCTTGTTTAAGCCACTGATTAAATTCTTAAAAAGTTGAGGGCTCAGCACTGACCCTTACATAACTCCATTCATCACATGTGCCAATTTTGAATACATCCATTTATGCATATGCTCTTTCCTGCCAGCCAATCGTCTGTCCATGTGAGTGCGTTACCATGTATACTGTGAGCTTCTACTTTGTGCATTAACTTTTTATGTGGAAACCTGTCAAATGTCTTTTGAGAGTCTGAATACGTCCACTGGATCCCCTTTATCCACAGTGCATCATTCTTTCAATGAATTACATTGGTTAACCACAGTTTCCCTTTCACAAAATACTCTTCCTGATTATCTTGAGTTCTTTTCTAACATCACTAGCTATAATCCCCTTAATGATCAATTCTAACACTTTCCACATGACAAATGTCAATAGGAAGACCTTTTCTTCCATCTCTCTCCCTACTTGAATGGAGGCATAACATCTATTTTTATATCTGTATTTGCTCCCTGTCCAATTAATCCTATCACTGAACTATTTTTTATTATATAAAGAACTGTCTTAAAACCAAAGATTGCTGGATGATTTCTGCATGTTTTAAAAATAAGTAACCTGAAACTTATTGTAACCACTGTTTACACAGCTGCTGTTTCCAGCAGTAGTTGAAATGTATTTTACAGGTGAGCTAGAGCTGAAGAGTTGTGCAGAAACAGAGCTTTGGTTAGCAACAAGTACCTGACTGGTCTTGACAAACGTCTTGTGCCTGCCAAAAAATGTGCTTGGTTCTCAGATAGCTGAGCCACCTGGTGCTGTTAACAAGATAAGAGAATCCTCAGGAGTTCTCTCTGGTCTCTGCAGCAAAACCACCTTTAAGCTCTACGCTCTAACTTTTAATAATCTTTTACAAGTGTGAATCAGCCACCCTGAGTCTCCTGCAAACAAGTGGAACAGCCTGATAAGAAAGATTAAGAAGCAACATCCTGATCAGTCCAAGAATCATCTCAGAGCCTATGAACAGGAACCAGAGAAGTGCCTTCCTGGTGCATCCTCCATCCATAACACCCATTTCTCCCCCCCCCCCCCCCTCCCCCAATCTGTGGTTATATGCCAATGGTTTGGCATAACCGTTTACCTATAGATAAAGTATATTTACTTGAATAAATAGTAATTCTGATTAAGTACAGAAACTTGGTCCATTCCTTCTATCAACATCAGGTTGAAAGTCAGGAAAATTGGAGAATTCTGTATATTTAAAAATTCTTTTAATTTTTGTGACAACTCTGGAAATAGCAAGGTTTGATTTCCAGCAGATTATTTCAGCGAGATGTGATAAGTACTATTTGCGTCTCCAAAACCTCTGTGCATTTTGCTTTTCCTTTGTAACGTTTCATCCTGGTGCCCATTAAGTTAAACATTTTGAAAACAATTTTTTTTAAAACTCCAGCTGTCTTTGCTGTACTACTCTGTGATGTCATGGCTTTGATAGTAAATTTCTTTCAGATTTTTTTCCAAGATTCTCTTAATGTCCTACAGATGTTACTTGTAGCATTTAACCCAATTTCTTTGGTTCGCTATTTCTGCATTACCCAACCAAATCACTAAACTTCACTGTTATTCATTAATCTCTATAATAATCATCAATCTAGCTGGCATTTGTTTATTTATGGACTTACTTTGGAGGAACACTGATAGTGAAGTCATTTTGACTTTATCATTTTGCTATAGACCAACAAAAATGAACACAAAGCCTTGCCCTTAACTATTCTATGTCAGTCTGCTGAACTAAGTTTTACTAACCAGAAAAGTTCCATTTGGATACATGATCTGTGTGGAGTTAGCTAATTTGGATTGTAGGATATTGACAGCAATTGAGATAGGATAGGGAAGGATTTGCCAAGGTCACTAATCCTGATTGCAGACTCTTGAGACAAGTATTGCGTGAATTTACACAAGAATGGAATAGAGACCACATCTAATGCTTTTAAAACGGAATAGCCTCTTGACATTCTAGGTTCCACCATAGACAGAAAAGTAAACTTGTGCCCTGGAAACCATACAAAATCTTTACATAGCTTGAAATAATTAAATCATAAAAGAGGAAGGATTGATGGATCTTAATGATCTAACAGATTCAAGAGCAGATTATCAGGAGTAAACCTAATACTAAAAGAACAAAATTAAACTACAGAATTCAATGACACCAGTCATGTGATTGACATTAGATTGTCATCCAAATTTACTCATAGTTCAGAAAAATATTAAAGCAGGTTATGATGCATTCCACTGGATTAAATTCAAGTGCAGTGAAAACTCAGAGAAATGCTGGAACCCATTTTAAATAAAAGCATACTACTGTGGATACTGGCAATCTGAAATATAAACAGAAACAACTGCAGAAACTCATCAGGTCTGACAGCATCTTTGAAACAGAGTTAACATTTCATTAAAATTAACTCTGAACTTGTCTTCCTGTCTGATTTCAAAAACTTCTATCAACTGGTTGGGGCTTTCTTCCAACACTTTAGCTTTAAGAAACAAAACAGCAGTTCCCACAAACTGATAAGGAGATTCCCATAAACTGAAGCCCATATCCTTTATAAAATGCCTGTCAGAGAGTGTGCCAATGAACAAAACCATTACCACTTGATTACTATATAATGCACTGGATATCATGTAGAATATTTACATATTGTTGATTAATTTTGCAAGGCTGCAAATGAATACATCATCTGTTGAATTCAGAATAAATAGTTTTGTTCACAATATAGCACAAACTTTCAGAAAGTCAAATCAGACAACATGTGACAAATCATGTGATAACATACAAACTGATTCAAAACATACATCATGCTCTATTCCTGATGAAGGGCTTTTGTCCGAAAAGTCGATTTTCCTGTTCCTTGGATGCTGCCTGACCTGCTGCGCTTTTCCAGCACCATTCTAATCTAGACTCTGGTTTCCAGCATCTGCAGTTCTTGTTTTTACCATCAAGCTTCAATTACTTTAGTTCTTTCAAGTTGCTTTCACTTTAGAATTTAAAGAAGATGACTGATTTAGAAACCCTATTACTACTTGATTTAATGCAAAAAATTGCACGAAAAATCAGACCACAGATTTTACAGGGCAAAGTTTGACATGCAGAGAGCCCCCATGTTGTTAACTTTTGACCATTGAAACCACATCCTTGCTGTGTGCCAACAATTGCTTTTAAATGGTAAGTTTCTTTTAAATAATGCTGTCTAATTGAAAAGGTTAACTGACTCCATATGTGGCTATCTGCATTTTCAGAAAATGCCTGATACACAATACCAACAAGTCTACTTCATATAATGTATATTTGCTGAGGCAAGTGATAATATTTCATGAAAAACTTTGCAGTTTTTTCTCGTGCGAAAATCTGGAATTTTGATATAAATCCGTAGATCATTGTAATGAGTGTGAGATGCTGGAAAAGCACAGCAGGTCAGGCAGCATCCGAGGAGCAGGAGAATCGATGTTTCAGGCATAAACCTTTCATCAGGAATATTATGCCCAAAACATCGATTGTCCTGCTCCTGGGGTGCTGCCTCACCTGTTGTGCTTTTCCAGCACCACACTCTCAACTCTGATCTCCATTATCTGCAGACCTCACTTTCTGCTACATCATTGTAATACCTTTGGCCAGCAGTATTTTTAACTGTTCAGTGATATCTGCAAATGCATTCTCACTGAATGTACTAGATTCACCTCTGTATTCCATCTTGGATGTTTTTGTTTTCTTTTGAGTGAGATGCTTGGATGGGGCTCTGCATTATTGGTTAGACTGGATCCCTTATGTGGGCCTGAGTGACCATTTCAAATGGAGCAGCTAACTGCAATGGCAGTACATATGCCAACATGCTCACTTCCACATGAAAGTCCACTATGTATATTATTTCAGAGTTTCAGCTCAAACAGTGCTTTGCTACCTGTCACTTAACAAGTTGTTCAAAGCAATATCAAATCAACTTTACTGATGGAAAAGTTGAGATTGATGACAATTTTGTAGTTTTATTTCAGCACAAGAGTCTCCATAAATGCTCACCTGATTATTACCCAAACTGTCTTAGATTTGGACATTTGGTATTTTTTCCACCCCCCCCGACATATGAAAAAAACCTCCCTGGACCCTGTGACCAGTGAAGTGCCACAAGGATCGGTGCTCGGCCCTCTATTTGTTGTCATTTACATAAACGATTTGGATGCGAGCATAAGAGGTATATAGTTAGTAAGTTTGCAGATTACAGCAAAATTGGAGGTGTAATGGACAGCGGAGAGGGTTACCTCAGATCACAACAGGATCTTGACCAGATGGGCCAATGGGCTGAGATGTGGCAGATGGAGTTTAATTCAGATAAATGTGAGGTGCGCATTTTGGGAAAGCAAATCTTAGCAAATCTAAAATACACTTAATGGTAAGGTCCTAGGGAGTGTTGCTGAACAAAGAGACCTTGGAGTGCAGGTTCATAGCTCCTTGAAAGTGGAGTCGGAGGTAGATAGGATAGTGAAGGCGGCGTTTGGTATGCTTTCCTTTATTGGTCAGAGTATTGAGTACAGGAGTTGGGAGGTCATGTTGTGGCTGTACAGGACATTGGTTAGGCCACTGTTGGAATACTGCGTACAATTCTGCTCTCCTTCCTATCGGAAAAATGTTGTGAAACCCGAAAGGGTTCAGAAAAGATTTACAAGGATGTTGCCAGGGTTGGAGGATTTGAGCTATAGGCAGAGGCTGAACAGGCTGGGGCTGCTTTCCCTGGAGCATCAGAGGATGAGGGGTGTCCTTATAGAGGTTTACAAAATTATGAGGGGCATGGATAGGATAAATAGACAAAGTCTTTCCCTGGGGTCGGGGAGTCCAGAACTAGAGGGCATAGGTTTAGGGCGAGAGGGGAAAGATATAAGAGAGACCTACGGGGCAACCTTTTCACACAGAGGGTCGAACATGTATGGAATAAGCTGCCAGAAGAAGTGGTGGAGGCTGGTACAATTGCAACATTTAAGAAGCATCTGGATAGGTATATGAATAGGAAGCGTTTGGAGGGATATGGGCCAGGTGCTGGCAGGCAGGGCTAGATTGGGTTGGGATATCTGGTCGGCATGGACGAGTTGGACCGAAGGGTCTGTTTCCATGCTGTACATCTCTATGACTTAATCTAAGTTACAATTTCCACAAGTTTCAAACTTCACAAGCTCTATTTGCAACTTGCAAACTTCTGCCCTGCTATGTTTTCAATGAAGCAGGGGTAAAAGAATTGACGTGTGTGGATCTGGCATAGCTATGATGTTGGCTGGTTTAAGAGCCTGCTAGTATCAGATGTCTAGCCTTATCATTCATTGTACATGCTATAGTATGCTATGGATATAGTACACTACACTGTTCCATTACATCCATGGCATATTGGGGATCTGATGGGAAAGTTAAGTTAAAGTTGAAGATCAATTGTAATGTATATTTCCTACTCAGGAAAAGTTTTATTTATTCATTTATGGGATATGGGGGTAAGGTAGTTAAAACATAGTCCCTAGCCCTAACTATCATTAAGAGGTTTCTAGTGGACTGCTTTCTAATGTAAATGCCCCCAGAGTGCTGTTAGTGGTAGAGGTCCAGGCTTTGACCGTGCCAATGTGAAGGAAGAGTGATATTATCTGAGGTCAGGATGCTATGTGGAGGAAAACTTGCATGTGGTCCGTTAATTTGTTGCCCTTGTCCTTCTGGCTGGAAGGATGTTGTCAAACTCACGTTGGGGGGTTGCTCCAACACAGCTTGTAGATGGAACACACTACTGCCACAGTCCAATGTTGGAGTGAATGTTTTAAGGTGATGAATGGGGGCTGTTTTGTCCTGGATGATTTTCAGCATGTTGATAAATATTGTTAAAATTGTACTCATCCAAGTGGGAAGATAGTATTAAATTGCACTCCTGACTGATGCCTTGTTGGTAGTGGATAATCAGTCATTAAGGAGTCATGTAGTAAGTTACTTGTCACAGAATTTTCACTAATCTAGTAGCCACAGCATTTAAATGGCTGGTCCAGTTTAGTTTCTGGACAATGGTAATCCCCAGGATTTGTGTGGTGCAAATATTACTTGTCATTATCAGCCCAAAACCTGGATGTTGTCCAGATCTTGCTGCAGATGGTCATGAATTGCTTTAGTACCTGAGGAATCCTGAAGTGCTGAATATTCAATGACTGCTAATTACAAAAGCTGAATGTGCTTGGACCTAGGACACTACCTCAAAGAACTCCTGAAGGAATGTCCTGGCATTGAGATAGCTAATTTCCAACAACCACAAGTATTTTCCTTTGTGCTAAATATGATTCCAACCAGTGGTATGTGGGAGGGGTTACTAAAAACCTTAGAGTTCAAGATAACTTGGAAATGTTGCCGCCAGAATTCCAGAGATAAAAATCACAACACCGGATTATAGTCTAACAGGTTTATTTGGAAGCACGAGCTTTCAGAACGCTGCTCCTTCATCATCCGAAAGCTAGTGCTTCCAATTAAACCTGTTAGATTATAACCTGGTGTTGTGTGATTTTTAACTTTGTACACCCCAGTCCAACACCGGCACCTCCAAATCATATTCCAAAGAACAGTTCGGTATTATTGAGGGGGGTAAAGAAACTAATAGAACAGTTGGGTTTGAGAATGTATTTTAAATAATCCAACATATAAAACAAAAGCAATGCAAAAAATTCAGTCTGCAGAACAGAACATTTTACAGGTTGACCTAATTAAACCAAAGCAATCCATGTGGTTTGTATTTGAAGCATGGATTAAAAATCACATAAGCAATAGCTTGGCTCCAGTGGCACAGTGACAATGTCCCTTCCTCTGGACCAGAAAGGCAGGGTTCAAGTCCCACATACTCCTGAGGTGTGTCATAATACATCTGAGCAGGTTGATTACATATAAATGTAGCTCAAATATACCTTTGACTTGGTATTTTAAAATTAATATTCAAGAAAAAACTGAAAATTGTCACAAATTATATCTGCATGAAACATTCAAGGCTGGAAGAGACTGTGCAGACTTGATGAATGACTAACTTCGATGTAAACAAAGTATCTTTTATACATACCCTTTTGACAACTGAACACGACTGCAGCATTGATGACAATGATAAACTGATGTTTAAAACAGTACTGAAATCTTGTACAAAATCTCCGTAGGAGCTTGTCTCTAGCATTTTTGTTGCTAATAATTGCATAATTAATGCAAAGTGCATGTGTAAGTATTTAGTTGTATGTTTTAAAATATTATTTCCTTATGTCATAATTATGTAAGCAACAGAACTGGCTGATATTTTTATATTCTCCCAATTACAATCCTCACTTGTTATTGAAAACATCAGAGAATTTTGTTCTACTTTAAACTAACTTGCGATTAGTTTAACTCACAGCATAATATTTACTTTTTAAGGGAAGGTTTCCTTCAGCTAAGAAAGATAGTGACCAACTCATTCAGAGGTGGTTTTAATTCTGCCCCAACCACAGTTAACTGTTCTCAGGAGTGACAGCAGGCACACTGAGGTTATGGAGCAGAAAACTGACTCAGGTTTAGAATATTGCATTCTGTACCTGCACTCCAAGGTCTCTTTGTTCAGCAACACTCTCCAGGATCTTACCATTAAGTATACAAGTGCTGCTCTGATTTGCCTTTCCAAAATGCAGCATCTCACAATTATCTAAATTAAACTCCATCTGCCACTCCTCAGCCCATTGGCCTATCTAATCAAGGTCCCATTATACTGGGGTAACCTCCTTCGCTGTCCATTACACCTCCAATTTTGGTGTCATCTGCAAACATACTAACTATACCTACGTTCACATATAAATCATTCATATAAATGATGGAAAAGTAGTGGACCCAGCACCAATCCTTGTGGCACACCACTGGTCACAGGCCTCCAGTCTGAATGGCAATCCTCCACCACCACCCTCTGTCTTCTACCTTTGAGCCAGTTCTGTATCCAAAAGGCTAGTTCTCCCTGTATTCCATGTGATCTAACCTTGCTAATTAGTATACCATGAGGAACCTTGGTGAATGCCTTTCTGAAGTCCATATAGATCACGTCCACCATTCTGCCCTCTTCAATCCTCTTTGTCACATCTTCAAAAAACACATTCAAGCTCATGAGACATGATTTTCCATGCACAAAGCCATGTTGATTATCCCTAATCAGTCCTTGCCTTTCCAAATACCTGTAAATCCTCTCGCTCAGGATTCCCTCCAATGATTTGCCCACCACTGATGTCAGGCTCACTGGTCTATAGTTACCTGGCTTTTCCTTACCACCTTTCTTAAATAGTTGCACCATGTTAGCCAACCTCCAGTCTTCCAGCACCTCACCTGTCACTATTGATAATTCAAATATCTCAGTAAGGGGCCCAGCAACCTCTTCCCTAGCTTCCCACAGTGGTCTAAGGTACACATGATCAGGTCTTGGGGATGTATCCACTTTTATGCATTTCAAGACATCTAGCACCTCCACCTCTATAATATGGACATTTTTCAAAATGTCACCATCTATTTCCCTACATTCTATATCTTCCACGTCCTTCTGTTTTCTTGATATTTGTACCATTTTGTACAAGCCTTCCTTAGTTTTGTGAGAAAATCTTAAAGTTGCTTACATTAAAATGCTGAAAAACTTGACCAAGTCCTGGGCCCCTTTATTAGGTTCTTTCTTCAATGAGAGAACATAAAACAACTTGGTAACCCTCCTGAATCAGAACCTATTGGTTGATGCTTAGAAGGCAGCAGATAAAGATATTTTTGATTTAAAAAGAGCATTTAATACAACAACAGGTAGTTCTCAACAGTACTGTCATGCATTTACAGAATAAACCAAGGCAGAAGCATTTCCTAATGGTATCCAATCATAATATGCTATATTACTGTGATGCTTCTATTTTCCTGTACAGCTGCTCTTTTAGTCTCATTGAAACTATCAATTATACTTCAATGCTGGGTCAGTACTGTACTGTAAGCTAGTTGATCCATGAAATCTGTATTGAGATTGGACCAAATTCATCCCCCTCATCATTATAGCAAGCAGATGAACTGCCAAAGAGATTCCCAAGATGAAAGGGAAATGTCCTCAACTACTGTGCTAACCAGTACTCAGAGCTTTAAGTAGTACTGCTCTTATTGCAGACTGGATGACAGAAAAATACGGTTATACCTTGCATAGGATAGGATAAACAATTTGCTACCAGCTGCTTTAATTTTGAAGGTAGGTTACGCAAACATTAATATTTGAAATATGCATAAGTATATACATATGGCTTCCAACACTCAACTTGAACTCATCACATACTCCCTGAGAGAAACAGTGCATAAAGATTTAGTACACATTCAGCTGCGTGCATTCATCATATTTATTATTGGCTTGTCACAATTTCCATTGACAAAAGCCAAAATGCAGTGTTCAAAAGGCTAGCCAACCAAATATAATTATGAAATGAAGCATAATTGAGCGTCAAAGTCTTGTAATGCATTACTTGTTAACTTGCAAATTGCTATAAACATATTTAATATATTGAATTTATTGTAAAGCTTATTGCATTCTCAAGAAATCTCTGCAAATTGTTTGCTGTTCTTCAAATTTTCTTTCAGCAGTCTGATTTCTGTGTGAACTCACTAAATCACAAAAGTGTTAGTAAGTTTGGAAGACTCAATATCTGACACTGCACATTCAAATTACAATTACAATATTCTCTTAGTCTATTGCTACCTACCACATCACAGGCCACGTATTAATTAAAGTTACGTACTCAAAAGTTTGGTATATAATTAATCATATTCACAAGTACATGAAGGATAATATACTAAAAACTAAATATTAGTTTTTTTTCATACATTCAGGTTCTGAGATTTCCTTCATAGGGTTGGATTCTCAGCATTTTATACAGCGAACATGGCAGTTCATGTTCAGAACATCACCTCCTGGTTTCAGAAACGATCTGAACTGCAACGAACTGAATTTTGAATAAGAATGATGGGGATAATTAAGTCCACACAATCACAATGGATTCAAAGGTTTTGTAACTCAGTTTTATGATCAAAATGTTTTATTTCTTTAAAACTGTATTCAAAAAGCCATAAAAGGAAGAATTCAGTAAATACCTCCAGCTACCAAATGCAACTATTGAGCTTTCCTATTACATTATAGGCATGATCATGGTGTGATTCAAGTTCCACAACACTGGATAATTCCTACTAATTAATATCTACAAAGATCCCGCAATATTTTTAAAAATCTTCCAAACGGTACCCTAATATTAAAAATGAGTAAAGATTTTAAAATCGCTAATTCTATACAAGTACTTAATTAAAAGAACTTTACAAAAATCCTTCAATCGGTAGAGATCACATCTAGAAAGAATGGAATTAAAATATGGAGTTACTTTCACAGTAGGATTGGGATCATAAGCTTTTGGATATTATTTTCATCTCTGCGCACTGTACATATCAATGTGCATGAGAAATTGGGATTTTCTTCTACTTTACATTATAAAAACTAAAAGCTACTTCATAGCCTCAAGATTTGTCTAATGTCTAATTTGCAAACATGATACTTGTTTCAATGAGGCACTTAGTCTTTTATCCAACAACATCCTGGCTGGATAACCTCTGCTGACAGGAAAACAAAAAACTTTATACAGAAATAACATATTTGATTACAAATAGTGCACTAAAAATATATTAAGGGTTAAATTATCCAGGCAAGACAATGTATGTTTTGAGAATTCATCAGACCTCTTCTTTAATTTCAAACCACAAATAAAAGAGCACACTTTAATAAAAATTGAATAATTTAGTCAATTTTACTTAATTTAGCACTTGATGATCGCAATCCTATTTATTGACATATGAGCTTTTTGGTATTCTGAAGCCTTGTACAACTTCCTGATAATATCAAAGCTGCTATATCCTTCTTCTAAACTCCTCTATGGGTTTACCTTTTAAAATACAATAAACATTTTTAAAACTGCCCAAACACCATGAGTCTCTTTTTTTTTTAAAAAACAAACTTTTGTGTTTCAATCATTCTTTATCAAAATCCCATTAAAATTGACCAAATATCAGAATTGTTAGCTAGTTGGGACTGTACCTGGAGAACCTTTCTTTTAAAAAAACAGTCCATCTGAAAAAGGATATAACAGCTTTTAAATGTAAAATAAAAGTAGAAGGCTCTCGACAGGTAAAATGAAGATTTGTTAAGATCTGAGAAATTGAAGTGTCAGAAGTTTACAACTATTCACAGCTCCTTTAATTCACAGTATAAAATGCTTCATGTTTAAGCAGTGCTGGAATTTCATTTCTCCACTCTTCACAAACTACTCAACCTCTCAGCCTAAATGCCGAAGCATCATTTTCTGTCTTGTACACTAAATCAGCCAGTGGAGAAAGAACCCAAAAGTAAAGCAGTTTTCTCAGCTTATATTTTTAGGTACTCAAATATGTAAAAACCTACAGATCCAAAACTGTATCAAATAGAATGCTTAGGTGTAACTTAAAAACAAAATCAAAGAAAACAGCGTCCAAGTTTACAAAATGGCTTGGAATTCTTGTTTTGTCAAACGACTTTGTAAACTTGGCTCCATTTATAAGATGTGGTGATTATTGAAGGACTGCTATATAAACACAAATGGCAGTGGTCAGATCCTGAAAAGATATAAAAATATTCCATTGAATGGTCAAGCAGTAAGACTTGAAAAGAAGTTGCTCTCAGCATTTTCTTCTGTAAAACAAAAAGAAATTACCACATGGTAGGCCAAACAAACCATCAAGTGTCACAATTTTACATCAGAACTTGCACATTTTAACATTCAAAATGTCTATAGCTACTTATTCTTATTTAGTAGATTAGAAGTACATCCTTGTCTTCCGTAAGTCACAGCAATCTGGACAAAACTAGCCAAATAGTTTACTTCATTCCAAAGCAAAATCAATATTATTGTTCAATTAATGTGGATGGTATATGGGATCTGTTCATTTTCACTCCCTGAGGAAAATATGCTTTCGGCTGCATGGCAAGTTGTGCATCTAAAGCAGCATCTAGCAACCCTGTCACATCAAAGCTTTACATGACTCTTTTATTCATAGCTCTTCTGTCAAAGCAGTATAGTAGAAAGCACAAATTGCTGTTTAAAGTGGAGTGTAGATGTACATTACGTTTCTAAATCTCTAGATTAGCTAATAGATGAAAACATTTAAACCAGGTTTACGTATTACAGAGGTACCAATGTTCTATTTGCTGTTCAACAGTACAGATCAGTTTTTAATTTGAGGTCTCCTTGGATGACATTCCTTGTCGCATTCACGACACTAGACTGTGATGTTATTTTGAGTTGTGGGGGCACAACTTTCTGCTGACCCCAGAACATGGGAACATGCCGGTGGACATGCTGAAATTCATAACTCGTCCAATGTATTTAAAGAAATAATCTAAAAAGGTCAGTGAAGCTTGACAGTAATAAAAATAGACATTGCTGGAGAAACTCAATAGATCTGCAGAGTCATATTAGATGTAAAACGTCAAAGATGTTGCCAGACCTGCTGAGTTTCTTCAGCACATTCTATTTTTATTTCAGATTCCCAGCATCTACAGTAATTTGCTTTTATTTAAGCCTTGCTAGTACGTCTTCTAATCAGGAAAATAAGCTGTCCACACCTTAGCACAGGTGGCATGGATTGGTGGCAGTAGGCAGGCCATTTATGTCTTAGATGAAAAAAATCACTTTAAGGTCACTCCCTCCAACACGAGACAGCTCTGTTCTCTGCCTTCTGCACTAACTGCCCTCGGGTAGTAGAAGCCGTGGTACAATTACAACATACAAAGACATCTGGACAGTACATGAATAGGAAAGGTTTAGAGGTATATGGGCCAAACACAGGTAAATGGAACTAGTTCAATTGAGGAATCCTGGTTGGCATTGACACATTGGGCCGAAGGGCCTGTTTCCATGCTGTATGACTCTGTGACTCTATAAAATAAAGCCCACCAACTCCCTCTCCAGTTCTCAGATCAGTTGCCACTCTAAAATGCTGGGGCGTAACTTTGTGGTAGCTGTCCACATTCTTCATGCTTATTCTTGTAGCACCCACTACCGAGATCTTTTGCTACAGGATTGGCTGTGTCCATTTCAAGCTGGTTCTGTTTGCCGCTGTCCATAAAGTGCAGTCCACCACATTAGCAGCTCAAAACCGAATGCATGTTAAGTCAATGGACTGTGCTTAAGTAGCAATCAAGTTCAGAAATATATTACTTGTCAATTAATCTTTAATCTCCAATAGCAAAATTGAAAGCAAGAAGAACGAACTTTACCTGGCCTCATTCCTCAGCCACCTCTGTTTCTTGATGGACTACTACCTTTGTCACTGACATATCTGGATGCTGCTCTTTGGCTTCTTTGATGGCTTGTGCCAAAGCCTGTAAACATACATAGGTATTAAAATATTGAACAAACCTTCTAAATACAGTTAGTCAGTTCTTCTTTAACACTATGGTTGCATTCTTGTGCAACCTCATGTTATAGGAAAATTGCACTTTAGAAACAGTGCTTAAGGTGTTGGTGATGTAATTGTGTTACAGCCAACACACGTTTTAAGATTTTGCGTTTTGGAACAATGTCCCCACTCCATCAATCGCATTACAGTGAATTAACATTGATGAAACGCACATTAGAGACCAGTAGCCATGTACTTGTCTAATCATAACATTGCTCTCAAATACTAATCAGATATAGGAATTAGTTGTCGGTTTTGTTTGCATTTTTCACTGTCTCCAAATAATATTTTTTAAAAAAGGACTGATTGAAAATATTCACATACTAAAATGCTGTGCCTTGAATTAAGCAACAAGGAGAGAAAATACTTAGATCAAACTGGTAACTGCAGTCTGAAACAGATGTAAATGAATGCAATTTGTATTGTACAAATGCATCACAGTGCTAAAATACACTGCACCACAGGGTTAAAGGTCTGCACTTGTTTACGTAGAAATCATCTGACTGCGACTTTTTCAGGATTAAAAGGAAGGAGAAGACATGGTTGAAAAACTGCCTTAAGAATTCCAACTTTATTTTTGCACACGTAACAGTAGGATGAACATTGATATTGGTGATGACGACAAATTAGGTCACTCCATGCTTTATATGTAAAGAAATGTAATAATTTTAAAATTGTGGATAATTTTCCAGAGCTAACTAATTAATAATTGAAAAGTTGTGCTTAGATCGCATTATGAAACCATAGCCACTCACTAACAGGATCAGGTCCATCACACTATTTGTTAGCTTGAACATTAAGTTCCTGACTCAAGACCAGGTTTTAAAAATGAAACATGATAGTTTGTATTGTCCACAATGGGCTTTGCTTATAAATACTCAATTCTATACATCGATCTTTTTATTGGTGGTGGGAAGGCACTCAGTTGCGTGATAACATTACTGAACAGAAAAAGAATAAAAATAAAAATTTAAAATTACAAACTCACTGCCAAGTGAAGAATAATAATTTTCACCTGATCATGGTCGACATCACTATCTCCTGTGATTACAATTCGCTTTTCAATCCTGGTTTCTGAAATTCCTCCCTTAATAGTCTGAGGAGACGAAGTAAAAACAGCTTAGATTTTATTCCATTTAAGAATTCATTTGGATGGCACGATGGCTCAGTGGTTAGCACTGCTGCCTCTCAGCGCCAGGGACCCGGGATCAATTCCAACCTCGGGCAACTGTTTGCGTGGAGTTTACATATTTTCTGTGTCTGCATGGGATTTCTCTGGGTGCTCCAGTTTCCTCCCACAAACCAAAGATGTGCAGGTTCGGTGAATTGGCCAAGCTAAATTGTCCATGTTCAGGGATGTGTAGGTTAGGTGCATTAGTCAGGGATAAATATAGGGCTGGGGGAATGGGTTTGGGTATGTTACTCTTTGGAGGGTTGGTGTGGACTTGTTGGGCTGAATGGCCTGTTTACACACTAAAGATTCTTTGGTTCTTTGATTCTGTGATTTTGATATAGAAACGTCTTTTCTTTCCATTTTAAACTGGAATGTTGAACCACATTGGGCCAATCTCACATGTCCTCACAGCTAGTTGGAGAATATCACTGGTGAATTTATCTGCACACTTCATTAATGACTTTGAATTAGGAGGTGTTTTTGTTTAAATTCAAATACCTTATAAACGCTCTACTTTAGGAAAGATTTTAATCGCACAACATCAACAAATTTTCTATGGAAATTCTCAAGATGCTTTAATGACCTTTGTGATTTGAGTGGTTGTCGTGGTGGAGACGGTCTCAGATGTGATAGTTTGAGCACTCATCAATACCCCAGGTTCGCAGTCACCATTACCATCATCTGTCTGTAACATATTGCAAAATATTCCAACAAAAAGTTTATTAAAGAGGATTTACAATCTTGTACGTTGTCACTGACATCTACATTCCAACATTAAATTTTTTTTTGAAAAGGTTAATCTAGTTCTCAACATGGATGAAACAGGATCATAGATACAGGGAATAAAAGGAGAGCCTGCAGATATACCTTATTTGGATTTTCAGAAGGCATTTGACAGGATGCCATATCAAATTATTGGAGAAAATAAAAGCTCATGGTATAGTGGTTAACATATTAGAATGGATAAAAGGTTGAATGACTGGCACATATGCATAAATGGGCCTTTGTCTGATTGTTAGGATGCGATGAGTGGAGTTCTGCACAAGTCTGTGCTGAGTCTCAATCTTTTACAATTTATATCAATGATTTAGATGGGAGGGGTAGGGCAAAGCCATGGTGACTACATTCACAGATGACACCAAGATACAATTGGTTCTGCTATAATGCAGGTTTTTACAACACAAATTGGCTTTAATGCGATTGAAGAATTTAAATCGCTATTTGTAGAACATGAACTTTCCTTACCTTTATTGGCTATAATGCAATTCCAGCCCCATTAGTTTAAATGGCGTGGCTATTGCAAGATTTTCTTAACGTGAGATTGCACGAGAATGGAATTATCACGTTATATCAGAACTGGCTGTATGCAGGAGTGTTTGCTGTGAAGTAGACATAAGTAAGTTGCAGGTAGATACAAATGGATTTGAGTGAGTTGGCAAGAAACAGGCAGATGAGGTATAATGTGGGAAAATTAAAAGTTGCTCATCTTGACAGGATGAATAAAAATAAACTGTATTTCTTAAAGGGAGAATAGTTTCAAATTTTCAAGGCACAGAGGAAGTTAGGTTTTTTGATGTGTGAGACATAAAAAATTAATTTGCAGACATAGCACAGAATCAAGGAGGCTAATGAGATGCCAGCCCTTATTACGAGAGGAATGTAAAAGTAAGGATGCTATGCTTCATTTATGCAGGGCATTTATAAGACCACATTTCGAAAACGTATTTCTTTATTTAAGGATAAATATAAATACATTGGAAGCAGTTCTTGAGGTTTACTTTATTGATACTTGCAATGAGTGGGTTCTCTTAGGAGGAAAAGCTAGACAGACTGGGCTTATTTCATGCGGAGTTTAGAAGAGTGAAGGGTTACTTGTTAGAAGTGTATAAAAACCTGAGCGGTCTTAACATGGTGCCCATGGAAAGGATGTTTTGTGAGTTAGTCATGAAATAGCGTACACTGTCTCAAAACTAGGGTTTGTGCTTTCAGGACAGAGAAGAGGTCATTTTTTTCTCTCAGCTGGATGTGCAACTTTTGAACTCTGCCTCAGAAGATAGTCGACTCAGGGTCATTGAATATTTTTAAGTCACAGTGGACAGATTCTTGTTAGGCAGGGAAACGAGGTTTATCTGGGGTGTGAGGGGGCTGGGGGTGGGGGAGCCGTAGGCCTGTAAGGTGGGAATGTGGAATTCAAAGCATTAGCAGATAACAAAACATGAACAGACCAACCATTGAATAGCAGAGTCACAGAAACATACAGTATAGGGGTTTTCCGTGCTGTACATCTCTGTGACTTTATTATTCAATAATATTGTGGTTGATCTGTTCACGTTTTGTTATTTGCTATGCTTTGAATGCCACATTCCCATTTTGCACCCTCACACCCCAGATAAGCCTAGCTTCCCCTACCTAACAAGAATCTATCCACTGCGACTTAAAAATATTCAATGACCCAGGCTCGACCATCTTCTGAGGCAGAGAGTTCAAAAGTTGCACATCCAACTGGGAGAAAAATAAAATGACCTCCTCTCTGTCCTGAAAGCGCAAACCCTAGTTTTAAGCTAGTGTACCCTGTTTCACGACTGACTCTCAAAACATCCTTTCCATGGCCACCATGTTAAGACCACTCAGGTTTTTATACACTTCTATCAAGTAACCCTTCACTCGTCTAAACTCCGCATGAAATAAGCCCAGTCTGTCCAGTCTTTCCTCCTTAGAGAACCAACTCATTGCAGGTATCAATACAGTAAACCTCCACTGAACTGCTTGCAATGTATTTTCATTAATCCTTAAACAAAGAAACCATCCTAAATTAATCTAGTCCCATTTGCCAGCACTTGGCCCATATCTCTCCAAACTCTTCCTATTCATATACCCATTCAAATGCATTTTAAATGTTGTAATTGTACCAGTCTCTACCACTTCCTCTGGCAGCTCATTCCATACTTGCACCACCCTCAGCGTAAACAAGTTGCCCCTTAGGTCAGTTCTAAATCTTTCCCCTCTCACCCTAAACCTATGCCCTCTAGTTCTGGACTCCCCCAACTCTGGGGAAAAACCTTGTCTATTTACTCTGTCTGTGCCCCCCACGATTTTATAAACCTCTATAAGGTCACCCCTCAGCCTCTAACACTCCAGGGAAAACAGCCCCCAGCCTATTCAGCCTCTCCATTTAGCTCAAATCCTCCAACCTTGGCAACATCCTTGTAATTTTTTTCTGAACCCTTTCAAGTTTCAAAGCATCCTTCCGATAAGAGGGGGACCAGAATTGCACACAATATTCCAAAAGCGGCCTAACCAATGTCCTGTACAGTTGCAACATGACCTCCCAACTCCTGTACTCAATGCTCTGACCAATAAAGGATAGCACACTACATGCCTTCTTCACTATCCTATCTACTTGCAACTCCACTTTCAAGGAATTATGTACCTACACTCCAAGGTCTCTTTGTTCAGCAACACTCCCCAGGACCTTACCATGAAGTGTATAAGTCCTGCCCTGATCTGCCTTTCCAAAATGCAGCACCTCACATTTATCTAGATTAAAATCCATCTGCCACTACTCGGCCCACTGACCCATCTGGTCAAGATCCCATTGTACTGAGGTAACCTTCTTCACTGTCCACTACACCTCCAATTTTGGTGTCATCTGCAAAATTACTAACTATACCGCTCATGTTCACATTGAAATCATTTATATAAATGAAGAAAAACAGTGGATCCAGCACCGATCCTTGTGGCACTCCACTGGTCACAGGCCTCCAGTTCAGAGATTGTTCAAGGAGCTGACTGACCTGCTTCTGCTTCTATTTTGTACATTCATAGGTTATTAAATCAATGGTAGTTATTTAGTACTGGATTAATACTGGGTGGAATAGTCTTAGATATGAAGACAGATTAGATAGATTGGGGTTGTTTGTCTTGGGAGTATAGAACACTAAGAGTGAGATGTATAAAATGATGAGAGACATTGTGAGGGTTGACAAGAAAAATATTCTCTCCTTCGTGGAGGGATCAATGATGAAGGGATACAGATTTACAGCAAGTTGAAAGAGATTTAGAGGGGACATGAGGAATTTTTCTTCCACCCAGAGTAGTGGGAAGGTGGAATTCACTGCTGTGAAGGGTGGTAGAAGCAGAAACCACCATAACATTTAATAAATGTTGAGACATACACTTGCAGTGCCAAAGCATACGAGGCTGGGAAATGGGATTTGAATAGTTAGGATATTGTTTTTCACCAGTGCAGTCTTAATGGGCCTTTTTATGTACTGTAGACCTCTACAACCCAACTTTTAGTGTGATAAAACATTTAAAGGTACTTCACAGGAGCATAATTAGATAAGCATTTATATTTAGTTCAAAATGAAAGTTCAATAGGAAGATGAAGAGGCAGTGTGATTTAGGGAGGAACTTCCATAGCATTGGATGACTGAGGGCACTATCCTAAATTTTAGTGTAGAGAAAGCCATAAATTCATAATGGACTAGAAGAGTGCGATGTTCTTAAAGGATTGTACCACTGGAGAAGTTTGCAGAGCTAAGGAGGGCATGGCCAAGGAAAGGTTTGAATACAAGAATGAAAATGGAAAAATTCAAAAGGTTAGGACAGGTGCAGATTTTTGTCAGTTCAGCTTATGTATTATGCAAGATGGGAGACCAGAGAAAAAGACATTAGTATAGCTATTTCTGTTGACAAATATCATTAAAAGGGCTATGTGAAAGAATAAAATGCTCCAAAAACCATTTTAAAAGAAAAAGGGTAATAAAAAGGGAACATAACTAACATTAAAATGGCAAAAAAGCTCCAAATAATAAGGGGCAGTAGGAAATCAGATCAAAATTGTTATTATTCGGAGTAAGGATCACTGGATCCAAAAGATTAGCTCTGATTGCTCTCCACAGCTGCTGCCAGACCTCTGAGCCTTTCCAGCAATTTCTGGTTTTGTCTCTTATGTACCTGTTTGTTGTGGTCATGGTCACAGTGCAATGCAGCAGCACTGTGGGCCCTGAATGAATGGCAGTAGGTTACATGACAACAGAGGCCATTACAGCTGACTCTGAAACATTGCTCACCTGATGTAAACTTACAGGAATTATTGGATTATGAACTCTGAACATGAACTGGGACCAATTTTAGAGTCGACACTGAGGCCAACTGATGATCCCGGAAGTCTGACATTATTTAACAACATGAACATACGTTCAAATCTGGGCAATTTCTCATTGATTTGGCTCAGCTCATTCACTGGTTCAACTCTGAGCTAAGAGGCATCTCTCCCATCAAACCCCTCCAAACAAAAAGCCAAACTAAAATAAAAATCTTAATTTCTCAATCTACATTCACAACAAGTTGACATCACAGTAATTTCAAACCTGCGCTGCTTCATATGTGATGGTCTTTGTTTCAGTGTGAACAACAGGAACTTCATTTGTTGCAATCTCATTTTCAGAGTTGGGCATGTCAGAGATGGTTACAGTTTGAGTCTTTACAAGTGGTGGCTATACAAAATGGAAAAATAGCAATCATATTTAATGAAAGTTTTTGAAAAAACTTTTATACATGACAATAACATAAAGTGTTAGTTACTTTTGACAATGGCAAAACAAATATAGTGTGGTTACAATGTAGCACTGTAGACCTCAACAGCAGAGCAACAAAATCTCTTCAGTATACTTTCATTGCCCATTCCAAATTATTCCTGGGATTATTCAATTGCATAGTAGCAGCACCATGCACTGGAAAATCAGTGCTGCAACTGGATCAGAATTGCCCTGCTGTAGCAACCTGCACTTTTTCATTTTGCCACCGAGGCTAATTAAGCCTTGACGCTCGCACTCACTGAATACAAAACTAGATACTTTTGACTGAGAAGCATTTCTGACACTGATCATTTATTTTGTCATGAATATTACTGATTCTCACTACTCATCCTCCCAGTTTTTTGATAGATTTTTCTAAGTAGAAAAATCCTAATAGCACATTTCATGATTAAATACATTCAACAAGACTGATTTGACAAAATTCCAAACAAATGCAGGAAACAAATTATCCAATTACTATCTCCAGGATTTAAGGCTTAGACAAGAAGCCTTAAGTAGTGGAAAAAAGTATCTTATGAGATTTAAGGTCTTTTTCAGCCACTTATAATGTCTAGTAATTAGTAACAGATCATGCTTGTTCTTAATCAGAATTCTAACAGTTTAGAGTCAGTGAAAAAGAGTGACCTCCAGTTACCGGATTTCTTTCTTTATCCTTTCATGAGATGTGAATGTCACTAGGAAGGCTAGCATTTATTGCCCAATCCTAATTGTCTTCGAATGCCAGACTGGCCTGCTAGATAATTTTAGAGGGCAGTGAAGAGTTAACCACATTGCTGTGGATTTGGAGTGCCATGTAGGCCAGACCAAGTAAGGATGGCAGATTTCCTTCTCTAAAAAACAATTAACAAATCTAATCTTCTACATTTAGTACATTTTTTAAAAATCGTGGATGAAAAATGTGAAAACTATTAAAACAAAATGGAAATTTGTTAATTTGTTGCAGTTTTTTTTGCCTCATGGAATGATACAGCCCAAATAAACAGAAGTGCTAAATCAGATGTTTTATATGCTCATCTGTTATTGCCAGAAGAAAATAGATATCCAAATGAACTTGACTATTAACTGTCTTGCTTGAAGATGAAATATTTGTTTTTAAACCACAATGTTAGGAATTAACTAGCAATTCAGACAACTGCAATCATCATAAAAGATTTAGATAAATGAATAAGTTTCACACAGAAACCAATATATTTAACAGCAGTGGTTATTGTTGATGATGACATTTAGAAAATGTGTAAACAAATCTACTGAGGGAATAAAAATATCTACTTTATAGATTTGAATAATAAATGTGACTAAAAAAATTATTCTTTTTCAATTTAGTGGTGTAAACTGCTTGGCAAAGCAGATAAAGAACTGTCATAAACTACATGGGTACAATCTGCCAATTTTTCAATGCCACGCCCAAAGCCAATAACTATTGCATAGTTTAACAAAAGGACCTGGAAAAAAAACACAGAAGTCATGACTCATGAATAACCTGTGTCAGAAAATGCTCCCCACTTCCTGTCAAGAAAGAAGGATTATTCTTTGATTTCTATTTTTCTTTAGGGGAAATAAAAGGTGTTAAGCAATTCTACCACCACCTTTCATACATTAACGATCACCATGCAAACGGCAACATTAGTACAAGGAGAATACATCAGGGTTAAAATACAAAAAATAGATTAGGCAAAGGCAATGTTTATTGTGTTCCTAAATGTGATTGCAAGTCATTTAAAAAATACTTCACCAAAATTTATCAGTGTCTAGAAACCAATGACACTGAAGCAAGCCAATACCAAACGTCCCTCTGCTGTTCATTAAATGGATGAATGACATACATTATATTTTGAACATATCTAAATATATAGTCAGATTATCTCAGCAGTTCATGTTAACCAACATGCTGCAGTGTCTTGGTTTTTATGATGAAAATTAGATCAGTATGGTGGATTTGAAAGGACCTTGTGGTCTCCTACATTCAACGTTACCTGAAAGCAGCGGATTAGCTGAGGAGATTCATGGTAATAAGATATATCGCCATTTATCTTTAAAGATTGGTCTTTATGTTCCCCTTCCTTCAGACGATAGTTTAGTTGAGGAGCAGCAGAGCTCAAAAGGGCCTTTGCTGTAATCTCCTCTGAAGCCTCAGCTTGCATATTCAGGCCTCTTTCTGACCTGTTTTGCCACTTCAGCTCCTTGCTTTGAAAAAGGTACAATCCTTCCTCCTCCTCGCTGTTAATTACAGAGAAAGGGATAGAGTACCATCCCTGTGGAAGCTCCATTGGGTTGGCCACTTGACTCATGCTGAAGCTATTTTCCAGCTTCAGTGCCTCTATTTCTGCCTTGTGATCAACTTTTACACACTCTGACTGCTCATCCAGTTCTGATTTCAGATAGTCATCCACATTCTACAAAAAAATGGTAGAAGTAAGGCCTAATCAAAAATAATGTCAAATACAACTGTCGTAGAGTTAAGATGTCACTGATGACAGAAACTTCCTACCATTTTCTTGCATTTTGTGCAGAAGGGAGGAGAAATTATGCTGATTAGTCTGAATTCTAGATACAATAATAACTCAGCTCTCAATTATGTTAAAACATTGCAAATATCAGTAAATTAATGTTTTGAACAGTGCAACTTAACTTCTTCTGGAAGTTAAAAAGGAAAATATTTTATTATTTTATTCTATTATTATACCACATTTCAGTGCGCAAGTATGTGGATTGAACTAAAGAAAATGTAATGGTGAATCTAATGAAACTGCCAAGTCTATTGGATCTGATGATCTGCATCCTAAAGTCTTCAAAGTGATGGTTGCAGAGATGGTGGGTACAGTGATTATCATCTTCCAAAGTTCTATTGGTTGTGAAAAGGTTGTAGCAAAAACCTACACTTCTATTCATGAAAAGAGGGAGACAGAAAGCAGGAAAATATTAGGCTTGTTAGCCTAGCATCCATCATTAGGAGAAAGTTGTATTCATGATTAAAGTAGTACTAGCTTGACGGGCAACTTAAAACCAGCGTCTACAAGAAAACAACACATATGGACCAAATATTGAACTA
>NC_057736.1:8047070-8104844 GCF_004010195.1 Chiloscyllium plagiosum | reverse complement strand
ATGAGCCAACACACACTGCAGCACAGAGGAACCACGAAGGGCAGAGGAAAAGCACCTATACCCTGTGTTCAAAAAGAATGGGTACCCAATGAACACAGTCCGCTGACTTCTCAGCAACAAACCCAAACAAGCAGACAAGACACGTTCAGAAACCCTAGCCACTCTTCCCTACATCAAAGGCATCTCAGAAATGACTGCCAGACTACTCCGACCCCTTGGCATCATGGTAGCCCACAAACCCACCAACACACTAAAACAGCAGCTAATGAACTTCAAAGATCCTATACAGACAAAAAGCAAAACTAATGTCATTCACAAAATACCGTGCAAGAACTGTAACAAACACTACATTGAACAAACAGGCAGAAAACTAGCCACCAGGATACATGAATACCAACTTGCCACAAAATGACATGACCCTCTCTCACTAGTATCCTTACATACAGACAAGGAAGGACAACACTTAGATTGGGACAACACATCCATCTTAGGACAAGCCAAACAGAGACATGCACAAGAATTCCTCGAAGCATGGCATTCCAACTGGAACTCTATCAACAAACACATTGAGTCAGACCCCATCCATCACCCCCTGAGAAAAATAACAGGAAATGACATCACCAACCCAAAGAAACCCAGGAATCATGTACACTGCTTTGCCTGAGGCCCACTGAAGATGTTACCTAGTAGGGTGACATAACGTCTGGAAATGAACCTCCCAGCTCAGTGAGCAAATCAACATCCAGAACCTCAACCTGAGCTACAAATCTTCTCAAAACTCATTAATTAGAGAGGCAATTAACTTCTATAAAACAAAAAACTGAGATAAGCGAGGCATTTTCAGGATGTAACTAGTGTGCTGGGGCCACAATTATTTACAATAAATATTAATGCCTTGGATGAGGAAAGCAAATATACTATATAGTATAATGTCTTGCGCACATGAAAAATAGGAGGAAGACAAGTGGTGAGGATAACAAAGAACCTGCAGAGGGATTTAGACAAGTTAAGCAAGTGGTCAAAACAATTGGCAGATGGAATGAAGTACAGTGAAATGTAAGGTTATGCAGGAAGAACAGGAGAGTTGAATGTAATTTAAATGGAGAATAACTGCAGAGAGCTACAGAACAGAGGAATGTGGGAGTCCTTGTCACAAAAAGCTAGTATTCAAGTTCAGAGGGTAATAGGGAAGGCAAATAAAATGCAGATCTTTATTTCAAAGGGTCACTAATGTTTGGAATTCTCTTCCCCAGGCAGCAGTGGAAGCTGGGCCATTGAATGTATTCAAAGCAGAGTTAGAAAGACTTTTCATTGATGAAGGAGTCAAAGGTTATGGAGGACAGGGAGGAAAGTGGTTTTAAGGCCTGTCATATCGTATTCGTGTTGAACAGCAGTGCAGTCTCAAGGTGGTGGATAGCCTTTTCTCACTTCAATTTATTATTTATTTTGAGGTTCAAATTCTGACATTTTGTATGTTGTGTGAACTTCAAAATCAGACCAAGGGATACATTTTACAGATAAAATATTAAAGAAAGCAATGGAAGCAATATACTTTCCTAATGAAAGGAATTCATGAAACCATGCCAACATCCACCATCATTAATCTCAAACACAACATTTTATTAATATTCATATTGTGTAGCCTGTAGCCCTCTTCAGAATTTGCACCCAAATAAATGCAATAAATATCAAGCAAGAGGACTTAATAAATACCAAACCCCAGTGGAGGAGAAACAATATGAAAGATGTCTCAGAAAATATCTAACAAGGAATCTACGCAGTTTAGAACTTCTCTATGTTAAGGCTTCCTACAGGAAGCTTTTGAAAGCAGTTGAGTTTTTTTTTAAAATCACTGTAAAAGAAGTTATATTTCTGAAAAAATTGGGAGGTCATTTCCATTCAGATGTAATACAAGGTTCAATCCTGCAACAATATTTAACCGTTCATACAACCAATGACAGACTGACCATGGGTACAAGTTTGACAACAGCTATATTACGTGTAAAAACTTAGCAAAACAAAAGTTATGCATATTAATGCTGCAACCTAATAGTTACATATTAAAATTCCAACTTTTAATGGATATTTGAATTTGCTGAGTTATAACTATTTTCAATTAGGGTCTCTAGCCATTAGTTTTTGCGTAGCATTTTCATTTCATGGGAGAAAGATCAGTCTTGCATATCCACTCACACCTTTACAAGGTGGGGAGAAAGCAGTGCCTCAGACACCTGAAACACTGCCTTCATAGGAACTGTGCTATTTTTCAAAACGACTGAATGTTATGGTGAAAAGTAATTACGAAGTACCAACTGCTGAGAATGTGTGATAGCAAGAGGCATTGAAAAGAAAGATACTGAAAGAACGAAACATATATAAAGCACCTGAAGGTGTGAACTAGAGGAAAGCAAAGCAGATTTATTTGAAGTCTGTTTCTGTCCTTCACGTATGGTCTTCTTAGGTGTCGCATACGGGAAGTAGGTTGCCTGGAGTATTGTTGGTTTTTCATTGGTACGCAAATGTCCATATAGGCTTTCTATTAATTTCTAGGAAGTCAGCAGGAAAGAGTGGGGAAAAAAAAGGAAGACAAAGTAATAAGGTCAGCTATAGATATCAGAAAGAGTGATTAATTCCATAGAAACATCAACTTGTATTTAAACAGTGCCTTTAATATCATGAAAAGCCCCAAAACACTTCACAGGACTGTTATCATACAAAGTTTGATACCAAATTACATAAGGAGATATAAAGAGAGATGATCAAAAGCTTAGTCAAAGAGGTAGGTTTAAAGAGCATTTTAAAGGAGGAGAGAGATAAGGAAAAAGAGGATAGGTGTTGGGAAAGTGTCTTGGAGCTTAGGGCCTCAGCAGCTGAAGACAGCCATCAATGGTGAAGCAATAACAAATCAGAGATATTCAAGAAATCAGAACTAGCGAAGTTCAGATATCTTAAGGGCGGTTGCTGCAATTTTAAAGGTTAAATAATAGCAATACTGAAACAAGACATGCTTTTCACTTCCTTCCCTTCTTTTGAAAAGGCTTGGTTGCAACTTGCTCACTAGAAGAGAATGTCACAAAATCAATAAAATATGAACATTATTTGATTACGTAACTGAGCAGATTCTAGAGTTTAAATATGCATCATTTATGACTCGGCAGACTCCTTTCCAGATGCAATAAAGATACTGTATAATTATAAAACTGATAAGTGTAACATTTGGTTTTGGAATAAATAGCTATTTTAGTTCATGCCCCCTAGAAGGTCCTTTAATCTTCAACAAAATAAATTTTTTAGGTCCAAAAACAAATAGATGAACTAGACAGAATTTCTGAAGCTTCAGTATCCCTTTCCGAATTTTCGGGCTAATTTGATGGTGACATTGTTTTATTCATCTATATTGTTAAGCCAATTTACTGAAGGTTCTATTTCTAAATCAGTTGGTTGGAAGTATTTTGTTGATTAGCGCTAATATTTGCTGGCAAAGAGATACTGCAGCTTAAAAGAACATCCATATAACAGGCAGGCATGCTGTGAAATGGATCAAATTACAAACCTTCTGCAGAAAGCAATATAAAGTGCATTTTTGCTTTATGTTGGGTAAACATACACCATAATAGGGTTTAAAATACTTGGGTGCCCATAAAATTGATTTTCGCATATCTACAAGGGTCAATATTTCAAACCTCTACTGACTACAGTGCGGGTACTATAATACTGAATGTTGAAACACACTGGACTCTTATTTCAAAATCACACCTGCACATCGAACTTTTAAATTTAAAAAATTAATGCAAAGCACAAGTAGCCTCCTAGTCTAGCTTCTGGAATTACTATAGTTACAACTGATTTGAGGTAGGCTGCACATAATAGAAGACATCTTGAAATGATCATTCTGAAACGAAAAATACTGCAGGAATATCAAACAAATAAACAGTAAAATTTGCTTTTGAGAGTCCAACTGATACTACATCTTAAGAATTTTTTTTAAAACAGTGATTTTATTTAAGTAATGTCAATAAAGTTCAATAGGAAATAGTTTGGACAAGAAGTTGACCACAAGCGATAATTTTAGAAAATAAAGGAAGAATAATGATTTAGAGAATTAAGATGTTCTACCATTGAAGAGTTATCGGATATTCTTCCAGCAGTTTTATAAATATTGATCAAATTTTGCATTAATCTATAAAACAGCTCATTATCAGATTGTATTATAGACAGAATACTGGATTTCATCAAGATAATAAGGATAGTAAGGGATATTGGGATGGTGGGAAAAAATGACAGAGGTAGATGATCTGTCTCATTGGTGCAATAGGCTTGATGGGCTGACTGGCCTATTCCTGCTCCTATTTTCAATATTCCTAAACCTGTTTGGCATTTGTTTCCAGACTAGAATTTAGTGAAATCATATGACAGCAACTTTTAATTTGCTGGTATTTTCCACAATCAGGTTGACTGCTAACTAGGTAAACCACAAAGCCTATTAAGTTTTACATTTTGTCATTCTTAAATGACATAATATACTATAGAAATCCCTACACTAGGACGGGAAGAAATAACTGTCAAAATACATAAAATAATTTGAAGCATTAACAGGCTAGTCTAAATCAATTTTGCATTTATCTGGCCAATCTTGCTCCTCTGACAGTGCTGATATAATTAAAACAAACTGCTACCAACTACATCAACCACACATTTTATGCTCAAAGCATTAAAATAAAAGGTCATCTGTTATCAATGACATTTTCTGCCTACAAAAGAAACTTAGTACTGTGGAATGCATTCCATAATCAAATTTTTGACATTCAGTACAACAGAAAACATGTACATAGGGCAAAGCGATATTATAGAGTTGTGTAAACTCTCCAAATATTTGACCAAACCAATATTTGCTTATGTGTCTAAAAACTCATCATTCAGATGGACACCTTGCAATTTCACAAGTATTTTAATCCTTCTTGGGAAAATAATTGACAACCTGAAGTTCTTTTGATGATCTTTCTACTTTGAATAATTAAATAAGTTTCAACCAAGGTAAAGGTCTCAAAACTGGATTCAGAGATGCAATGGAGCAAGCTGAATGTGATGCTACTTGGCAAAACTCTGCCATTAGTTCAAGTTCAGTGGGAAAAGAAAACAAACCATTCCAAATCAAAGTAGAGGCTCTTCCTTGACCTACATAGACAGCAGTTTTGCAAAGTTATCTACAAATTGAAAATCATAGCTCCATTTAACTATGAAAGGAGAAGAGAATTAAAATATCAAGTCTTCCTGCTCGGGGTACCTGGCTTAAAACCTGATGCTCTTCTCTAAAGTCAATTATACGAATGATATAATTAAATCATTCTGCCCAAACTAAACCATTTTAAAACAGGCAGTACACTACAATATAAATTGTTAAAAATGCAGTATGCTTACAACATACTTGTACATAAATCCACAATACTAAAGAAAACCTTTCTGCATAGTAATTCTGCACAAAGTTTATGCATAAGTGCCCCAAGCATATAAAATACAAGTTTTGTTTAAACATCTTGAACAGCTGTCTAAGTAGATCAAGACAAGGTTACTGTGCCTATTATCTCCAATCAAAGCAAAAACAAATCACTGCTCATTTATATCTTTACAGCCAAGGTGTCAGCTACAAAGCCAAAAAATTAAATATAAAACTGCACTGCATACAGCACTTAGGAGCACTCACCAGTAACAACTGTAGTTTCAACTGTTGGGTATTGAACATAACGAAAGTATAGAGGAGGAATGCTACAGCAAAGTACTTAGTTAGAAAGCATGTAAACAAAATTAATTTGTTACATATTGTATAAATTCACCATAGTAATTTAGTCCAGACATTAATTTGCAGAAAATTCATATAAATACTTTCCTCCCTTCATTTTTCATTTGGAATCTCTTCAAGGAATGGAGTTCAAACTATCCTTTTGCAGCAGAAAATATAAACATTAGGAGCAGATAAGGCAGTTATAAAAACTCTACAGAAATAACTGGTATGCTTTGATGGACTCTACAACTCATCAATTATATTATTTTTAGAAATGGATAGTAATAAATATATTTTTATGTTTGTAAATAATGGACAGCTGAGGTGAATTACAACCCTGTCCAAGGTTGTTAGAAATCAATATACAAATTGAAAGACCTTTCATATGTGGCAATTTTTCTGTATGAAGTATAATGATTTTTGGTTCACGGTAATAAATCCAATTACTACTACAAAAATCTTAGGCATGCTTCAAATATTGTTTCACTGCAAAACATTTTCAGAAAATATAGACAATGTATATTTTTATTTATTAGAAGGCAAATTTCAGAATGGACTGAGTTAAACGGCTATAAATGAAATTTTGTTTTATCCATTCAAAAATCTTGAGGTGCAACCAAAGATCAACACATATCATTTAGCTCATATGATACAGAATATAATCTCAGCTGCAGGCAACTTTCGATTGCATCTGGTTAGCAGGTAATAATGCTACATAAATTTAACGACCACAAAATAAAAGATCCACAGTCATCCTATAAAATAGGTGTATAACTTACAAAAATCCAGAAGATTTTATTGAAGGAGTGTGGTACAAGTTAATGTTTCAGTCTCCCAAAGTAAACAGGGACTGATTAGGGCAAATCACATTTTTGGTTCTTTAAATGTTCTAGTTAGCTGCACTGACAGAGGCAAAATCAAAGTATGGCAGAACTGACCTGAATTGAAACACATTGATATGGCATATAATCAAATACAGCCCAGCAAAAAGTTTGATAAAACGTAAGAATTGTACAAAACTCTTTAATTCTTACAGGGCTCATTGCCAACTGTATTATAGCTTGTTGAGAAATTAGGCCAGAAATCTTTAATAATACTAGAAGAAGCAAACACTTTGACTCTGGAGTCGAAAAGTGTGGCGCTGGAAAAGCACAACAGGTCAGGCAGCATCCGAGGAGCAGGAGAGTCAACATTTCAGGCATAAGTCCTTCATCAGGAATTCTGGTTGAACAGTCAGTAAAAATTGATCATTTATAGACTATTTGACTAGTGGAACTGCACATTGTTTTCTTCCAGATTTAAGTTGGTGTGCTATCGCCACCTATATGTATTTATAATTGATTTAATATAAAATATGCTTCAGTCATTATGATTAAACTGTGGTCACTCTAAGAAATTTCTATCTTAACAACAAGCCTTCACATTTCTACAGGATACTCTTTCTCACGAGACATCAAGTAGACTGCACACTTAAGTCTAATCATCAATTTGATTTTAAGGTGTGAACAAATCAAACTAACTCCAACAATCTCAACCATTCCTGATGAAGGGCTTATGCCCAAAATGTCGACTCTCCTGCTCTTCGGATGCTGCCTGACCTGCTGTGCTTTTCCAGCGCCCCACTTTTCGACTGTGACTCTTGGGCATCTGCAATCCTCACTTTCTCTTTTGGATTACTAGCATTACAAAAGTCTTCTTTAGAGACTGAAATCAAGTAACTTATAAAATAATAATTCAAAGATTCAATTAAGATTTAGGAAATACTTATCATAAAGATTAGTTTTATCTATTTCAAGGGAGAAAGCTCCAATTGATTTTAATAGAACTCCAATCCAAATGCTTAGCTTTATTTACTATGTTTTTATTTTTCCATAAGAGGCTGTCTTAAATAACAAGAATTAACTCTACCCAATAGTCTAACATTTCAACAGACTGATGTTTGCATTACAACAAATGATCATTAAAATGATTTTAAATATAGCGAAGTACAACCATTTAGGATTTTTGGTAAATAACATTTTTCACTTTCAAAATGTGTACCTTTTATTCTCACAATGTCATTTCTCTGTATTGCAAGTACTACCTGTTTGTGTCACTTTGCACTCTAGAGCAACTTCTTTATTGAAAACAAGTATATAATAGTGAGAAAGAGTGGAATGTCTGTACTCTCAGATCAGAACATTAACTGCACAATAGTTTACAGCTGTTCAAAAATTATGATTGAACAGTTAATAAAATTTGATCATTTACAGACTAGTGGAAATACACATTATTTTCTTCCAGATTTAAGTTGGTGTATTATCATCTGCCTATATGTATTTACAATTGATTTAACATAAAATACTCTTTAGTCATTATGATTAAACTGTGGTCACTAAGACATTTCTATATTAAAAACAGGCATCTATATTTCTACAGAATGCTCTCTCATTGAGGCATCAACTAGACTGCGCACTACAGTCTAATTATCAAATTGATTTTAAGGTTTGAACAAACCACACTAACCCAACACCCCCCAACCATCTCAACAAACATATAGGATGCCACTCTGCCATCCTTTTCCCAGCTTGTTTCTGAGTTACTGCCAAACAACTGAAGCTAATGTAGAAAATTCATACAATAAACTGTTCAAAGAACATACAGCAATATTTAACATTTATTTTAAACTTTACAGTTCACTTATAAGCTTAATGTCTAGACTACTCCACTTTATATCCAATGTTTCCAATCTACTGTAAATTTGTTTCACTAATTAATTGATTCCATTGGCCTCCTAAACTTTCAGAGAAAATCTGTTGATGTAAATAATCCAGATAAAGTTTCAGGGTGAAATGATGACTATGAAAGATTCAATAGAAATAAAAATGTCCATGTGCAAAAGAAAGCACTAATTTTACTACTTTCTCCTTCACAATTAAAAACATAAAAAAGTTACATATTATCATTCAATCTTGGGCAAAGTAACTTGTTTAAGAAAGTTTTCCCTGAAGATTTAAGTGGTCATTGGAATAATCTGTTTAATTTAACTTATTCCTGCGGTATACTGGTTTTACTTATTTTTCATAAATGACCCTAACAGTGCATGATTACACCATACTGACTTGGTAACAGTCAACTGTGTAAAATAAATCAATACACTTTTTAAGCTTTGTTTACTATCAGCACAGTTCAAAAGAAAACAATAAGGCTGCAATCGGGTTTTCACATGTTTATTTTTCTTACATATGTACAAGAGAAACCCAGGCACATACAAAGCTCCACTGAAAGGGTTTATTTGTGTACTGTCTCATTCTGAAAGATAAAACATATTGCAAATTTATTCTAAATTAATGTAGTTGGGTCTGGAAATCTGCTTATCTAAAAAAATATTTGATATGGAAATTCCATAGTACCATTCCGCATCTATAAATCAAGATAATATCTTTGCAAATTATTTATATACTGTTATCTGGAATCAACAGGATACAAGTAAAAGGCTCAAACACAAATCAAAGTCATAAACTGATTATTTCTTAATGATTATTGGAAGAGGAAAATAAAGTTTTGAGAAAACAGGAGTTGTTAGTGTCCTGATAGTACATCTTGTGATGTTAGGCAGTCTCAGGTATATTTTAACTTTCAAATTCTGGATAAGCCTCTTGACCATTATGAGAATCAGTCTAAATATTTAAAATTAAAAGCAAATGCAAATTGCTAAACTTTTATCTGGAAATAAATTACTATAAGTGTTCTCTTAACAACCAAGTCACAAAATATATACTTTGCTGACTAACTCACTTTTATTACCGCAAAATAGAGATCATCATAAACTATTTTCTCTCTTCTCCTCAGGCCCCTAGCATTTTCCTTCTAGACATAACTTCAGTTATTATATATATGCATCCTGCTCTGCAGTACTAACCCCCTCTCAAACATCCTTAGTGCAATCTATATTCCAGGATCTATAAATTCAATGAATGCTGGATTGCTGAATCTGCCATCATTGAAACACCTATTTGTTAATGTTGAAAACTAGTAGGGTGAGGGGTAAACGAGGGATGAAGACACTTACAAGGAATACTCATGCAAGTTTTTCACAGAGATTTGTGCTGTTCTCCCTTCCAGGGATAAACTTTAGAGGCCCAGCCTAATGTTTTAGGAGCATGGATTCAAATTCCACCATGGTAGCTTTACATTCAAACAATAAATCTGGACTATAAAGCTAGCTTTAATAATGGAGACTCTAATGATTATCATTAAGTATTGTAAACATCCATCTGGTGCACTACTGTCTTTTAGGGAAAAGGAATTTGCCAACTTTCTGGTCTGGCCTAAATTTAACTCCAGACCCAAACAATATAGTTGACTTTCAATTTGGCTTGCTTGGCCATTTCATTCAGGTCAAGACCAAATAGGGATAGGTATCAAATGTTAGTTCAACTAGCAACATCCACATCTCAAAAGAATCAAGGAAAACATTTATATTTAGGTTATAACATGGTCTCATGTTAAGAGTCTTTTCACATTATTTATTTTATTGTCTGGAATACGAACCTAATGACAATTTTTTTATTCCTTTCACTATCATAGTAACACTCACTAGCTAATCGTACTCTGACATTTGACAATTTGTCCCACAAATACTGATATAGACAAATAGGTTGAATGATTTTTACAACTTATTCAGCCTTATAGATTATGGAACACATTTTATAGATGCTGTACGTCAGTTACATTCTGCAAGTCAACAAAGAAATTCAGAACTTGAAGAGTCTAAAATATCAGACAGAAACTGCTGGAGAAACTCAGCAGGTTTGGCAGCATCAATGGAGAGAAAGCAAAGTTGAAGTTTTGGGTCTAGCTTCTCTTCCTCAGAACTAATAGTAACTAGAACATGTGGCATAAATGCTGAAGTCAGTGGATGGGGGTGTTAAAGAAGTGATAGATGGAGAGGAACCCAGATGGACAGAAAGACAGACAAAGGGATGGATAATGAGAACCCAGGGAGAAAAAAAGCTGCTAATGGGACTATGAGTGGGTAAAAATTGGTTGGCTTTGAATTGCCACCAACTTAGAAAAGCTGCTAAACAGGAACCTTTCTCCTTGGCTTACCATTATCCATTCCGTTGTCTGCCTAACTGTTTTCCTCTCTCTCTGAGCTCCATCTCCATTTCTCATTTACTTGTTTACCCCGCCAAAGCCAACCTCCGTCGTCACCATATCTACTGCCTATTCCTAGCTACTACTAGTTCAGAAGAACGGTCACTAGATCCAAAACAATTTCTTTGATTTCTCTCTCTGATGCCACCAGATCTGTTGCGTTTCCTCAGCAATTTATGTTTTTGTTTCAGACTTCCACAGTTCTTTGTTTTACAAAAATATCTCAAGTTTGGCAGCTCAGTGGTTCATTACTCCTAAATTATTTAATTGACTGTGCTATATTAGCTTTGAAAATCAACTACCCAGGAATCTCAATGTAATAAATAACATGATTTGATCCACCGTCTTGCAAAGAATACTTCTAATATTAAGCAACTTTGGTAGATATTTCTGTAATAAGAAATGACCAGCGCACTGTGCTTGCGCATTGCATCCTGATATTTTGTTTGCTCGTACTTCAGCAATACTGTCTCCAGCTCTTACACTCTTATATTCGAACTCAGTTTTTGAACATATGGTAACTTAATTGGCAACTTAATCTGGAGCACAACTATATTTGTTGAACAATTTCCAACATTAAAAAAAAACCTACATAATGCCAAAGCCCTTCTAATTACAGCAGCTATTGCATAAAATGTTGATTTTCTTCCGGTCTACCTACAGATATGTTGAGCAGGGAAATCCACTAAATTTTTCTGCAAATCTACCCTTCTTCAAAAGAATCTTATTTATACTAAACAAACAACAGAATAAAAGCTGGTGAATTCAGTATCACAGCAAATTGAGACAGTCAAACTAAAGTAAGACATTAATTCTTTTTTGCAGTTAGTATGACCTCATAAAGTATAACTTGTTACAGAGGGGTTAGTTACAAGTTATAGTTTGAAGTATTCTGCACGAGGTATGACTGAATAGGCCAAAATAGTGTGTAACTATTTTTTCTTTATGAATAAAGAGCAATTTCCCCAATCACTTTCTTAAAATACATTTGAACCAACTTTTCATCTTATATCCCCTCCCTGATAACATTGGCTTGTGCCTCCAGCACATGGACTGCAACTGTTCAAGAAGGCAGCTCACCACCATCTTCTCAAGGGCAACTGGGATAGGAAATAAATGCCGACCCAGCCAATGATGCCTATGACTCATGAATGAATGAAAAACTTGAATCAGCCTTTATGTGTCCGACATCTTGCACTCTACCCATGTCCTGGTCTCTTCCTTTCTAAAGGGTAAATGTCTACATCATTTTGAACACATAGAAAATTCATGACTAGAAATAAAAAGCACACATTCCAGAGCACCCTATATAACTGCATCCAGTTAACAGCATGCTCCTTTAAGGTTCATACTTGTTTTTGAGCAAAATGTACTCTGGGTCAATATCAACACTGTCAACATTATGGGGGTTACCATTGACTAAGAACTGAACAGGACCAGCCATATTAAATAATGACTACATGTACAGGTCAGAAGCTAGGAATTCTGCTTACTTCCTAATTCCCTAATGCCTATCCACCATCCACAAAGCACAAGTCAGACATATGTTTGAATGCTGTCCATTTGTCTGGATGACTACAGTTCCAACAATACTCAAGAAACTCAACGCCATCCAAGACAAGATATCCTGCTTAATTGACACCTAATTCACCATTTTAAGAATTCCCTCCCTCTACCAACAATGCACACTGGCAGCAGTGCATACCATTTACAAAATCCACTGCAGCAACTGACTAAGGCTCCCTCAACAGCATCTTCCAAATCTGTGACTTCTGCTGTTAAGTTCTTTTTTCTGAGATTCTTACACACTTGATGCAACTGCAACATGCCAACTTCTGTGAACAAGCAAAATGTATTAAGCACAGTTCAAGCTTTGGAGAAACCCTGAACACTCTTCGCCATGCTTGCAAAGCATGTCCAGGGAAGCTCTCTGAACAAAGGAAACAGTCCTTCCTTTATACAAATTCTTTATATTACAGTTAGTAATGCCCACAAGACAACCCTCCAGTCACTCGCCACTCAAAACACAATGCAGTGATCACATCATCTCTAGAAACAATGCAAAGCAAATCATCCCTTCTGGCCAGATCTGGTGTGAATTGTATTTTTTTGTAACTGTAGGATGCAATCAGAATTTCAACTGAAATGTTCCAACTGACTTCTGAATAGGTGGTGATGATGATGCAAATGGCTCTGAATGGCAAGGGATGACAATGTACTACAGGCAGAATGTAAGTGAATTTACATTGACATCCCACCCTGTCCCCAAGCCACTCAACTTCTTCCAGGTCAGCACAGCAAATGAAAACTTTAATGTCTCACTGCGACCAAGGAGGACAAGAGCAGTGGATGCAATGGGAACACCACTATCTGCAAGCCACACACCATCTTGATTTGGAACTATAACACAGTCTTTGTCATTATCACTGGGTCATTGGAACCCCTTTCCTAACAGCACTGTGGGCTTGCCAACACCAAATGGAGCATGGCATTTTAGAAGGGAAATTAGGGCAATAAATGCTGGTATAGCCAGTTAGGGTCACATTCTGTGAGGGAATAAAAATAAAGGCCGAGTTAGGCTAAAAATGGCTTGTTTAAATCTACATCTTTCAATACCAAGTGTGTTAATAAAATTAATCCAGCATTTTCTTGGGGACCATGCAAAAAATACATGCAATACAGTTTAGTAAAGGAGGGACATAATTTACAATAGTAGTCATATTCAATTAACAGCATTATATGTTTGAAGCTTATTATTTATTTTGGTTTGCAGAAGAGATCTTGACTAAATTTAAATTCTTACTGAGGGTCCTAAATTGACAGTTCGTTTGCTCTTTTGTTATATCACAGAGATGAATAAAAGGAAATCTATCTATCAGATTCGGAGATGCCGGTGTTGGACTGGGGTGTACAAAGTTAAAAATCACACAACACCAGGTTATAGTCCAACAGGTTTAATTGGAAGCACACTAGCTTTCGGAGTGACGCTCCTTCATCAGGTGATTGTGGAGGGCTCGATTGTAACACAGAATTTATAGCAAAAATTTGCAGTGTGATGTATCTGAAATTATACATTGAAGAATTGATTGTCTGTTAAGCCTTTCATCTGTTAGAATACAGTGATAGTTTCACTTCTTTCATGTGTAAATCACAAAACTCTTTTTTTTAAAAAAAGATGCATTCTCGGGTTAGCTGTTAACAATGGTGATAGCTAGACAATATGTTAAAGGTGTTGGCCCCCTGTGTTCTCTGTCTATGACCTGATGTTTAGATTGAGAGAGCTGGGCAGCTCTCAGGACAACTCCATACAACCCTGTCATGGTGGACGCTGCAAAACGTGTCAGATTGTGGACATAGATACCACTATTACGCGTGGGAACACCTCCCACCGTGTACATGGCAGGTACTCATGTGACTCAGCCAACATTGTCTTCTTGTACCTCCACCCTTGAACCCCACAGCTCCAACCACAATAAGGATAGAACTCCCTGGTCCTTATCTTTCCATTCCACAATCTCTGGGTACAATCCATCATCATATACCATTTTCGCCACATACAGTCAGACCCTACCACCAGAGATTTATTTCCCTCCCCACCCGTTTCAGCATTGCACAGAGACTATTTTCTCCGCGATTCACTCGTTAGGTCTACGCCCCCACAAACCCACCCTCCACTCTTGGGAACTTCCCTTGCCACCGAAAGAGGTGTAAAATCTTCGCCCCTCACCTCCGTCCAGGGCCCCAAAGGATCCTTCCACAACCGACATAGATTCATATAGAACTCTGAGCGCAAAAGCTGCATGAATTTATGTAAAACTCTGTTATTTCACTTTTTAGATTGGAATCAATCTAAACATCAGGTCATAGACAGAGAACACAGGGGGCTAACACCTTCAACATATTGTCTAGCTATCACCATTGTTAACAGCTAACCCGAGAATGCAACTTTAAAAAAAAGGGTTTTGTGATTTACACATGAAAGAAGTGAAACTATCACTGTATTCTAACAGATGAAAGGCTTAACAGATAATCAATTCTTCAATGTATAATTTCAGATACATCACACTGCAAATTTTTGCTATAAATTCTGTGTTACGATCGAGCCTTCCACAATCACCTGATGAAGGAGCGTCACTCCGAAAGCTAGTGTGCTTCCAATTAAACCTGTTGGACTATAATCTGGTGTTGTGTGATTTTTAACTTTATCTATCAGATGTAAACTTCTAATTCACCACCTCTCAAAACTCACAATCATGAATATAGCCAAGTAGAAATATTCTGGAAAATGAAAACTGCCCACCTACAATATCATGCATCCTACACACAATCATTATCCATCTTTCACCTTCTTCCCTCAAATACTCAGCAATCAACCACCCCATCTAATTACTATCAGTCAAGCAACCCTCTCAGTCACTAAGCAATTTGCAGTTACACATATTTGATGTGGTAAAACCCAAGGGTCTTCTCGGGAATATTATCAAAAAAAATTCTTCCTCATCTCAATCCTGAATAGCTTATCCCTTATTCTTAGATTGTTACCACTAGTTCTGATTCCCCCAATGTCAGGAACGTACTTCTCTCATCTAGCTTGTGCAGACCCATCAGAATTTTATATGTTTCTTTGGACATTCCCCCTCATTCTTCTAAATTCAAGTGAGTACCTTTCTTCATATGTCAGTCCTACCAACCTGGGAATCAGTCTGGTGAACCTTTGCTGGACTCCCTCAACAGCAAAATGTCCTTCCTCAGACTAGGAGACCAAAATTGTGCACAATACTCAAGGTGTGGCCTCACCAAGACCCTGTACAACTGCAGGAAGACATCCCTACTCAAATCTTCTTAGTATGAAGGCCATTAGTATGCCATTAGCTTTCTTCACCACCTGCTGCACATGCATGCCAACCTTCAGTGACTGTTCAACTATGACACCCAGATCTCAATGCACCTCATCTTTTCCTAAACTGCCACCATTCAGATTCAGATTTTGTTTTCCTGCCACTGAAGTGCATAACCTACATTTATCCACATTATATTGCACTTGCCAAATATCTGCCCACTCAGCCAGTCTATCCAAGTCACCATGCAACCTCTTAGCATCCTCACAGCACACACTGTCGTCCAGCTTAGTGTCGTTTACAAACTTGGAGATATTGCATTCAATTCCTTTGTCCAAATCGTTAATTATATTGTGAACCAGCTGGGGACCCAGTATTACCCATTCATCACTACCTGCCAGTCTGAAAAGGACCTGTTTATTCCAACTCTGCTTCCTGTCTGCCAACCGGTTGTCTATCCATATCAATACAATACCTCCAATATCATGAACTTTAATTTTGCTTATTATATAGTCTTTTACATGGGACTTTGTCAAAAGCCTTTTGAAAGTCCAGATACACAACATCCACTGATGCACCCCTGTCTACTCTACTGGTCACATCTTCAAAAAAATTCCATAAGATTTGTAAAGCATGATTTCCCTTAAGTGAATCCATGCTGACATGGACCGATCCTGTCACTGCTTACCAAATGCTCAGTTATTACATCCTCAATTATTCCAGCATTTTCCCCACCACCAACACCAGGCTAACTGGCCTATAATTCCCAGTGTTTTCTCCTCCATCGTTTTTAAAAAGAGGGGTTACATTAGCTACTCTCCAGACCACTGGAACTCTTCCAGAGTCTATAGAATACTGGAAAATGATCACCATGGTGCCCACTATTTCTAGGGCCACTTACTCAAGTATTCTTGGATGCAGAGCATCAGGCTCTGAGGACTTACCAGCTTTTAATCCCATTAATTGCCCCAATATCATTTCCTAACTAATAAGGATTACCTACAGTTCCTCCTTCATGCTGGACCCTCTGTCCTCTAACATTTCTGGAAGGTTATTTGCGTTTGACTCCAAACAGGAGAGAGTTTGCCCCATACCCACTGATTCCAATTTTGCTGGGGCTCCTGGGTGCTACTCCATCAAATGCAGCCTTGACGTAAGGGCTATCACTTACACCTCACCTCTTGAATTCAACTCCTTTATCCATGTTTGGACCAAGGTTGTAATGAGGGTTAGAAACTGAGTGGGCCTGGTAGAACCTAAACTGGGTGTCACTGAGTAGTTATTGTTGAGCAGGTGCTGCTTGATAGCACTACTGATGACACCTTCCATCACTTTACTGATGTTTGAGAATAAACCTGAGCAAGTCTCCACATTGTTGGGTAGATGCCAGTGCTTTAACTGTACTGGAAGAGCTTGGCAAGGGGAGTGGCAATTCCAGAGCATAAGCCTTCAGAATGATTGCCAGAATGTTTTCAGGGCCTTCGCAGTGTCCATTGTCTCTAACCATTTCTTGATATCACATAGAGGGCATCGAACTGTCTAAAGCCTGGTATCTGTAATACTCGGGACTACTGGAGGAGGTTGAGATGGATCAATTTGGAGCTTCTAGCTAAAGATTACTGTGAATGCTTCTGCCTTATCTTTTGCACTCTTGTGATGGACTTTTCCACCAGAGGATAGGGATATTTTTAGAGCTTCCTCCTCTATTAAGTTGTTTAATTGTCCCCAACCATTCTTGACTGGATGTGGCAAGACTGCAGAACTGAGATCTAATCCTTTTTTTGTGGGCTCACTTCACTCTATCACTTGCTACTCATGCTTTTTGGTATGCAAGTCGTCCTTTTCAGTAGCTTCACCCAGGTTGACATTTCATTTTTAGGTATGCCTAGTGTACCTTTGAAGCAGAATCCAAGGTATTTGGCCAGAAAAAAAAAAGCACAATCATTCATAAACAAAATGATATTCTATATTTAGAATAACTTCATATTCAAAAAGTAAAAAAGAATGCTCCTGAAACAAAATAAATATTCTTGTCTCTGTGGATACATCTACCTACAATTATAATGGGAACAACCTGCAAAACATTTCAAAAATATCCTTTTCGCTAGAATAAATACTTTGACATCTCACTTTTTCTATGTGTAAACTGTACCATCAACTGGAACTCTCAGTGTAATAATACTGATACAGTAATATACCAATAAATAATTTAAGGATTAGTAGCATTCTAAAGCAGCAATATAAAGGTTTTTTTTGGTAGACATTTGATTAAATGCAGTCAGAGCAATAAACATACACAGGATTATAAGAATATTTGGCTGTTCATCTGCCTTTCTTAATTAAAGCTGAACAAAATGATCTTTCTCTAAGTATTAAATAAAACTTGAAGTTCGATTATTTATAGCATAGCACCATTTTAAAGTAAATATATATAGTATATAAAACTAAACTACCCATGTAAAAACCAGAAGGACGAAATACATACAAGTTACACAGATTGAAAAGGGATTTGTGACATCAGTGATGAGAAGGATAGCTCCCTTAAGTATTCTAAGTTTGACATAAATTCAGAAAGTGCAGTCTCTATTTTTTAAACCTTTTGGAGACAGCAATTAGATAAACACCCTTTAAGCCAAGAGGTCTACAGTAAGATTTATATGAAGCAGTTTTGGCAAGAGTTAGAACTGTTATTAATACAAAGAGCACAGCATGCTACAGCTCAAATACAGAGTTTACAAATGAAGAGGAAAATCATTCCAAGGATTGCAGTGTACACAACATAGCAGAATTAAATAACACAGAGAACACACAGTTTTAAGTGTAATAAGTAGGGAATATAAATTAGACAGGGGTTTTCATCTTTTTCAAAAAAGGAATTTGTCAGTACAATATAGAATTTAAAAATATAGCTCAAAAAAAGAACAAGGCCTGACATGGTTTAGATTATAGATTCAAATGAAAACCTATTTGTGATCATACAAAGATAAGCCACCAAATTGTCAGAACAAACACTAGAAGGAATGACATTACAAAAGGAATGCGAGGGCGCTGAAGTGCAACAGAATAAAGGTGACAAGGCTTAGTTTTAGGCTTGTCATCAGGAATCTGAATGGAAACTCTTTGGGAATTTTCTTCTTTGTTTTCTTGTGTAAATACAGTCCCTGTTGTTTCCTGTTTTCCTTTTATCTTATCTTCTTCCTGTACTAACAGAGGCATTTTCTTTGTCTGCTTTCATGACAGAAGACCAAGAGAAAAAGAGATGAACAATGCAAGATGGAAAACTAAGTTGGAAATAAAAATGGTATGCATAAAGAAGGGAACAATGTGGCAGAGGAAGGAATTAAAAAAATGTAGTGAAGATTTGGGCTTGAGGAATTTTCCTATGTGGATTTTTATCTTTAAACTTCAGAATTTAAAAAGGAATGACAGCAAGGGTGATGGGAACAAGGAGGAAAGGAAAAAAAAGAATAAAATGTGAAAATATTGTAACAAAACAGGGTTCACTTGCACTTTGGTAGTTTTTTTTTGAAAGCATATGGCCATTTCTTCATGCAACCTTTAACCAGCCATGCACTGTTTAGTAGGCATTCTTAAGCCGCAGCAGTGGAAATCTTCCCTGTTAGTTTTGGGAATTGTAAGAGTAGAAAAACTAATGTCTGTTGTTGAGCAACTAAAATACAATTCAGCACTGATGAGATCTGCTTGAGCAAATAAAATATTAGCAATCACAGCACAACTGTAACATTACCTCTGGCCCACCAAGCTTCTTTTCAGGGCGTAGGCCTGAAATCACCATGGCCTGTACATACATAAAGTTAGTAATTTTAGAGATTTAAAGTACATTTTTCTTGTAAGCACTCAATGGCAACATAGCTATGGATTACTTAAGAATGCAGACTTCCTAACACATTAAAACATCTCCATTATGTAACATATGGATAATGATTGGAAGTCATTGAATTCAATGTAGACACGGCACTTTCATTTTAATTTTCCTTAAAATGTCAAAATATTATGTGACTACTGCGTCACAGCTTACATCTCGTGAAACACATCAACTGTTATTGGAAGTTTTGGTTACTTTTTCTTTGAATCAAATTAAAAAGGCAAGAACTTCTAATGGATGTCACATTATTTTGTATTTGCATTGCATGTTTATTTACACAAAATTCAATCTGAGAGAGAAGACCTGAATGTTGGTACGTATAAAATTGAATGGGTAGAATGACAATATGTGCTGATCAAGATGAATTCTGTTCGGCTTATTCAGTCTCCAGCACATGACATGATTAATGACTGCAAAACAATCCAAAGAGTTAAGCATATCTTGTGGGAACAAATTTCTACAAATTAATGTTAAAATGGCTGACCCTGGCTCCAGCCTCAGTTCAAATTTACTTGACCCGTGATAAACCTCAATCTGAATCAAGAATGGAATTTTTCCTCTGAAACTCTCAGCACATTTCTTACATGTATTAGACAAATTCTCAACAGTTTACAAAGTTAAGCCAAGTTCTATGTGCTTTATATGCTGTCTTGGGAATAATGCTCAAGTTAAATTCCATTCTTATTACAAGCAATTATTGGCTTTTTCCTGAACATTGCAAATCACGGTCTGCTGTCATCCTGAGAACTGTACATAAGTGCCATTAAAACACAAGGCCACTTCTTTACCTGCCTATTTGTGTTCATGTGATGGCTGATGCTCTGGACCAGAGTTCCTTTTGTCTCCATTTCCAAAACTTTTTAAGAAATAGTAATATGCTAGAAGCTACAAGTACACAGGCCCCTGTCTGATAAAGGCAAAAGAAAGTTGTGCATACATTGCACCTTTTTCATTAAAAAAAGGGTGATAAAAACAGCCAGTGTCTGCTGAATCCCTTGACACCACCCTGGTCAATCTGAATCCACTTGCCTCGTTGGAGAATTAAAATTGACAGTTAACTGTTCTGGCTGTATCTGCAGGCAAACATGGCACCCTCTTCTCATGATGTATACAGTGGTGTTCCTTTTTACATGTCTGATTTGTGTACTAGCTTTGACGAGTTCAAGATGAGAAGCTATGAATTTTTGCCTTCTTTTAGCGATATTTAAGTTTTCCATCATTAGGCAGTTTCTCAATTATGTACCTCTAGCTCTCAAACTCATCCTAACACCCACTTTCAACCCAAATCTGACCATATACCTTCTTCTCTTTGGTCCAATGCTCAGTCACATTATCAATAGTTTTCCTTCATCAGACATTTTCCCCTGACCTTTTAAACTCCTCTCATTACCTCCTCTCAAAAATCTTACACTCAGCCCGCAATTTACATTTATCTTTCTTCTCTAGGTTGTTAATCATGTCATTTCCCAGCTCTACACTTACTTATTCCAAAGATTCTAAATCCCTTTGGACTTGTTTCCATCCCATCCATAACATCAAGTCCACTCCCCTGAACACTTCGAACTTGGATAAAGTTGTCATATTAGAAAGTGCCAGACTTGTACCCAGATTTTTTTTTAAAATGCTGAATTTAGGATTGTAAAATGAGGGTTTGGCGTACGTTTGATAAGTTTTAAAGACAAAGCAGAGGAGAAAAATAACCTGTCTATAATTACTGGCACTGATTTCAAAAGACCAAACTTGCTGCACTATATTCAAATAATTTTCTCTCTAGGGAGCAAAGTAAAATTAGACTGAAGCCAAAAGCTTAAAGAGTGCTTTGGACACCAAATAAGGCATGGGAAAGCAACATACTAAATGGGATATTGTATTCTTCAAAGACATGTCCTCAAAAGGACTTTTTTTTTTAATCCATGATAATTTTAAATTGCTGCTCACTGCTCAAGAAAAAGGACATGCTGTTGAAGCTTTTCATCTTGCACTCATCGGGACAGAATACAATTTCAATATACATTTTAACACGCGCTGTCATTTGTTCAAATTCACCTTGGAAATGAAGCAGTCAAACAAGCTCCCTTTCCTCAATGTGCAAGTTTAGAAATCTGCAATGGGATCTCTCCTAGTGCACTGTTCAAGATATGTATTGCGATTCCAAAATGTTTCATGCAAAATAAGACTGACTCATTGCCTGAAGAAGGGCTTATGCCCGAAACGTCGATTCTCCTGTTCCCTGGATGCTGCCTGACCTGCTGCGCTTTTCCAGCAACACATTTTCAGCTCTGACTCATTGGCAACCTTGCAAACAGGGCCAGAATCATTTGTTCACAATGCAGGCTTGATGCCAAAACAGGGCGTATTAAGGTGATCCTGCAAGATAATGACTATCCTGATAAGATCACTGTTCACTATATATTATGTCATCTTGTGAATGGGCCTAAGTCTGCAATTGTCAGGTCTGCCTCATCATCATTGGCGGTCCCTTGCAGATGAGGATGACTCTCTTCCACTCTCAGGGAGAGTCCATAGGTGGCTGTACAGTCTGATACTGCTACCACAGGCTCTTTTATATTTGGGGCTGGTGATGGTCATGGGAATGGGTGGATGGGGCATTTTGTGGCAGCATGCTCCTTTCGCTTGGCTTCCATTTTTTCTCGATGGCAAGTCTCGAGGTTCTCGGCCCCTTCCTGGATACTCTTCCTCCACTTTGGATAGTTTTGGGTCAGTGATTCCCAGGTGTCTATGGGAATGTCACACTTCACCAGTGAGGCCTTCAGTATGACTGAAGGAATTCCATTGTCCATCTGATGTTCGCTGTCATTTCAGAGCTGGGAGCACAGCACCTGCTTGGGGAGCCTTGTTTTGGTCACTTGGAAGACGTGCCTAGCCCATCATAGCCAATCAAGGGTGGTCAGTGCCTCGATGCTGGGGATAGTAGCCTGGTCGAGGACACTGGTGTTGGTGCACTTTTCTTCCCAGCGTATTCGCAGGAACTTGCGCAGACAGTATTGGTGGCACTGTTCCAGTGCTTTGAGGTGTCTGCTGTAGGTAGTCCACATCCCAGAGCCAAACAGGAGGGCGGGAACCACCACAGCTCTGTAAACCATAAGCTTGGTGTCAGATCTGATACTGTTGCTCTCGAACACTTTCCCTAGGGTGGCCAAAGGCTGCACTAGCACACTGGAGGTGATGCTGGATCTCTTCATCAATAGCTGCTTTGTCTGTAAGGACAGAGGCAGTGGATGTGGCCAATGTTCTCTTGAGGCCTCCCTGTGGTTTTTGATGATTGGGGTTGCGCCATAATGCCAGACCAGGTCTGTGGAGGACCTTCATCTCGTGGATGTTCAGGGTGAGACCCATGTTCTCATATGCCTCTGTAAAGATGTGATGATGGTCAGGATTATGTCCTCAAAGTCTGCACATATACAAGCATCACTGTGAACTGCAGCATGATGACACCGGTTGGGGTGGCTTTGAGTTTGGTTTGAAGGCAGCAGAGGTTGAATAATTTCCCACAGGTTCTGTAAGGTAGCTCTACTTCAGCAGGGGGCTTGTTGATGTTGAGGTGAAGCATTGCACCAAAGTAAATTGACAACAGTGCTGGGGCAATGACACAGCCCTGTTTGACACTGGTCCCAACAGGGAATAGGTGAGTGGTGAAGCCATTTATCATTACCACGACTTCCATGTTATTGTGGAATAGGCGAAGGATGGTGACAAACATCATGGTGCAACCACAACGCACTACTTACCACACAAATGAATTACATGATATGATTATCAGTGTAGCTGTGTTGCTAAATATGGGCTTATGTCCCATAGCCTGGTGGATAGTACTTAACAGCATGTCCCTTTGGCTGGTTGCAAAGGCAGAATATTAACTGTATTCAAATGCCTTTGCTGGCGAACCGCAACATAGTGTTTAACAATAGATGTGATTCCACAATTGGACAACACTTGATAAACAATTACAATTATGCTAAGAATTACACTGACAATTAAGATTAGCAATTGGGTTCACAACTGTGGCTCACTTACAGATTCTAGAATTCATGTATATTCAAGCACAAGACACTGCCAACCACACACTGCATCTTTTCACTGAAAAAGTCATTCCTTGTTGTTTTCCCCACAGCAATGCTTGGAGCAGAGTCAACTTTCCTGGTTTGAATTTGAACTGAAGTTTGGCAGCTAACTTCCCTGGAACATTCTTGATGACAATGCCTCTACCAATCAGAATTAATTTGCTAATCAATCAGCCCCCGCTTTCATACAGTATAAATTAATATTCCCTTTGGGATGATGTATTCTTGTTATTCTGTCTTCAGGAGTGCAAAATGAAGAACTCCAACATCATGCTGATATTGTGTATCAGCAATTCTCAAGTTATATATTTCCAAGCAAATAGTAATAGTATTAATTTCATTTTTTGAATACTTGCTGAAGCACATGTAATTTATTCAGTTTGCCATGAAACCCCAATGCCCCGCTGTCCACTAAGAGCTCCTATGCCAAAAAGCAGAATTTTGTTTTTTTTTCAGGATTACATATGAGGGGTTTGCTAAAGTAATTTTTAAAAATTGTATTTCTTATTCTAGGGTAATAACCTTTTTTTGTGAGCAAAGGATGCAATACCTCATTAGTTCTCAATAAAGTGGAAAGGAATAGCAATTAAAAAGTATGAGTTTTTAATTTACAAGTGTACCTGTCAAGAATTGAAATCTGAAATACATAGTATAAAAGTGAGTATTCACATTGATGAAAATAATAAAACTTATTCCAAAGTATTCTGTATAGATATTAACATTCTTTGTCCTTCTGCATAAAGGCTTATACGCTAGAATAAAATCTTTCAGATTATTTAAGTGGTTTATAAAAACTGAATTTCACTTGATTAAAGTCTTTCGGTTAAAATAACTTAGAAAGAAAAAAATCCATCAAAGAAAATTCAATCAAAGGAAATGAATTACTAACATACATATGGAAATGTGAACTTTAATCATTAATATATTAACAGGTCCAGGAATGAAACCAGCTACTATCGTTAGCCTAATGTAACATAATGTAGTTTGAATGAGAGTCATTTAAACAAGAACGTCTATAAGCAGCTATAAAATTAGGCAAGTGATCAGAGATGGATTCTTAGAACAGCTTGTACTGGAGCCTACCAGGGAGAAGGCAATTCTGGATCTGGTGTTGTGTAACGAACCTGATTTGATCAGGGACCTCACAGTAAAGGAGCCATTAGGAGGTAGTGACCATAATATGATAAGTTTTAATCTGCAATTTGAGAGGGAGAAAGGAGAATTGGAAGTGTCAGTACTGCAGTTAAACAAAGGGAACTATGGAGCTATAGGGAGGAGCTGGCCAAAGTTCAATGGTTCAATACCCTAGCAGGGATGGCAGTGAAACAACAATGGCAGGTATTTCCGGATTTAATGCAGAAGTTGCAGGGTCAGTTCATTCCAAAGAGGAAGAAAGATCCTAAGGATAAGCAGGGGCAGCCATGGCTGACAAGGGAAGTTAAGGACTGTATAAAGGTTTAAGAGAAGTATAACATTAATAATGATGAGTCGGAAGCCAGAGGACTGGGAAACTTTTAAAGAGCAACAGAGGATAACTAAAAAGGCAATAAGTGGAGAATAAAAAAAATTGAGGTACCAAGGCAAACTGGCCAAAAATATAAAGGAGGATAGTAAAAGCTTTTTAGGTATGTGAAAAGAAAAAAAAATGATTAAGACTAAAATTGAGCCCTTGAAGACATGAACAGGTGAATTTATTATGGGGAACAGGAAATGGCAGAACAGTTGAATAGGTACTTTGGATCTGTCTTCACTGGAGAAGACACAAGCAATCTCCCAGATGTAATAGTGGCTGAAGGACCTCAGGTAATGGATGAACTGAAGGGAATTTATATTAGGCAGGAAATGGTATTGGACAGACTGTTAGGTCTGAAGGCTGATAACTCCCTGGGACCTGATGGTCTGCATCCCAGGGTACTTAAGGAGGTGGCTCTAGAAATTGTGGATGCAATGGTAATCATTTTTCAATGTTCTATAGATTCATGATCAGTTCCTGCGGATTGGAGGGTGGCTAATGTTGTCCCACTTTTCAAGAAAGGAGGGAGAGAGAAAACAAGGAATTATAGACCGGTTAGCCTGACATCAGTGGTGGGAAAGATGCTGGAGTCAATTATAAAAGATGAAATTATGACTCATCTGGATAGCAGTAACATGAAAGCTCAGAGTCAGTATGGATTTATGAGGGGGAAATCGTGCTTGGCTAATCTTCTGGAATTTTTTGAGGATGTAACTATGAAGATGGACGTAGTGTACCTGGACTTTCAGAAAGCTTTTGATAAGGTCCCACATCGGAGATTAGTGAGCAAAATTAGGACACATGGTATTGGGGGCAAAATACTGACTTGGATTGAAAATTAGTTGGCTGACCGGAAGCAAAGAGTAGTGATAAATGGGTCCCTTTTGGAATGGCAGACGGTGACCAGTGGGGTACCACAAAGTTCGGTGCTGGGACTGCAGCTGTTTACAATGTACATTAATAATATAAATGAAGGTATTAGAAGTAATATTAGCAAATTTGCTGATGACACAAAGCTGGGTGGCAGGGTGAAAGGTGAGGAGGATGTTATGAGAATACAGGGTGACTTCGACAGGCTAGATGAGTGGACGGATGCATGGCAGATGCAATTTAATGTGAATAAAGTTGTGGTTATCCACTTTGGAGGCAAGAACAGGAAAGCAGATTACTATCTAAATGGCGTCAAGTTAGGTAAAGGGGAAGTATAATGAGATCTACATGTTCTTGTACATCAGTTAATGAAAGCAAGCATACAGGTACAGCAGGCAGTGAAGAACGCGAATGGCCTGCTGGCCTTCATAACTAGAGGAATTGAGTACAGGAGCAAAGAGGTCCTTCTGCAGCTGTACAGGCCCTGGTGAGACCGCACATGGAGTATTGTGTGCAATTTTGGTGTCCAAATTTGAGGAAGGACATTCTGGCTATTGAGGGAGTGCAGTGTAGGTTCACGAGGTCAATTCCCGGAATGGCGGGAATTGTTGAAAGATTGGAGCGACTGGGCTTGTATACACTTGAGTTTAGATGAATGAGAGGGAATCTGATTGAGATGTATAAGATTATTAAAGGATTGGACACTCTGGAGGCAGGAAGCATGTTTCCGCTGATGGGTGAGTCCAGAACCAGAGGACACAGTTTAAAAATAAGAGGTAGGCCATTTAGAACAGAGTTAAGGAGAAACGTCTTCACCCAGAGTGTGCTGGATAGATGGAATGCTCTGCCCCAGAAGGCAGTGGAGGCCAAGTCTCAGGATACTTTCAAGAAAGAGATGGATAGAGCTCTTAAAGATAGTGGAATCAAGGATTATGGGAATAAGGCAGGAACAGAATACTGATTGTGGATGCTCAGCCATGATCATAATGAATGGAGGCGCTGGCTTGAAGGGCTGAACGGTCTACTACTGCACCTATTGTTTATTCTCTATTGCTCCTACAAACATCGTTCCAGGTTAATTCTACTTCGTGCTTTGCTTCAGAACTGAGGGAAATTCAGCCCATTTCCTTCTAAACCTCTGTCAATAGTGTGTCTGTCAATAGGGACAGAATTAGCAATTTAGCCTCTCAAGTCTGTTTGGTCATTTAATTGAATCATGGTTGATCTGCATCTTGACTGCATTTACCAATCTTTAATCCTCATCAAATTGCAGATATTTCTAATCAACCTGTTCAGGCAGGCTATCACATACCTCTGGAGCAGGTGGGACTTGAACCCAGACTTTCTGGACAGAGATAGGGACACTACCCCTGCACCACAAGACCCATATTCAATGACACTCTTACCTAATAAACATGTTGATCTCAATTGACTCCCAACATCAACAGCCTTGTGAAAAGTAGAATTCCACAATTTCACTACTCTTGAACCTTGAAGTAAAACATGTTCTTTGATTTCTCTGCTTACTGGAATAACTTTATTTTAAGGTTAAGCCCTCTAGGTCTGGATTCTTCCACCAGAAGAAATTACTTGCTTGTACCAACACCATCATTTCAAACAGCTCGTTAAAGATCATTGTTCGCAAAATAGCTATCAGAACAACAATGTTTTCAGCAGAGACAAAAATAATCAAACTTACTCCTTCTGTGCCAGACTGAACTTGCCCGTTGATGTTCAATGTTCTAAAAGGTGAGTGTGCTGATAGCCGTTTATCCCATTCACTAGGGCGTGGTTCAGGTACAGACTCCATAAAGCTGCGCTTTAGTTCGCTAATGCTAGCATGATGTTTCATGATCTCATCTTGGGTTTTGTCTAGATCCTATTGCAAACAAATATGCAAAAAGGAGGGGGAGATTTTAAATTTCAGAAATACTGAGCCTAATGAAATAGAAAACTTCACCCTTTTAAAATAGATCACCAGGTTACTTAGGTAATTCATTATTTTGATTAAAATTAATTTAGCATAAACAATAAATTTTATTTTATTTCTAAAATGGGTTTCCTTTTTATCCAATAATTAACCTCCCCCCAAGTTAGACTTGTACTGCCATTGTTTATATCAAGTTACAATAAAGAACAAAGAAAAGCATTTCTTTTTAAATTATGTTTTCCCTTCCATCCAAAACTGTTTCTTTATTCTGGAGTATAATTCAATGGGTGGAGAGAAACTGAGTTAACATTTTGAGTCCAATATGACTCTTCAGAAGAGTCATATTGGTCCCTCTTAACAGATGCTGCCAGACCTGCTGAATTTCTCCAGCATTTTGTGTTTGTTTCAATTTCCAGTATCCACACTATTTTGCTTTTATTGTTATTATAATTCCATGGGTACTGGCAGCCGTCCAGAACCCTGTTCCAGTGGTTATTAATCCTGTATGAGTTCCAATGAATGCTGATAGGAATTTTGTCAGTGTTTGGTATCTCAACTGAGCTTAATACTCCCAGTCAATGCTCACACTTTCCAGTCGGGGTCATTAGCTTACTAATCCCCTAACTCAGGGAATCACTGTTAAGGAATTTTAATACCTCCCCTCCTTTCAATGAAAGCAAAATGAAAATAGATTTGACTGACCATTTTAGGATATATCTCTGTAAAAACATCAAAGTCTTCTAGTGAACTGCTCAGTAGTGAATACTCTGAAAATCAACCAATACGGAAACCAGAAAGAAACAAAACTTCTAAATTGTGTGGAGTGTTCATTTTCAGTATCACTACAAATTCTAATTTTCTTCCAGTGAGCTGCACCGTTAATTTGCCACGATGTTTGAACAAAGATGAAATGGAACACACACAAGACCAGAAGCAACACAAAATCTTCCCATTCTCTTTATAAGCTTATGGCTAGGAAGGTGGTAAAGCAGTACCTTGCAACATAAAGAGACAGTGAAGAAGAATGAACATAAAGTTTGAGTTTGACATGCCCAAATATTTACCATCAGTATCATGTGAATTTTAATTTTTGCAGACTTGTGACTATTATTTACTTTCTCTTTTGTAACATTCCCACAGTTATTTAGGGCTATGAGAAATTGATATTTTATGTTAAAGCCTGATCTGACAATATATTATCAACATACACAATATGTCCACAATTAAAAATTAATCTAAGTAAAGGGGAAGAGCAATATTAAGTACAAAAACCAGAATTTTAATTTTCATTCTATGCTGGTACAGAAGAACTGAGCAATATAGAAAGTTTAATCTGTTGGAAAGATGCTGGTCTCTGTCTCAAACGATCATTTACTGCACATCAGGAGTTTAAAAAAAAATCAATACCGCCAATAAATTCGAAGAGTCTATAAGAAAGGAGTGGTCCCCAGAAAGCTAATTAGGAAAAGCAGAGTACAATATTATAATAACCCCAGAGGATCCCTGGCTCAACATCAGTTTTCACTGCCTTAGCAGATTTCTAACAAGAAAGAGGTTGCAAATAGTCTGAATGCTAAGGTCCTCAATTCCTCATCATTAACTAGTGATCGCTCTTGGAAAAGGTCCATGTGAATATTGGATGAGGAATGGACTGGACTAAACTGCAATTATTTCCACAGTTCAGTAGCCAGTCCCATTTTCTAAGACAATGTACATTTCCCAGAGAAATGTCCAAGGAAACATGAAGCATCAATCAGCAGATTCAGGATAAACGACCTAAAAATAGGTAGAAAACAATTCAGTACTGTTAATGTGTAGTTACCTTAATTTAAGGAACACGTAACTGATTTGCTACCTGATGATGCTTTCCTTCCACTTGTACACTTTCTTATTATCTAATTTTGTTTCTATTCCATATTAACTATATTATTCAGTTCTTTTGACATGTTCTTCACTATAAATCCTTTAAGGAACATCATCACACATTTTCAATTTTCTTCACTTAAATTTTGGCCCCTTGACTTTACTCAAGTTGGAGTTCTTATTCTATAAATCTGCTTGCAAGTGCAAACTCAATCAGTGTTGATGCACATCTACCACATTCATACTAACAGCATTTGATATGATATAAAAGACAAGTCTATTTTGGGAGCTGGACCTCTCTAACTTTCTGAATTTGTGTTGAACCTTCAATCTCTTGGGTAGGACAAAAGTTAAATAATATCAAAAAGTGCTCAAGGGATATAGATGTCAAACTCAAAAAGTGATCATTCTTTTGTTGACCCATTGAATTTAAGTACAATTAACAAAATATATTTTAACCCATCAAGTTGTCAAAGGGGACAAGCATGATACATCAAAAGGTAAAACTGTGTTTCAGTATTGCAAGGAAATCAAAGGGAACACTGTCTTTTTAAGCCATAAAGTGCCACTGTCTTTCAAGAATCACCATACTTTGAAGAGTGCATTTGGCTTTTATATTCACAGAATTTCATTGCTGTGCACACACATCAGTAGAACACCTTTACACTGGTCATAAAATAATAAAGGCAAAATCAATTTATTGTCTAATATCCTCTTGGCACTCACTGTGGACCTCCATAATGGATCATCCCATATGACCATCTTCCCAACCATACTTTCAAGCAGCTTGAAAGAAAAGTAAACAAAACATGCCATAGCTTGCTTATAAAGAGACAGCACTAAAAAAAAACAAAAATGCAAAAGTGCTTGTTTTTTGGTTACATGCAGCACATGCAACATCGTGTGAATGCAGCCAAATAATAAATGCAGAACTCTGGACTAAAGACAACTTGATGAATAACAAGCTTTCCGTTCATACAAACCTCCAACATTAAATTGCTATGCCTGACATAAATGTTTTCACCCTCAACTTTCTTTGATCTCTTCTGCAAAATGAAAGAAGGGAAAAAAGAAAAGCACAAAAATTAAAATGTTGTTCTTGTGGCATTGCAAAGTAGCAAATAAAAAGTGTCAAAAAAAAATTTCATTAGCGCAGCAGAATCTAGACAGGATGATCATGGAACCACAAGAACACACCCAGATTTGATCACCAAAAGAAAAAGCAGAATGAGCAATTCACCATCTGATGAGGGGACATTATCAGGTGAAACAAAGAAATTGATGCTGGGTTACAAAAGACAAAAATTCCCAAACACTCATCTAATTAAAATATGAGAAAATGCTAACCTTGCGCATTCGGACAACCTCTTCCTCTCCATCGGGCTTTTGCTGTTTAGGCGTTGCAAAAAAAGATGAAGTTTAGTAATCCATGTACATACTTCAACCACATTCATTTGAACAATTTTTATTCCAACTTATGAAGACAAACCTGTGATTTTTCATTTGCTGTGGCAGGAAATGATGCGATTTCAGTCTGCTGTGTGATGACCTGCTGTGTTGTTAGTAAAAATAAATTATAATTAATATTATTTATGATAACTAATAATGTCAAGAGTACAATTTACAGATTAATTTGTAAAGCCTTCCGAAAACAAGGCCGAAGCATATTATCTTACATTTCCAAACATTATATTTTGAAAGTATTTTTTAAACTAATTTTCAGTGGGTTTTTTCCCCAATTCTTTTTGAAATTCAGACATCAGTATGAATGGGAAGATGATTTTACAATCCAAGCTGTAACTTGGACTTTGTAAATCCTCATATATGAAACTGCAGCAAAAGGCAATACATTTGCCCATACTCTATGTGCACATACAAAAAACATTTTCCACTCTAAGTCTTTTCACCTTTAATTTCTGCAGTCATTGCAGCAAGAATTTTGTACCAATTCAAGTTTAGGTCTTTTAATGGACAAAAAAATTTAGACAGACGCAGCATGAGCATTTTTCTTTTAAGAAGAGAGACCCTCCTGTGCATCATCTGTTGCTCTGTTCTTGCACCAAGTTATTTAAGTAAAATCAAACTCATCTTCATCCTGCTTCTAGCAATTATTTCAAATTTCATTTTGCAGCATCAATCTTACTGAAGTGTTCGATAACAAAATTGACAGCAACAGCCTAGATTGAAGTCAAGAGGATAGGTGCCATTTAAATTTTATAGTTGCTGCAGGAATGGAATGGAGCTTCAGGTAATACAAATATGCACTGTTATTACTCTATAATAATATTGTCACTGAACCAATTGTCTTTGGAGAATATGTTCATTGTTATCGAAGGAGGATTATTTAAACTCCAAATAAGTTTGCCAACCCCTTTTCTTTACCAGCCTCTAAGACAGTACTCCATTTGTTGTAATATAGAATCAACAATTCAGTAAAAGCTCATTATTTAAAAAAGATGACAAATGAATAGGAATGGATCTGAACATCAATAACTACAACATTATTCACCATGCCCTTTATGTCATATATTTAAATTATGTTTAAAAACAAGCAGAAAATTCAGCTCAAAGAATATACCTTAACCTCTTGGACTGGTTCTGATCTCTTCTCAATGAGACCCTCTCCTTGTTTTACCTCCAATTGCACCTCCTCCTTAACTGCTTTCGATTCAGTCACTCCAGTCGTCTCAGCTGTGGGTGGGCTACTAGCTTCCACTGAATGACTTTGAGATATGGTTGGTGCAGAAGTAGTAACTGCCCTTGGGCTTCTGTCTGGAGTCCCAGTAACTGCAGCTACAAACAAATGTATCAATGTCCCTCAATGCTATTATACAAGCAATAGTTAAACACATTTGTGGGTTTTATTTCTCTCTAGTTCAGGGAAAATCCAAAAATAGCCAATAATATGCAAGAGATTTTAGGTATGCGACCAATATCTTCAAGAATGCGAATACCAGCTGGATATAAACAAGTTTCTTTATTCCCAAAATGTATTGCTCATCTAAACATTTTCCATATACAAGTTTCAAAGTAATCAGTTCTCAGAGAAAAACAGAAATTGTTGGTGAAACTCAGCAGATCTGACAGCATCTGTGGGGAGAAAGCAGCATTAATGTTTTAAGTCTGGTTTCTCTGATAAAGAATCGCATTTTCCCAGTGTCTGCGTGGGTTTCCTCCGGGTTCTTGGTTTCCTCCCACAATCCAAAGATGTGCAGGTTAGGTGGATTGGCTATGCTAAATTGCCAGTGTCCAGGGTGTGCAGGTTAGATGGGTTAACCATGGGAAATACAGAGTTACAGGATAGGATAAAGGGGTGGGTCTGAATAGCACACTGAGGGTCAGTGTGCTCGATGGGCCGAATCACCTGCTTCTACACTGGAGGGATTCTATCTGCAGATTTTCCCCAGCAATTTCTGTTTTTGTTTCAGGTCTCCAGCATCTGCTGTTCTTTGTTTTATTTATACGATCAGTTCTTAAAAATTGCTGACACGCTTTCATCTTATTATCAGTTAATTTTACAAATGATGGGTTTTATCAGAAGATAAAAGCTTGATCTAAATGAAGGTGTAAAGTGCCATTATTCTTGTTGTGCTAACCAGAACTGAAGAACATCTGCATTTCCAAACAAAACAGGAAGTTACTCCACTAGCTGGAGTAACTCCACTTGATGTGAACAAAATTCTAGAATTTAGTCTGATTTTGGTCCACATGCATAACAAATACAAAGTGAAACAATATTACACCACTGGAATATACAGTGATTGATGTGCTTCCTTTCATTACTTCTTTAAAACCAGTGCATAGTAAGGTACATCACATGTGAGCTAATTTTTAAAAATGATTATTTTCAGCAGTAAATTCCCGTTGCTTAACAGTCCTCCAATATATGTGCACTTCTTTAATTCTAGCCCCTAATGCATTCCTGACTCTAACTGTTCGATAGCTGTACCTTTAGCTGCCTAGATCCTAAGCTTTAGAACTCTAAGAGTTTCTCCATCTTTTAACTTCTTTTTCTACCTCTAAAATGCTTTTTAAAATCTACTCCTTTGATCACACTTCTGTCTACTTTTCTGTATTATTACTTTATGTGGCTCAGTGTCACACTTTGCCCAAAAATGCTCCTGGGAAACGCCCATGGGATTTTTCTGTAATGTTAAAGGTAGTATACTAATACAAGGTGTTGTTTCCTAGAGATATATATACACTGTTTAATTCAAAATGTTAAAAGAAAAGTAGCTCAGGAGTAGACTTTTGGATTGAAATTTTCCTGGATTTCTTGATCTCTACAGAAATATCAACTATCCATACCACTTAATATGATTGTATTTTAAGTGATAGGGGCTTAATATAAAAATATATAAGATAGCAGTAGGAGAAGGCCATTTGACCTCTCAAGCTTGCTCCAGCATTCAATAGGTCTATAGTTGACTATCAACACCCTTACTCCACCGTCCTCCAAAATCCCTTGATTCCTACAGCCACAAGAGCTATATCTACATCAGTCTTAAAAGCACAATGTTTTGGCCTCAAACACATTTGTGGTAGTGAATTCCACAGGGTCACCACCCTCTGGGTAAAGAAACCTTTTCAATTTTTCATTCAATTAAAATAATTCAGGTTTTATTTTTTACTTTACTGAAAAAAGTTAACTTCGCAAGAAAATGCTTGTCAGGTAAAGTAGTGGTCATGCAAGGTGAAGAAAAAAATGTGCCAAAGAGATACAATAAAACACTAAAACAGGCAACAAAGAAAAGTAGTTTACTGAACTATTTTACAAGGACGTATTTAACCTATAATAGCTTGACTCACAAATACAAAAATATCTTCTTTTACATTACAGTCGCATTTTTATGACAACAGCTATAGGGGGTGTACTCAATACTTATTGCAGTTGAAGTGACATCACCATTGATATCTGTACAGGTAACTGCTTCTTTCAATAACATAATGATGACCAAAACCATTGCAAATTGAGTTTCCCTGTTTGCTCAGTAAGTAAAAATAACTTAGTGCTGTCTTGCCAAGAAGATTCTATACTCAATTATACAGAGTGCATAACCTGACACTTTCCCACATTGAATTTTATCTGCCACTTCTTTGCCCATTCTGCTAACATATCCAAGTCCATCTATAGCCTCACTACTAACATATCCAAGTCCATCTATAGCCTCACTACTTCCTCGACACCAACTGTTCTTCTTTATATCATCTGCAAACTTCGCAACCATGCCATTAGTTCTTTTGTCTGTATCGTTAATGTATAATCTGAATAGTTGTGGTCCCAACACAGACCCCTGTGGGACTCCGCTACTGACTCACCGCCATTCTGAAAAAGACGCCTTTATCCCTGCACTCTGCCTTCTGTCATTCAGCCAACCTTCTATCCATGCCAGTATCTCACTGTGGGTCTTATCTTATTTAGCAGCCTCCTGTGTGGCACTTTGTCAAAGACTGTCTGGAAATAATCAATTAGCACACTGTCAAGTGAGTCCTGCACCAGGTGAGATGAATGGACAATCCAAACATTTACACTAGGTTGGGCCCTCTTCGGTGCAGTAGTAGCATCCATACTCTTAAACAAGTAGGCCTGTGTTCAAGTCCCACCTGCTCCAGAGGTATTTAATAACATCGCTGAATAAGTTGATTAGGAAACTAAGTTAAATTTACACAATGTTAAACTATGTTAAGAGGGGCCCTTTTGTGGCATAAGAGATACCTATGAACTGGGAGGCATGGCTTCAAGTCCCAGCTGTTCCAGGGGCACGTAATAACATCTCTGGACAGGTTGATTAGAAAAATGGGTTATATTAAAAAAACTAAAAATTAAGCTTGGTTATAGGTGTGTAACAACATTCCTGAACAGGTTGATTAGAGAAGTTAATAAAAATTTTAAAATTTGTATTTGGCGAGAGGGCCCGCTTATGGCACAGTGGTAATGTCCTTATCCCTTGACTGGGAGTCCCAGGTTCAGGTCCCATCTACTAAACAGGTGTGTAATAACATCTCTGAATAAGCTGAAGAGAAAAACGGATTAGATTATTTTTTAAAACTGGGCCATTGACTGTTCACAAGAAAAAAAGATCCTCTGATGGCAAAGTGGTAATGTCCCTACCCCTGGACAAAGAAGCTCAGGTTTAAGTCCCACATGTTCCAAAAGGCGTACTATATCATCTTTGAACAAGTTGATTAGAAAAATAGGTTCGAATTATAGAAAATGTTAAAATTAAACCTGGTTAGAAGTAGAAGTATTAACATCTCTGAACAGAAAAACAGGTTAAAAGTTTTAAAGATTCTACTTGATTAGCAGGCCCTCTTGTGGTGCAGTGGTAGTGTACTTCCCCCAAGACTGGGAGGCCCAGTTCAAGTGCTCCAGGTATGTATAATAATATCTCTGAAGATGTTGATTAAAAAATTAGGTTAAAGTTTTTCAAACAATTAAAAATTTAAACTTGGTTGGAAGAAATTTGGGACTGATGGGAAGAGAGATTAAAGAATAAAGTTTGAGGAATTTACAACTAACAATATTACTATCAAATTCAAGTTCTGATCATCATAAAACACATTTGGTATTTCTTATAAACATCATAAAAATTCAGAACTACTCCAAAATAACTCATTGCACAATCATATTTGGAACTTATGCAATTCTGTGACCTTACAAAACTTCGTCCTTCACCCAAAAATGAGTAAAATATTCATTCAAAATGGCTGTTTATGTATCATTGCTAATAACTACAGTTAGTGAATTTTGAAAAGAACGGTGTTAAACACTTGTGTAAAAGAAGTTGCATAAAAACATATGATAACACATTATAAAGTACCATTATTTAGTGAAAATTAAGATCAACAATAAAAATAATTTAAATGTTATATATCTTAGTCACCAGTTCATTCATTTTTATAATAGGTTAATATGAACATATGAGTGAGTATAAGAAATAGGATCACATGTAAGGCATTTAATTTCCTAATCCTGATCTGCCATTCAATAAAATCATGACTGATGTGATCATGGTTTCAATTGTACTTTCCTGTCTATTCCTTGCACTCTTTAACTCCTCTCCAGAACTTAAAGGCATCTCACGCAAATTTGAGTATTTCAAAGAATAATGAATTAACTTAATAAACTAAATAATAATAAATAAATAATAATAAATCCTCAATTCCATTTTAAACACAAGATATTTTGTTCTGAAACCGTGCCTCATTTTTCTAGACCCACATGAGGACAGTTTCTCAGCATTTGTTCTGTCAGTCCCACCTCAGAATCTTCTGTTTTAATAATGTCTCACTCTTCCAAACTATAATGTATGTAGCAAGCTGCTCAAAAGTTTCTCATAAAATAATGTATTCACCCCAGGTTTCAATCCACTGAACTTTCTCTGAACTGCCTCCAATGCAACTATATCTCTTCTTGAAAAAAGGCAAAAATTGAACACAGTTCTCTAGGTCCACACCCTATGTATCACGTAACCAAACTTACAGCTTTATTCAATCAGGTTTTTGTCAAAACAAATAACGAATGTTGATAAACTTGCAGTATCAGGTACAAATGTCAAGATTTTGCATTCAGGAATAATTCCTTTGGAGTGTGTTCATAAAAATATCCTGAATTTAAAACACTTGAATATTATTTGACTTGCTTCCTTGGTCTTTCAGATGCTTGATTACCATGTCAGACTCAAGGAAATTAATCTAGTACTTTTTGGATTATGCAGATTTAAATTTAGAAAATTTTATGTCCCCATCCCATCAAAACATTTGCAACAATTTTTCAAACAATGTTTTCTAATGAGCAAGTATCAAACTTGGGTCAAAGTTTCCTTTTATAATTTAGAAATCAAGAACACCACAAACAAAGAATGTTTAAATTCCAACTGTTTTTGTAATGAACTACAGGTATAACAAGTCAAAAAGTCTGTCTAAATTTAATAAACTAGGCTAGCAACTTAAAAAATACCAAACTGGTCAAAGCTTTACAATCTTTAGGGTTTTAAGTGGATGCACAAAAAATATCATTGGCAGCTTTCTAATCAAATCTTATGGTTTTAAACCCAAGCTTCCACTTGTCCAAATTTTACATACAAGTCCAAATTGTTCATCATTTTGCTGCCAAAAGCTTTACTTAGTCACTGCAAAAAAGTATTCAAGTCCAAGAAATCCAGTTCTTTTAAAAACATGGGTTTCATTTTCTTGGCTAATTTGCTAGTTACAATTACACCAGACCACACAAATTACTTTTAACCTATTTTTCTAGATTACACAAAGTATTCTTAACACCAAATCTGGCTCTACGTGAGAGTTCAGATCTTAAATCATCATGCTTAGCAAATCAAAAACAGAATAAAAAGTATTCAAGTGGTCAGTGCAACAATTCAAAAGGAGCTTGCAAAAAGGAAAGAGTGAAGAAACAGGAACACCGCAGAGCTTTAAGCCAACAAACTGGTACCTGGCTGCTCTCTGGGTGCTTCAATACATCTGGGCTCAAGATCCTCGTCCAGTGGTAATTCAACAGAGGTTTTTGGAAACTTACGTTTAGCTGGAGAGAATGTGTACATGTTAACAATTTAAGTATTTTTGGTGAAAATAATTTCAAAATTTGTGGTTTAAGTAATTTAAAACTCATGAATTTTTTATTCTTATTAAATATTAATTTAAAAATGAAACAGAATGTAGGTTTAAATTTTGAATATTCACAATAGAGGAGTTGCAAAATTCCCTCTGGAGATCAGGGTAAGTGGTGCATCAATTTGGAATTCTGAATAACACATCTCATTTTTGCTACCAAATAACTTTAAAAACGATTTGTTTTGTTTTTACTCAGCTACCTCAGTTTTGTTTAAAAAAATTAAATCCGTTATGCTTTGTCCCATCTGGATGAACACCAAATGTAATCCTGAGGCTAGAAAATTATATGCCTGATCCCAAATCATTACTTCTTCCTAATGTTTAAAAAGGTTTCTTTAATCCAACTCAATTTTGCCAGTCCAAACTTGAACTTTTAGTTTGGGACCAAATACAACTTTATTCTTCTCAGCTCAATCTTTTATTTTTTAAGTGATTTGATCAACGTTAATAAAAATTTTGGGCTTCTGTACATTGAATGAGCAATTATGAATTAAAGTCTGGTGGATTAAAGTCGTGTTTGATTAGTTAAACAGAACTGTTTGTTTAGCTACAAATGGCCATATAATAAATGATTACCCATTATGATAGTACTTCCTAAACTGCAGGTGCAGCATTTCAAAATGATCCACAAATCAGTGAATAGAAAATAATTTTACTTGTCCCTTGAAAATTAAGGATGAATTCCACATCTTAAAAAGTTTATAAGTGGTTAGCAGTTTTTGTGTTTAAACCCTGACAAAATGAGCACACGAACTTTCTATAAAGGATGTAAACTTTAAGATATCTTTCTGCCAATCCTCTAAAATATGGACATAGAATGGAATTCATGATCTTTATTTCAATTGCTCCATTAAATGAAATGTTCTCTGTAGCTTTCAAGTACTCAGCCAACTTTTGAGTAATCAATCGTTTGCACATTTTGGTGCTCAAAAGAGAAGATCTATGGCACTAAATATTTATGCAGTTGTATAAAAATTGCCTCATGTCAAGAAAGCCTCATATGAGACCGAAGGCAAAGTCACCAAATCAGAAACCAGAACTTCCAAACTTTAGCAGCATTTTACACTGTAAAGTGAGATTATGATCTTAAATCATCATGCTTGGCAAATCAAACGGTGTAAAAATGTATGAACTACTGTGTGAACTACTGAGCCTGAAGCCAAACTGCAGAGATCAATGGAACACGCAACCACTTTAAAAAAGTGAGCTTTATATAGCTTTTTTAAAAAGTCTATTTGTTATAACTATCTACAGCAGGTTCAATGTACAAACATAAACTAAAACAATAATTAAACATTTACAACTCAATTACACTAACTTGTAGGTTTAACTTTATAATCCAAAATGCGAAATCTGTCAATTTTACCTCCATCCAGGCTTCTGGATGCCCTTTTGCTTGCAGTACGCTCAAAACGTGGTGCAGGTCTGTCAATTAGAGCACTTGCTTCTCTGGTCTGAACCTGTGTTCGACCACTATAACGGAATTTGGAACCCAGGGACAGGAATTTGCTCTTAGCTGTGGACTCTGGTGTTGTTAATCTATAAAGTAAAAACAAAGTAAAATATTCCAGGCAAAGTCTCCAAAAATGCTCTTTCAAATGATGTGCAAATACCACTCTTCTGCTTGCCTCCCATTCACTTTTTCACCTGAAAGTGACGACATTTACATACTGGAATATGGTTCCTGCAGTCTGATGGGATCTCACCAAGTAGGTAGGTTTCATTTAAGGGGCCAATCAGTAAGTGTTGTCAGGTTATTTTATCAAGTCTGACCCTGATCCTGCCCACACACAAAATGCCTCCCATGCAAGGTTTTTAGCAGGTGACAGATAGCAAATGATGAATAAAATGACTGATGAATATCTGTCGTCCTTAGTCATAATGTCAAGGTAAAATGGACGCAAGCAGCTAATGACCAGTTGAGATCAGTTAATTCAGCACAAATTAGGAATCAAATCTGGTGACTTCTGGTGTGTCTACCACAGCACTATTCAGAGCAGTGCCTTTACTAAAGAGTGCAAGAATTCCAGAAAATAAATGAGAATACCTAAAAAGAAAAAAAAAGGGAGAGTGAAGTCCAGGTCAAAGTGTTGATTGAGATGTTAGCAGTTTGTTTAAGAGTCTCATGAAGAGACATTAATTAAATAAGATAGCATCAAATGAATGCAGAAGGTTGCTGGAAATAAATCAAGCTGAGCCATGACAACTGTGTAAGGAACTTTAAGTAGAAACAGGATGATCATTCACTGCAGTTTGAGCATGTCTAATGCTGTTGCTAAGGATAAACCAGTTGAACCTTTAGTTCTGATATTTGCAATGAGACTGTTTCAAATAGTCTTTACCTAGTGAAAAGCAATTTGTTTTTTATATGTTGCATATAAAACATTTTGGATGTGGTTTTGTTAAAAGTAAACTGGCAATCTCTTGCGAATGTGATCAGCAAATGACCACCAGAGTAAGCAGATGTTGCAGAACCAAAACAAAGCTCAGTGTCTCTATCTCCACCATTGAATACTTTTGTTAATACAAACTTGGCTTGCTTAAAAAAAAGTGATTGACCATTCAATACTCATCTTATCAACACTGTATCAATATCAAGTTTACTGACGTCAACAGCCAGTTTCAATTGTTTGGTATACTTTGGAGGTGCTAAAACCAGTGCAGTGTAGCTTTCAAATTGTCAAAAGCTGATTGAAATTTCCTTATCTATTCAAATTTAATCAGAGTGAAAAATGCTCATATGACAAAAGAAGCTGTATCATATAATGAAACTTATTTTATTCTTCTAAAAAACATTTTTTCCAGTATAAGACCATGAGATATAGGAACAGAAGTAAGCCTTTCAGCCCATTGAATCATCTTCACAACTTAAAAAGATCATGATTGATTTGATAATCTCCACTCCACTTTCCTGCCTTTTTCCCATCTACTCTTGATTCCCTTACTAATTGAAAACTGGTTTATCTCAGCATTGGATATTGTTCATGACCTAGCCTCTGCAGTAAAAATATCTACTTATTTACTACCTTGAGAGAGAATAAATTCCTCTTTATCTCAGTCTTAGACTTTAAACTACTTTAACAGGGGGTTGGGAACCTAAGGGGAGGCTCTGAGGTAGCTCGAGTGGGTAAGAGATTAAGAAAAAAACTAGAATCAAAATAGTAAATAAAAACAAGCAGCAGCTGAGCAGTGTAGTACTAAGATGAGTGGAAACCACGTAGTGAAAGAGAGAAAATGTTTAAAAACAAAAGATTCTTCTGGTGGAGGTGGTAAGATTCAAAAGGAAGGTATAAAAACTAGCATCAGGGCACTTTACCTGAATGTTTGTAGTATTCAAAATATAATAAATGAGTTGACAGCACAAATTATTATGAATGGGTATGATTTAGTGACCCTTTCAGAGACATGATTGCAGGGTTGTCACGACTGGGAGTTAAATATCCAGAGGTATCACACTATTTGGAAGGACATACAGAAGGAAAGAGGTGTGATGTAGCTCTGATATTTCAGGATGACATCTGGGCAGTAGAGAGAGATGATACAGATTCGATGGAAAAAAAAGGGTGAATCAGTGTGAGTGGAAATTAGAAACAGTAAGGAGAAAAAGTCACTGACAGGCATAGTCGATAGGCCACCAAATAATAACATCACGCTGGGATGGGCAATAAACGATGAATGTAGAAATGGTATGGAAATTATCATGAGGGATTTTAATCTACATATTGATGGGTCACACAAAATCAGACACAACAACTTTGAGGAGAAGTTCGTAGAATGTACCCAAGATAGTTTCCTCAAACAGAATATCATGGAACCTTCGAGGGAGCAAGCTATCCTAGATCAGGAATAATTAATCATCTCTTAGAGATTGTCTCAGAAGGAGCAATCATATTATGATTGATTTTAAAATACAGTTGGAGGGTGAAAAGGTAAAATTCAATACCAGTGTCTTGTGCTTAAACAAAGGAGACTGCAATGGGATGAAGGAGGAGTTGGCTAAGGTAGATTGGGAGCAAAGACTATATGGTGGGACAATTGAGAAGCAGTGGGGACTTTTGAAGTGATTTTTAACAGTGCTTAGCAAACGTATATACCAGTGAAAAGCATAATCAGCCATGGATAACTAAGGAAATAAAAGAAGGTATCAAGTTGAAAGTAATGCATACAAAGTGGCAAGAAGTACTGTTAAACTAGAGGACTGGGAAATCTTTAAAGATCAACAGAAAGCTTTGAAAAAAGCTATAAAGTAAAGATAGACTGTGAGAGTAAACTAGCTCAGGATATAAAAACAGGATACAAATATATAAAATAAAGAAAGTGACTAAGGTAGGCGTTGGTCCTATAGGGGATGAGAAGGGGGATTTAATAATGGGAAATGAGGAAATGGCCAAGGCATTGAACAGGTATTCTGTGTTGGTCTTCACAGTGGAAGACACAATAATTGATGACAAGGAGGCTATGGCAGGTGAAGACCTAGAAATTAATATTATCACTAAAGAGGCAGTATTGGGCAAACTAATGGGGCTAAAGGTAGAGAGGTCTCCTAGCCCTGACAAAATGCATCCCTGGGTAGTAAAAGAGATGATGGGGAAAATAGAAAACATGCGTGTGTGGTAATTTATCAAAATTCATTACACTGAGGCAGTTTGACAGATTGAAAAATGCAAATGTAATGCCACTGTTAAAAAATGGAGGGAGGCAAAAGACGGGTAACTATAGGCCTGTTAGCTTAACTTCTGGAGTAGGGAAAATGCTTCAATATATCATTAAGGAAGAAAAAATGAGAAATTGCCCCATCAGGCATACGCAGCATGGGTTTATGAAAGGCAGGTCATGTTTAACTAATTTGCTGGAATTCCTTGAGGACATTACGAGTGCAATGGACAATGGGGAACTGGTGAATATGGTGCATTTGGATTTTCAGAAGCTATTTGACAAGGTGCCACAGAAGAAGCTGCTGCTGTATAAGATGTGTGGTGTTGGTAATGCATTAGCATGGATAGGGGATTGGAAAGCAAAAAGTGAGGATAAATGGGTGTTTTACTGTTTGGAGATCAGTGGCTAGTGGTTTGCCTCAGGGATCAGTGCTGACACCACAACTGTTTACAATTTACGTGGATGATTTAGAGTTGGAAACCAATTGTACTGTGTCAACATTTGTAGATAATACAAAGAGGTGTGGTACAGCAAATTGTGGAGAGAACACAAAGTCTGCAGAGGGACATAGATTAAGTATGGAATATTGTCCTTCATTGCTAGAGGGATCGACTTTAAAAGCAGGGAGATTATACTGCAGCTGTATAGGGCACTAGTGAGGCCACACCTGGAGTACTGTGTACAGTTTTAGTCCCTTACTTGAGAAAGGATGAATTGATACTGTAGGGAATGCAGAAGGGATTCACTGGGTTGATTGTAGAGTTGAGAGGGTTGGCTTTTAAGGAGAGACTAGGACTACACTCATTGAAATTTAGAAGAATTAGGGGAGAATCTGATAGAAACATTTACAATTATGAAGGAAATAGACAAGGTAGAACCAGGGAGGTTGTTTCCATTGTTGGGTGAAACTAGAAATAGGGAGCATAGCCTCTAAAATAAGGAGGAGCAGACTCAGGGCTGAGTTGAGGAGGAACTTCTCTGTGGAATTCCCTACCCAGTGAAGCAATTGAGGGTACCTCGTTGAATGTTTTTTTAAGGCAAAGAAAAATAGATTTTTGAACAGTAAAGGAATTAAGGGTTATGGTGAGCAGGTGGGTAAATGGAGCCGAGTCCACAAAAAGATCAGCCATGATCTTGATGATTGGTGAAGCAGGGTCAAGGGGCCAGATAGCCTACTCTTGATCCTATGTTCTTATGTAAATAAGTGACCCTTCTATTCTGAGATTATGCTCTCAGGTCTTAGACTCTCTTACAAGTGGAATCAAACTACACATCTGCCAAGCCCCCTAAGAATCTTACTAGGTTTAATCAAGTTATCTCTCATTCTTCTGACCTCAAATGAGCAGAAGCCCAACCTATTCAACTTCTTTTCATAAGAAAATCCCTCCTTAACTGATAAAGAGGGTGAACCTTATCAGAACTACCTCCAATGCCAACGTATCTTTCTTTCAATAAGGGCATCAAAACTGTTCACACTACTCTAGATGGGGTCTAACTAGTGCCTGTACAGTTTTAGCAAGACTTCACTATTTGGATACTTGTGCACCAACCATTCCCAGAATAACTCATTACTCAGCTTATCACGTAAAAGAAATGTATTCCTTGTGTCTGCAAATCTTTAAAAGGCTACTGTGTACTTGGATAGGTATTGGCAATCCAAAGCTACCCTGTGTGATCAAGAATGCAGTTGGAAAATGCCAGAGAAGATTCTCCAACAGGTATTTGGAGGTCCTGGTGGATGGGCTAGTGTAAAGGAAGGCAGTCCTCATTCCAGAGGACAAGCGGAGGAAGCTGCCCTGCTGGACCCTGACAGCAGAGGTCGCCACCCAAAATTGTGCCTCCCTACATCAGAGATGGTGCTATCAGTAGGTTGAAACAAAGTGACCTTCTCTGCTCAGTCACGCTAAGTGCCATAGCTTAACGAAAGCTATCTCATATTCACTAATCACTGCAACTGCACCTGCCTCCCACCACTCCACTATTCTCTCTTCATATTACCTACAACATCTTTCCTCATTCACTCTTAACCCCACAAACTCCCACACCACTTATCCTCATGACCACTGCACCACTTGTACAGCTTAACACCTTTATACCACCTGCACCAGCACTAACAGATGTGCCATCCACTTTCACCTCAGTCAATCCCTCCCTTTTCTCCAAGTAATGGAGAAGACAGTCCAAAACAAGACAGTGAGACCATAAGGCAGGATAGCACCCAATATTTGGAGAGAATCTGCACCTTGCGAGATAAGACCTACACTGCTCGTGCAGGGAGGCAGAAACATCCATGTTTTGACAACTGAGTAAGTACAAATATTACTCCCACTGCACCTCTCTCAGTTTGAGAGTCTTATTCATTGTACACCATTTCTAACCATTGGCTACCATGCCTTCTTTTTTATGCTTTGCAGTCTAGACAGTATGTTTCCCACTTCCACTGTGAAACACACACTTCCCCCAGAAGCCACCTCACTGACCATTTGAAGATTTAAGTACCAAGGCATCAGAGGAAGCGCTGGCAAGGGTGCCTCCTGCACGACATTCCAGCTCAGATACTAACAACTTGGTGGATATGTTGGGCTTTGAGAGTGTAGGAAGAAAATTGGACACACCTCACTGCTACATCTTTGCAATGGGCAGAGGAAGAAACACTCAAGGCTGGTGGGACTCAGGACGGCTGGAGATCAGGAACCTACTCAGCCCCTGGCAGGAGAGGAGCCTGTAGCTTTGGCAATCAGGAACTTCAGACCACGTGGACAGGAGCAGCAGATAGGTTTGCAAGAAGAATGATAGAAAGTGTCATCAACACTGTCACCAAGCAGGACCTGTTCAGCAATAACCTGCTCCATGACAGCCAGTTTGGGTTCTGCTAGGGCCACTTAGTTCTTGACCTCATTATAGCCTTGTTTCAAACATAGACAAGAGTTGAATTCCAGAGGTGAGGAGAGAGTGACAGCCCTTGATATCAAGGCTGCTTTCGATCGAGTGTGGCACCAAGAAGCCCTAGCAAAACTGGGTGTCGGGGGCAAACACTCCAGTGGTTGGAGTCATACCTGGCACATAGCAAGACGGTCATGGTTGATGGAGATCAGTCATCTCAGCTCCAAGACATCTCTGCAAGAGCTCCACATGGGAATGTCCTAGGCCCAACTATCTTCAGCTGTTTTATCAATGACCTTCCCTCCATCATAAGGTCAGAAGTGGGGATATTTGCTGATGATGTATTTTGTCTGCTTGTTTGGATTTGTAATTAAGATTAATTGAGATTAATGGAGGTCTGACGCTGAGAGTCTACTGCATCATATGTACGCAGGATAAACAATGCGTATATTGGGTCATGTTGACATCTTTGGCCCTCCTCGTGTAACATCCCTATTCTTTTGTGGCCTTGGTACCCTAAAATATGGTTGGGTTTGATCTGACTACCAGCATCTGTGGTAGGGAGGTGCAACACATGGATGGGTACAATGCTTTAGGATGGCCAGGGAATAGAGACCTTGCAGATGTGACATCTCAACCAAGCTGAAGTCAAGATGCCCTGACAGTGGTCTTGCTCCACTGTGCCCTCATTGCCCCCTTCCCAGTCATACTTAGTTTTCTGCTCCACTGCAAATACAGTTTCCCTGGCTTCACCAATTGTAGTCCTTCCTCCCTCCCCAGTCTGCAACTCTCAGTCCTGAAGATTAACATGTCAAGCCTCCTTCCCACTGCAATTGCCGCCACATTTCCACAGACCTTTACCATCGGTTTCTCTGGTAGCACCTGATGGACTGTGTCCCACTCTGTTGAGCAACCAAACCAGCTAACCCCAGAAGTACCCAGACACCAACTGTTCACAACGTTTATGATTTAGATGAAGGAACTAAATTTAATATCTCCAAGTTTGCAGATGTCTAGAGTGGGAGGATGAACTATGAGAAGGATGCCAAGATGTTTTAATGCGATTTGGATATGTTCATTGAGTGTGAAAATATCTTGTCGACAAAGTAGAATGTGGATCAGACCGATTCCTAAGATTGCAAGACTGACATATAAAGAGACAGTAGGTTAGAATTTTGTTGCTGGAGTTCAGAAGGAAGAACGGGGTTGGTGGGGGGGGGGGGGGGGGGCGGAAAAGAGCGGGAATCTCAAAGGAACTGATAGAATTCTAACAGGACTAGACAGAATTAACCTGGAACAATGTTCCCAATGATCAGAGTGTCCAAACCAGAGGCCACAGTCTAAAGGATATAGGGTATGCCATTTAGGACTGAGGTGAGGAGAATTTTGTTCAGCTAGTGAGTGGGTGAGCCGTCGAATTCTCTGCTACGGACAGCAGTTGAAGCCAAAGCAGTGAATGTTTTCAAGAAGGAGTTACACGTAGTCCTTAGGGCTAAAGGAATCAAAAGATATGGGGAGAAAGCAGGAACAGGGGACGGAATCAGATATCAGCCATCATTATGTTGAGTGGTGGAACAGGTTTGAATAGCTGAATGGCCTACTCCTGCACTTAATTTCTATGTGAATACAGATTTCCAGGTCAAATTAAATCCCTCATTAGGATGAGAATCACCCTGGAGACATTTTTCTTTATTCCTTCACTCGTAAGCTTTTCTTGAGCTAGCTCATGCTTTTGTGAATTTCTCTTTAACCTTTAAAGATTCACAGAGTGCTGTACAATTCACTGGATTTTTACAAGATCCTTCAATTTGTTATGCTCCCAACCTATGGTAATACTGGACAAGTCAGATTCCAATATAAAACGGTGTGACAGACCATAAGTTTTATTTTTGCAATTTGGTTAGTACGTGGTCAGTCTCTGAAGATATACACACAGAAGGTTGTCAATGGATTTTTAAGAAAAACAACACAGGTTTATTACAAAGAAGAAAATTTAGAAATGATAATTGAGAAAGATCTCATTGTTAAAAATGGCAAAATGTTTTACACACACACAACCCAAGTAAAATATCACTCCTATCCTTATGTTAATTACTTTTTACTCAACATACAAGGTTGCAACAGTCTTCTTTTAGCAAATTCATTAGTTGTGATTCTCATAGGTACTGGCTCTTCCAGAGACACCCAGCTATCTAGGCTAACATAATGACTTTTTTCACTCTACTCCAAGAAATAAACTCAAGCCTTTGACCACTTTTAAGTTGTTAAACAGCACATGTGCTAGCACGAATCTTTTCTTCTGAACCCCTGGACTCTGCTTTTGTACATCATAGAAACTCACTTCAATAACATGCAGCAATTATCTCGCCATGAAGGCTGCTGGTGTCATTTAGAACGTCACATGAGTTCTTGGAAAAGCTGACTTTAGGTCGTTGTGCCAAACAACTTTCTGACCCCCGCTTAACAAATATCAAACTGAAAACCATAAAACTATTTACCCCAATTTTAAAAACCAATTTTTCAAACATCATAATACATTTTCAAATTTACATCACACTGTTCACTTCTGAAACAGAAAATTACATCAGCCAATTCTTTAACTTTGAGTTGCATTGAGAGAATTCAAATTAGTGTACAGTTGACAAAATTATCCCAAAATTCATATTTCACAGATAGTACCAAGAAATGACATAGCAGTGATATCTGCCCCTCTCTCTGTACACCTACGTATCTGAATTACACATCGATAGGTATTGCCAGAATTATTCTGAGGTACTCCATACAGGACTATACAGAGTTACATAGAATTCCTAAAGTGTGGAAACAGGCCAGTTGGCCCAACATGTCCACACCAACCCTTTGAAGAATAACCCACCCAGAACCATTCCCTACCATATTACTCTACATTTACCCCTGACTAATGAACCTAACCCACACATCTGTGAACACTACAGACAATTTAGCATGGCCAATTCACCTCATCCACACATCTTTGGACTGTGGTTCAGTGGTTATCACTGCTGTCTCACAGCATCAGAGACCCAGGTTCGATTCCAGCCTCGGGTGACTGTGTAAACTCCACACAGACAGACGTTCTGTTGGTGCTCTGCTTTCCTCTAATAGTCCAAAGATGTGCAGGTTAGGTGAATTAGCCATGCTAAATTGCGCATAGTGTTCAGGGATGTGTAGGCTAGGTGCATTAGTCTGGGGAAATGCAGAGTAATTGGGTAGGGAATGGTCTGGGTGGGATACTCTTTGGAGGGTCGACGTAGATTTGTTGGGCCAAATGTAGGGATTCTATGATTATGTGGGGAAATTTCACAGCTTCTGTCATTAAATTACTCACCCAGGACTGAATTTATGAAGGAGATTTGTAAGTGAGAAGGATTGTGATATCTCAGTCTTTAAATGTTTTTAACTTAATGGAATAGCAATTTTTCTGATTTTCTTCACATTAAGTACAGAATACATACCTGAAAAAGGTATGATTTTCCACACAAACCTTCCACAACTTTTTGGCAGCACGGTAATTGGGCAGCTTGAAACCAATAGTGCTTTCACACTGATCCTGAAATACGAAGACAGAAAAATCAGCAATTCGCTGAACAGTAATGCATATTCCCCCAAAAATGTCAGAAGATATATACATATTCAAAATTACAGCAAGTGTTCAAAATTATAAGTCTTTCCCTCAAGTTTTGAGACAATTGACTACCTTCTGCATTTAATACTTGTGGTAATATAAGTGATGCTTTGCTGGTATTGCAGAAATTTAAAATGTTTACAAGAATAACATTAACAAATTGCATATGAATCATAAAAATTGAATTTTCAAAGGATTAGGGGAAAAATCTCTGAACGACAGGCCTTTTGGAATAACTTTCATATGAAAGTATGCAATACTCATTTAATAATAACTTGTGCATCATTGCCAATCTGTATCTTAATTTCATTTACCTGCCATTGTTTCATAGCAGTTAACGTATGGTATTTGCCAAATTAGTTCTTTAATCCCAGGGTGAACATCCAAATGAGCTAGTTTCATCGGTTTTTTTGAGGGAGCATTTCCCAAATCTCTAGCACCTTCTCATGTCTTTTTTATTTGTTCAGACTTTCCCACTGTGACCCCAATTTGATACTCAATATGTCAGACCCTTAGGCAGTCAGGAAGGAAAACTTTCATCTACAAAATTCCTAAAGGAAAACCAGGTACAGTTTTCAAGGTCAGAACTGGGCATGCAGGATCAGGCAGTCAGACCACACTCATTTAAAAAAAAACAGCACAATTTACAGAGGCCTCACAGCTATTAGAACTTGGATCCACACTTGTGAAGTCAAAGTATTAGCTGCTGACGCCAATGAGAAACACTGTTCTACAACTATGCTGAGGGGGCCCTTTTGTGGTGAAGTGATAGTGTCCTTACCCCTGAACTTGGCTTCAAGTTCAGGGTAAGGCTCCACAGCAGAGTCAATTTTATTTGATAATCCTTAACTCCACTTTCCTGCCTTCTCCTTACAATCCTCAAATCCCTTATGTATAAAAAATCTCTCTATCTCTGCTTCAAATATATGTAATGACCCAGCCTTAACAGCATGCTATGGAAAATATTTCACAGATTCACAACCCACAGGGAAGAAATTTCTCATCATCTGTGTCTTAAATGTGCAAACCCTTAGTCTGAGATTGTGCCCTCTGGTCTTGACTCTCCCACAAGGGGAGACAATCTTTCTGTATCAAACTCATCAAGTATCCTAAAAATTTTCTTTTTCCCCAATAAGGTCACCTCTTATTCTTCTCCATTCCGATGAGTACAGGCCTAAGCCACTTAACCTTTTGACATATGACAGTCCCTCCACACATGGTATCATTCAAATTAACCTTCTCTGGATTGCCTCCAATACCAGCACATTATTTCCTTACATGAGGGGCCCGAACCTGTTTAGTGGTCTAACTGTGGTCTGATTAGTGCCTTGTATAGTTTTTGCAAAACTTCCCTACCATTATACTCCACTCCCTCTAAACTAAAGGTAAACAATCCATTTGCCTTCCTTATTTAAGAGTAACAAAAAGATGGGGTACTGGGCTAATGGTCGGATACTTGGTAGTGTGGATGAGCAGAGGGATCTTGGTGTCCATGTACACAGATCTTTGAAAGTTGCCACCCAGGTAAATAGTGCGGTGAGGAAGGCATATGGCGTACTGGCTTTTATTGGTAGAGGAATTGAGTTTCAGAGTACTGAGGTCATGTTGCAGTTGTATAAGACTCTGGTGCGGCCGCATCTGGAGTATTGTGTGCGTATGGAGTCAGTTATTACAAGGGGGCATAGCTTTAAATTAAGGGGGGGTTGGTATAGGACAGATGTTAGGGGTAGGTTCTTTACTCAGCGAGTCGTGAGTTCATGGAATGCCCTGCCAGTAGCAGTGGTGGACTCTCCCTCATTATGGGCATTTAAGCGGGCATTGGATAGGCATATGGAGGATAGTGGACTAGTGTAGGTTAGGTGGGCTTGGATCGGCGCAACATCGAGGGCCGAAGGGCCTGTACTGCGCTGTATTCTTCTATGTTCTATTACCTGATGAATTTATATGCTAGCTTTTTGTGATTCATGGACAAAGATTCCCAAATCCCTATTGCATAGGTTTCTGCATTTAAATGATACTCAGATCCTCAATTCTTTCTGCTAAGGTGCATAAACTCACATTTCCCCTCATTATATTCCAATTTCCAAGATTTATTTTTCTCCCATTAACTTAACCTGTGCATATCCCACTGCTGACTATATGTGCAATCTGCAAACTTGGCTATAGTCCAATAACTTTCCTCATTCAAGTCATTAACATATATTGGAAATAATTATGGCCCCGGCACTGATCCCTGCAGCATGCCATGACTTACCGAGTTGCATTACTGAAAATGGCCCCCTTATCCCAACTCCATGTCTTCTATTAGTCATTCAGTCATCTATCCATGTTAATATATTACCTTTACTACCATGAGCTTTTCCCTTAAGTCAATACATTCTGAAAATTCAAAAATATTATGTGCACTGCTTCCCCTTGATCTATCCTGCGTGTTACCTCCTCAAAGAATCCTGGTAAATTTGTCAGGCATGATTGCCGCTTCACAAAGACATACTCACTTAGCTTGATTTTATTACATATATCTAAAAATTCTCCTTTATAATAGACAAACATTTTTCTAACAATAGATGTTAAGCTAACTGATCTATCGTTACCTGTTTTTTTGCCTGGTTCCCTTTTTAAATAAAGATAATAAATTGGCAGTTTTCCAATCCTATGGGATTTTCCAGAATCTAAGGAGTCCTGCAAGATTCGCCACCTCTGTCGCTAATTCTTTTAATATCCTAGGATACATCCCAACAGGTTCAAGGGACTGATCAGTCTTTAGCCTCATGAAATTCCTTACCACATATGATCCAGAAATAATTAATGTATTTATTTTCTCCTTTTGCCTCTTAAATTTAAATATGTTGGACTGCTATCGGCGTCTTCTACTGCAAAGACTGATGCAACAAATTTATTCAACTCCTTTGCCATTTACTGGTTCGTCATTATTTTCCCAGCTTCATTCTCCAAGGGGCCTATGTTCATTTTGGATTCTCTCTTTTTATATATTTCAAAGAAGTGCTTGTTGTCTATCCTGGTATTATTTGCAAGTTTAAGCTCAAAGTTTATTTTCTCACTTTTTTTGTGGTCATCTTTTGTTAGTTTCTAAAACTTTCCCAATCCTCTGACTTACCACTAATCTTTTACACATTGTATTTTATTCTTTCAAACTGATGCTATTCTTAATTTCCCTCATTAACCATGGTTGGCCTATCACCTTCCTAGAATCCTTCTTCCTCATTGGAATATGTCTTTATTGTGAGCATTGAACTATTTTCTCAAAGATCTTTGCTGCAAAACGCCTAATGCAGTACACTACAGCCAGCTCTGTCCTCATTCCTTTCCAGTTATCTGTATTTGAGTTTAGTACAGTCATTTTCAATTCAAGTTCCTTCCACTCAAACTGAAGGTTAACTTCTTCCATACTATGGTCACTGTTTCCAAATTTGACCCGGTAACAGTGAAGGAATAGCAATATGGTACCATGGCAAGATAATGTACAACTTGCAACTAGTGGTGTTGCCATGCATATACTATACTTTTTCTTCTAGTTGGTAGAAATTTCTGGATTGGAACAATCTTGGTGACAATCAAGTGATTATGTTGTTCTGAATGGTGTTGAGCTTCTGGAGTGTTATAGGAACAGCACTCATCCAGGCAATTAGGCAATATTCTATTACACTCCTAAATTGTATCCACGGAGATGATGACTAGGCTTTAGGGAGTTGGGAGGCAAATTATTCACTGTTTTTGCAATCGAAGTATTTGTTATGGCTGTGCCAGTTACGTTTCTGGCCAATGCTAACAGGATGGTGGGGTTTTATCAACCATAGTGCCATCAAGTATCTAAGGGAAGATATACTTCCTAACATTACCCTTCTTTGCCTACTTCTCATTTAAAGGTTATGTCGATTTGCACCTAAGGAAATGGGGAACTATTTAATCATCTTAAAATAATTCAATTAGATAAACCATTTTTATCTCAGGTTTGCTGTATTTTGCTTGCAACTACAAAAACTTAGCTACTGAGCACAAATTTGATTTTTGATCAACAAGTGGCTCTCCGCAAAGTCAGCAATTCAACAAAAACAATTGGCTTTAGTATTGACAAGCAGTGCTGGTGCAACTGGAGATGTTAAAGAGAACAAAAATAAAATCACAAGGACAAAGCCTCCAATCCTTCCTACTAGAAGTGCAGAATAGGCATCAAAGACAGCACTAAACCTAACTGCCTATCACAGACAAAAAGCCCAGAGACAGAGACAAAGACAATCTGGTGCATGAAAAGGAAGAATCATTCAAAAAAGTATTAAAAAGTAATCTGCACCAATTGAACTCTGCCAGAATTTTTAAGAGGGTGGAATAATGGGGAAAATTGGAATGGCAAAAATAGTGTAATCTCCACAAAGTGAAACCTGTAATATACTTATTCCACATTAGATGGTGCCACATTATTGTCAAAACTTGTATTCTGTTTTCAGGTTTTCCCACATTAGATGGTGCCATATGTATAGTCTCACACCACATTCAAAATATAGAAGCAGTAGCATTTAGATAGTATGATATGGAATTGGAGATATAACATACTGGTCATTGGAATAGTAATTTACTGAAAATTAACCTGATCAAAATGGACCACTCAAGGCCAAAATTACGACAAGATCACTAGAATTGATTGCCTTGTCATATATCTCATAACTGCAGAAGCTTGCGATATGGAAACTTTTCTATTGATTGTCCTTACATCGCAGTAGTGACTTCTTGGCAAAACTGCTTAATTAGCAGGTACATGCTTTGTAATGTTCCAAATTGAAGAGCCTATTAATAAATGCAAATACATATTTGAAGGAAAGAATGAATTGTTTCAGTGCTGGTGTTGTTTGGAATTTGCTTGATTGGATCAGCAATGGCTAGTTTAAAAAGTCACTGAGTAGCAATGACATTCCTTATTTACACACATTTCTCTCAATTTTTTCTCTCTTCTCATTAAAATGCCAAAACTTGTTTATATATTTGCATTCAATATCCAACTAAATATTGGGAAGACCAAAGCCTTTGAGCACAAGCCCATGACTGAACCACTGTTTTGAAGCTTTAGTGCCATATTCAACACAATGTCTTCCCAACCATAAGTCTGCACTAAGACCACTTATTTTTAGCTCAAACATTTGTTGATTTTGACCCCTCATTCAGAACTTTAGTGCCTCAGATCTTATTATGTCAATATACCACGCCAGTCTTTTACATTCTTTCTGTAAAACAGAGATCATCCAAACTCTGCTACCCATGTCCTATCTCACACTAAGTATCCAATGTAGTACTTATCAACACTTGCACAGTGAAGTGTAGAACAGTATTTTAATGTTTCTAGTAGTCTAGAAGTCTGAACTAATAATCTAGACTATGTGAATTCAAAACCCACATAGTTCATGAATTTGGAATCAACTTTATAAAATCTGAAAAAGAAAAATCAATAAAAGTAACCAACAAGCTATTAGATCGTTGTGAAAACTGAAGTGATTCACTCATTCCCTAGAGGAGGAAAACTCTTTCCACACCTGGTATGCAACTCTAGCATCACGCAAAACAATAACAATGCCTAACTGCCCTCTGAATGGCTTAATAAACCCCTTAGTTGTATCAAACTGCAATCAGCAATACAAGTCGAATGCCCACAACCATCACCTCAACACAATATGGAATGGGATTAAATGCTAGCATTGACATCAATGACCACTATTAGAGCAGAATTTCTCAGTTGAGATAACTCATCTACTTTGAAGTTGCATTTAAGAAGCACTTGGTTAACTATCACTGAATGCATAGTGATGTTTTTAAAAAAAAAAGAAACATTTGAATTTAGGAAAAATGAATAATTTTCTTCCAAAACTAATTCCTGGTAAACATCAGTACATACATACCTCTCCTGGACGAATTTTAATGAAGAAGCTGCTGCGTTTGTATGAGATCTTGAGAACTTTCGGCCAGGCAAAACGATTGATCCTGAGCCTGTCTTTGTATACAAGAAGACCACCTGAACATACCCCAAGCATGATGTCCACTCCTTCTAAGTCCTAAAGACAAGAGAATTAAAAGATTAGTGAAAGCCAAGAGTTACACGTCCAGTCAGAAAGAAAATTCCAATTTAGTTATCCTATTAAATAGCACCAAGGCACAACACTGTAATCGTGCTACTCCAGAAAGTGCAATAAAACAATGTTTTGCTTTTTAGAAAATGTTGTTCCATTACCTGACTAACATATTTGGTAAATCCAATACAACAGATGCAATAACAACATTTTCATTTTTCATTCTCAATTTTACTTCCTGCATTTTTTAATTGCACAGACCCATTTAAGAAACAATTCACTACATAAAAATAGTAATACTTTGGCACTCAAAAGCCAACAAAAATTCCTCTGAAATTATTCAAAAGACCACAGTATTTATTCTAATTAAAACAAATGATAACAGATTAGTTATTTAGATCTGTAAGGTATGGTAAAATTGAAAAACATCACAATACTAGAAAAACATTGTGTGAAACTTGTAGTGTTTACTTCATTCCGCTTCAGGACTTCAGACTATCCAGAATTGTCTTTAGGTACTGTACTAGTAGCAAAAATGCCAAGGGAAAACATCACTACTTCACTGTTCCAAATTACTCTCAAACTGGTAATTGCCATGTTCCAAATTACTCTCAAACTGGTAACTGCCATGCAACGGTTCAACATTCTTATGTTTGTCTTTAGTAGTTGAACAGAAATTCCACCCAAATATTTGGATGACCAAAGATATGATATTTGGCCCCGATCATGAACTCCATTCTTTAGTCACTGACTACCTTCCTGGCAATCTTGGTATTGCATTTAGTCACAAACTGAGCTTCTGATTACATACTGGCTCCAAAAGACCACCTGTTCTTACTCCAACAACACTGTCAGACTCTGCCTGTAAATTTGCTAAGTTAAATAATGCCCTGCCTGACCTCCGAGTTCATCCAAAACTTATGTTGTCCTTATTTTAATTTTCACCACTCCCAATCACCTAACATCCATGGGCTATCTGGCTTACGTTGGCTTCCAGTCTGGAAAATGCTCAACTTTGTCAATCTCATCCTTGGTTTCAAATCCCTCGTGACCGTGTCCCTCTTAACAACCCTCTAAGTTTACTCCTTCAATTCTGGCCTCTTTTGCATTCAAATTTTGATTCCTCCATCACTGATGGCCATGTCTTCAGTTGCCTGTGCCCCAAGCTCCTTAATTCCCTCTCCTCAGCCACACTTCTCCATCTCTCTTTCTTACCTCCTTTAAGACACAAATGCTCCACTCTTCTTATCAGGCTTCTAGTCACCTTTCCTAACCTCATTTTTCACAGTTTGATACCATAATTTGTTTCATAATTACTGTTTTAGAATTAATCTTGGCATGTTTCTTTATTGTAAGGGTGATTTTTAAATATATAACTTGTTGATCAGACAAACATATCAGAGCACTGATGGGTGGGACAGGTAAGAAGGCAGTGTTGAAAAGGACAATGAAACCAGAGAACTATAATACTGGGAGTAGAATATACCTAGTAAACAATTTTAAAAATTACTGGGAAAAAAAGATTGATTTACAAATTTGAAGAGTAACAAGTCCCCAAATAATCAGGAACATAATGGAAATTTCAGTTGTGAAACTCAACTCTGTCCATGAATACAAACCGACCGACTCCCACAGCTACCTGGACTACACCTCCTCCCATCCTGCCCCCTGTAAAAACGCCATCCCATTCTCCCAATTCCTTCGACTCCGCCGCATCTGCTCCCAGGAGCACCAGTTCCAAAAACGCACATCCCAGATGGCCTCCTTCTTCAAGGACCGCAATGTCCCCCCCGACATGGGCGACGATGCCCTCCACCGCATCTCTTCCACTTCCCGATCCTCCGCCCTTGAACCCCGCCCCTCCAACCGCCACCAGGACAGAACCCCACTGGTCCTCACCTACCACCCCACCAATCTCCATGTACAGCGCATCATCCGCCGCCATTTCCGCCACCTCCAAACGGACCCCACCACCAAGGATATATCTCCC
>NC_057736.1:8017390-8046724 GCF_004010195.1 Chiloscyllium plagiosum | reverse complement strand
GGGGTGGGGGCGGAGAGGTCAGGAAGAAGATTGCAGGTCAAGAAGGCGGTGCTGAGTCCGAGGGTTGGGACTGATTATACAAATTAAGTCTGTTTCCTCTAGAATTTAGAAGGTTAATGTGTGATCAGATCGAAATCTTCGAGATATTAACAGGACAGATAAGCTACATACATTGGTTGGGATTCTAGAATGACAGTTGCGGAGCGTTTCAGAGAACACCTCTGGGACACCCGGACCAACCAACCCAACCACCCTGTAGCTCAACATTTCAATTCCCCCTCCCCCTCCACCAAGGATATGCAGGTCTTTGGATTCCTCCATCGTCAGACCACAGCGAAACGATGGTTGGAGGAAGAACGCCTCATCTTCCGGCTAGGAACTCTCCAACCACAAGGGATGAACTCGGGTTTCACCAGTTTCCTCATTTCCCCTCCCCCCACCTTGTCTCAGTCAAATCCATCGAATTCAGCACCGCCTTCCTAACCTGCAATCTTCTTCCCGACCTCTCCGCCCCCACCCCAGTCTGACCTATCACCCTCACCTTGTCCTCTTTCCACCTATCACATTTCCGACGCCCCTCCCCCAAGTCCCTCCTCCCTATCTTTTATCTTAGCCTGCTGGACCAACTTTCCTCATTCCTGAAGAAGGGCCAATGCCCGAAACGTCGATTCTCCTGTTCCCTAGATGCTGCCTGACCTGCTGCGCTTTTCCAGCAACACATTTCCATCAATGAATATATAGCCAATTAGCATCCATTGCACAAGTTTTCCAGAAGACAAAGTAGTTCTCCAACTGACTTTTGCCACATTTATCTTGCTCTGACTAGAATGGCTTCACATCCTACTAATTATACTATGCAACAAAAAAAAAACAGCATGATACTTATTTCTGGTATGGAAAAACAGCGCATTAATAAATGTCACTGGGATTGAATGGATAAAAGCTTCTTACATGGTAAAGGGATTGTGAATCATCTGAGTTACTAAACACAACACCAACATACAAAGCGTATCATCACTACAACATTTTTTGATCCTAATCAAACTGAATAAATACAAAAATGTCCACTGATGGTTTTTTTCAGAATTATACAATTGCTTCCCTCTCGAAGTAAAACAGAACTAAAATGCAGATTGTGTAGTACTACCGAGAAAAACAAGAAGATTCAAATGTAAAACTTGTAGCACTGATTTCAGTCTTGAAACTCTGCTTCTTCATGGACAGTTACCAGGTTATTCTGTTAACTTTTTCTAAAGGTCCTATTCGAACAAGTTAAAAAATAACAAGGAGGTGGAAGTAGCTTTTGCATCAAGTGACCATTCTTCTATGTTAACAAATACAGGAAGAAATCAATTAGAAACCGTTTACTTAAAGCACAGTTTCTTATTCCTCACCCCTCCCAGTGGTGATCAGATTTGGATTGGTTTACATCAAGCATGATATCATAAATTAAAAGCACATTAAATAGGTGGGCAACAGAGCAATATGGAAATAAGTATTTGCAACTGGGCAGAAAAATACAGACATAAATACCCAGGTAAAGTTAGAACAAGGAGTTTCTTCACAAATGGAGTTTAGTTATTTAGTTCTCATCTTATGCAGATGTACAGACAATGATGTATCTGCATAATTTAAAGATGGTCAAGCATTACAATCTGCTGCATCATAAAAGACAGAAAATAGAAGGCTTTCTAAACAGTTATTATTTAAAAGTTTAAATTTTGGTCATTTACAATAAGCCTCTGCTTATCGTCTCACTACTTATGCAGTCATCTCCCTTTCTTATTGTTCTTGACTGTGACTACAGCTCTGCACAACGCTTTTTCTGGAAAACATGAATACTTTATTCACACCCACCTAAAAAGTGTTGCACGTTTGACTATGCAAATAGGATTACTATATTAAGAGCGACAGAAAATGCATTTTCCATAAACAGACATCTTGCATTGCCACTAAAACATTAGTAATTACAGATTTACAGAAAAATAAACTACTACTACATTTAAAAAGTAAATTTAGAAAGCATCTTTAAAAATATTCCAAGGTATTCCAAAAACTGAAGTGAAGCATTGGAGAAAAAGATGAGAAAGTGAAACAGAAAGCTTGATTGAAAAGTCAGGTTATGAAATTTTTAAAGGAAATTAAGATGTAGAAGGATTTAAGGAGGGTGTTCTTGAGAGTAGGGCAAGTGTGGCAAAATATTCTGCAACCAATAGTGAGGTAAAAGGAGGAGCAGATGTATAAGAGGTTAATGTGTTGGAGACACAAAGCTCACTGATACGAAAAACATTCAAGCATTCCTTCTCTGCATTCACAACCTCAAGTAAGTGGGTCACCGTTTCAAAAAAATGAAACTGGCTAGAAGTCATATATAGAAAGGAAGAATTATCTGTTGGATTTAAAATACATAATTAATGCCACTTCCACCTCTGGACAGATATGGCTCCACTTCAAGTAAGCTCCTTAAACAAAATCCAATATCCTCTAAAACTAAACACATTCACGAGCAAAAGGCTCATGTCATCTTATTATGCATTTTTAAACACTTACAGGAATAATGTTTAGAGGTGAAATTTAAATTTTAATAGACTTAAGACACAACAACCAAAACCCAGAAGTGTGGAAGGGTGCCTGTCTTTTCCTCCTGAAACAGAATTTAAATACATTGCTGCTGATGATCAATGAGAAAGGAGCAGCTCTTGAACAATGGCCCTAAATCAATTAACGAAATATGTAATTTTGTCTTTAGTTACATTTGCAGGTGTCAAATTTATCCATTTTTTCCTAAAAACATTCTGTCTGTGCATAATATGCTGTCATTTCTCCTTACATTACCTTTTATCATTTTTCACCAATACAAAGAAAGTTGACAGCAATACATATAGCTAGCTAAAATCTTGTAACCACTGGTCACCACATAATATCTCAAAACTACAATTTTTTTTAATGATTGTTTACATCTAAAAACTTTAAATGAAAGCACAAATGACAGATACAATACAATTTACAGACCTGAAAGGACTCAGTTGAGTTTGACATTTATAAATCCCAACTGAATATTCATTTAGTCTCAAACATTAGGAAAAGTTATGATTGCATGTAAAAATAGTTTGTTTATTCAATTAACCATTGCAATTCTTAAACTAAACATCTGCAACTGGAAGATAGATTTCTGTATCTCAATATGTTTATAAAATGAATGAAATCCATCAACATTTAATTGCGCATTTCTGCTGCTAATTCTATTCTTACATGAAAGTAGTTAAAGCCTGAAGATGAAAGAAGCACAAATTGTTGAGAACTAATCCATTCAAATAATAACTCATAACAAGGCTGATTTATAATATTTATGCTACGAGCTACAGACTTTTATATATAACAGGTAGAAAGTCAGAGATAGATGTTGAAACTGGCTGAACAAAATCATATGAAGAGCCAAGTATGTTTTATAAAAATAGGAGAGTGATTTTGTTTAACAGTAGGTTGAAGAATTGCAAAAAATAAACAGACTTCGTACCTTAGCGGGATGAAAGTCCACACCATACATTGAAAGTTTCTTTGCATTCTCCAAGAATTGCAAATCAGCTTGTGCTGGAGTCATAGCTCTAGGATAAAAAAATGTAAAAAGCCAAAAATAAGACTCCTTAGTAGTCAAAGCTTTCAATATCAACTAAAACTGCAATCTGCAAGCAACTTCTAAAAATATCAAACTCTGATTTAAAACACACTGTTCTCAAATTTATTTGTACTTGAAAAGGAAGCTCTGGCAATACTGAAGAGTAATGTGTTAGAAGCTTTTGAATTCAAAGAATTGACTGCGATGGCTATTCTTGGCAGCATTATGCAAAAATATTATGAAACGCACTACTAATAAGTAAGTAAGCATAGGTATCATAAAATCATCTCTCCTGATGATTTGGTTCAGGTAACAAATAACTGTACCATAAAACAGGAAGATACCCAATATCACCTCCAGTCTGTGTTAAACTGGCTGATATCAAAATGATGTGAGGCATGTTAAAATTGATATTTGTACATCTGGTTTAGGAAAGACAATACTGACCACATTTCTGTCTGGAAAATGCATACTCAGGAATGCCAACAGTCTAGATTCAAATGCTAAGAATGGTTAATCTGGCAGAGTACCAGAAGGTGACCACCACCCATAAAATGCATTCAGCATATTGCAAGAACATTCAAGCAGATAAAGACAGAGAATTGCTAAAAAGACAATGAGAGGGGGGAGAAAGATTGTCTGAGGTCAAGGCATTTTAATGCTTCCATTTTTCTCTTGATAAAATTGGTCGAAAATACATTTCCGATTACTGTATTCAGCTACATGTAAATGTGACAAATAACATGTAGCAGTGAATTAAGGATACAAAAACAGTGAAGTCACGTCATCAGTAGAGTTATGAATTAGCATAACTTTTTTTGAGAAAAGTAGCTTTCTCAAATCTGACAGTGAATGAATTCATGACTGCTGAAGAACAAATAAAAATCTATACTCTTCAGCTATGAAAATGTCTACAAAGAACTAAAAACATTAAATAAATCTAATAAGCTATATACACACAAATATTTAATCAACACACAATCGGCAAAGGAAGGAGTTAGCTCTCGATGTAAAATTTGGTCATTTAACATGGACGTAAAGTCAAAGCGGTTGTGAACCAGACGCATGATGCAAAAAAAAAATCTTGCTCTTAGTTCCAGTTATAAATATTGCCAACCATGGGAAGAGAAAGAGAAAACAGAATGCAGTCCAAAACACACGTATAAACAATACCTGGAGAGGCCATCTTAAAAAATGTAAACAATTGCTTCAATTCTATGATTAGTCAACTGGGTTGGCAAATTAGTGAATTTTGGAAAACAGAAAATTGATTCATAGTTGAAAAATAAGAGTCACTTATACAGATTTCTGGGTAATCCAAGATGGAGGACGGGAAAAATTTCTGGCTGTAACAGTTACTCCTTTTTTCAAGTATTTTAGGTGCTGGAAGTGATTTTCTCAAATTCCAGGAGCAGCAATTACTGTTTCATATGCTGTTGGATTTTTTTTTCCAAAGTTCCAAAACAGTCAAAACAACAGCAGTTTTAAAAGGAAGAACAACAGGTGAGGACAGTGCAGGAGATAGAGACAGAGATAAACAGAGAGACTGCACAGTTACTGCCTTTGCTGTTTGAATTCATATATCACCGGACATCGGAGTGCATCTGGGAAAATCACAACCGATCTTGGAGGAACCTGTTTGGGCTAGGTTCACAGCACAGAATCAGATAAGTTAATCGTTGTTTTAAGCGTGTCCAACAAAAAGGCGGCAGTAGTGGGTAGAGGGGGCTCTTTCTTGATTATATGTTTTTGGAGATATGTCTCTTGATAAAACAAATGGTCGCAGGTAAAGGGACAGCTGGAAAATGGGAAGCCTTCAGAAATGAGATAACGAGAATCCAGAGAAAGTATATTCCTGTTAGGGTGAAAGGAAAGGCTGGTAGGTATAGGGAATGCTGGACGACTAAAGAAATTGAGGGTTTGGTTAAGAAAACGAAGGAAGCATATGTAAGGTATAGACAGGATAGATCGAGTGAAGGAAGTAGGAGTATACTTAAGGAGGAAATCAGGAGGGCAAAAAGGGGACATGAGATAGCTTTGGAAAATAGAATTAAGGAAAATCCAAAGGGTTTTTACAAATACATTAAGGACAAAAGGATAACTAGGGAGAGAATAGGGCCCCTCAAAGATCAGCAAGGCGGCCTTTGTGTGGAGCCGCAAAAAAATGGGGGAAATACTAAACAAGTATTTTGCATCAGTATTTATGGTGGAAAAGGATATGGAAGATATAGACTGTAGGAAATAGATGATGACATCTTGCAAAATGTCCAGATTACAGAGGAAGTGCTGAATGTCTTGAAATGGGTAAAGGTGGATAAATCCCCAGGACCTGATCAGGTGTACCCGAGAACTCTGTGTGAAGCTAGAGAAGTGATTGCTGGGCCTCTTGCTGATATAGTTGTATCATCAATAGTCACAGGTGAGGTGCCGGAAGACTGGAGGTTGGCTAACGTGATGCCACTATTTAAGAAGGGTGGTAAGGACAAGCCAGGGAACTGTAGACCAGTGGGCAAATTGGTGGAGGGAATCCTGAAGGACAGGATGTACATGTATTTGGAAAGGCAAGGACTGATTAGGGATAGTCAACATAGCTTTGTGCATGGGAAATCACGTCCCACAAACTTGAGTGCGTTTTTTGAAGTAACAAAGAGGATTGATGAGGGCAGAGTGGTAGGTGTGATCTATATGGACTTCAGTAAGGCGTTCGACAAGGTTCCCCATGGGAGATTGTTTAGCAAAGTTAGATCTCATGGTACACAGGGAGAACTAGCCATTTGGATACAGAACTGGCTCAAAGGTAGAAGACAGAGGGTGGTGGTGGAGGGTTGTTTTTCAGACTGGAGGCCTGTGACCAGTGGAGTGCCACAAGGATCGGTGTTGGGCCCTCTACTTTTTGTCATTTACATAAATGATTTGGATGCGAGCATAAGAGGTACAGTTAGTAAGTTTGCAGATGACACCAAAATTGCAGGTGTAGTGGACAGCGAAGAAGGTTACCTCAGATTACAAAAGGATCTTGATCAGATGGGCCAATGGGCTGAGAAGTGGCAGATGGAGTTTAATTCAGATAAATGTGAGGTGCTACATTTTGGGAAAGCAAATCTTAGCCGGACTTAATGGTAAGATCCTAGGGAGTGTTGCAGTGCAGGTTCATAGCTCCTTGAAAGTGGAGTTGCAGGTGGATAGGATAGTGAAGAAAGTGTTTGGTATGCTTTCCTTTATTGGTCAGATTATTGAGTACAGGAGTTGGGAGGTCATGTTGCGGCTGTACAGGACATTGGTTAGGCCACTGTTGGAATATTGCGTACAATTCTGGTCTCCTTCCTATCGGAAAGATATTGTGAAACTTGAAAGGGCTCAGAAAAGATTTACAAGGATGTTGCCAGGGTTGGAGGATTTGAGCTATAGGGAGAGGCTGATAAGGCTGGGGCTATTTTTCCTGGAGCGTTGGAGGCTGAGGGATGACCTTATAGAGGTTTACAAAATTATGAGGGGCATGGATAGGGTAAATAGGCAAAGTATTTTCCCTGGGGTTGGATTCCAGAACTAGAGGGCATAGGTTTAGGGTGAGAGGGGAAAGATATAAAAGAGACCTAAGGGACAACCTTTTCATGCAGAAGGTGGTACAGGTATGGAATGAGCTGCAGAGGAAGTGGTGGAGGCTGGTACAATTGCAACATTTAAGAGACATTTGGATGGGTATATGAATAGGAAGGGTTTGGAGGGATATGGGCCAGGTGGGACATCTGGTCAGCATGGACGGGTTGGACCGAAGGGTCTGTTTCCATGCTGTACATCTCTATGACTCCATATGAAGAGGAGAGAAAATTAACTTGATTCACATAATAAAAGCTTAATATCATTTACAAAATTTTAACATCAGTGGTAGTATACTTGTCCTCACAATCATCTGACGCAGATGAAGGTGTCACCTCCATGACCTGTGCCCATAATCTAGATTAACAATACAGCACATAGGAAGTTCTTGACTGCAGTGGTACCATCTTTTAGATGAGGTGACAAACCAAGTTACCATCTGCCATTTCACATTCTCATTTAATGTGTAACATCTATTATATGTAAGGAATGCCCCTGGAACCCTTGCCAATATTTCTCCCACAGCCACCAGTATGAGAAAAGTCATCCTGCTAGCATTTATTTTGTTGTTCATGGAACCTTGCACACAATTGGCTGCTACATTTTCTGTATTAAAATAACAGTTACTCTGTTCAAGTATTTCAATTCCTATGAAGCGTTTTAGGACATCCTGAGGACTTGAAAGACATTATGTAAATTAAAACTCTTTTACTTTTACATAATATGTAAATCAGACTGTTCACATGATTACCTTCACTTTCTTATCAACATTCTAGTACAATATAAAAACATGAAAACCACTAATAGTGAATTCCGATCATACACCAAGATTACATAGACATTATTAATTGTCAAATGGGAGATGACACATTGGTAAAATAATTATAATCCTACGTTATGGAACAGTTTAATTTCTCCAACATAGGATAGAGGAGATTATTTTTCCATAATAACTGGAATTGTTGATACCTGAGCGTTCTGACATGCAAGTGATACAATATTGGAGTACACAGCATTTTTTCCCCAAGTAAGAATACATACCTATGTGTTTTGTGAAGTTCCATAATTTTCTCTTCCAATTCCTTTGTTTGATTTGGGGCCAACCTAAATTCACTAACATAATTTGTTCCATGTAACTCTGGATCATATTCACCCAGCTCTGATTGAACGGTGTATGATCCCAACAGGGCAAGAGTAACAAATGAACATGGCAGACATCCAGTAACTATGTCCTGACGCAACTGAAGACACAGGTAGTATCTGGAATGAACACAACATAAACACTTAAGCAACAATGAAAGTGTGTTTAAAGTTTTAGTTTTCAAAATGTCTAACAAGCATGCTCTGCATGACCAATACTTAAATTTGAATTTAAATATTTAATTAATTAAGGGGAGGACACAACTTAGTGATATTATCACTGGACTGTCAACCCAGAGACCAGATCATGTTTTGGGGACCTGGGTTCAAATCCTACAATGGTAGATGGTGGAATTTCAATTCAAAGTTTGGAATGAGGAGTCTAACAATGATCATAAATTTGTTGTCAATTGGCAGAAAAGCTCTTCTGGTTCACTAATGCCCTTAGAGAAGGAAACTGCCATCCTTACCTGGTCTAGCCTACAAGTGACACCAGACCCAAAGCAATGTGGCTAACTCTTAATAGGATGGGCATTAAATGCTGACCCAGCTAGTGATGCCCTCATCCCATGAATAAATAAGAAAAATCATAATGGGTGAGATAGTATTCAAATCCTTTCTATGTGCAAAGTAAAACCAGTAATGATCATGGAATTATACAGCACAGAACAGAGCCATTTAGCTCATCAAAATCTGCTTTGGGTATTTCAAAGAACCATAAATATAAATTTCAAAGAAATACAGATGGTCCCTCTCCTTCCTCATTTCCCTACAAATCTTTTCTCATTCAAGTAATTATCCAATTCCTCTTTAAGGCTACTCTACTTCCAACACTTTGAAACAGAGCTAATTAAATCTTAACTGCCCTTATTGTAAATTTTTCTCCCACTTTATTTGTTAATCACTTTAAATAAGTGCTCCCTTGTTTTCGGCACTTCAGCCATTGGAAACAGTTTTATGGTGCTTGATATAAACCCTTCATGTTTACGTCACTTTCAAATCTCCTCTTTGATTGTCCTGCCTAAAATAGAGGTTTATCCAATCTATTCCACATAACTCAAGTTCCACATCTCAGGCACCATTCAGGTAAACCTCTTCTGAACTCTCTCCAAAACATGCATGCCCTTCCTGCAGTGTGGTGCCTAGAATTGGGTATATTTGATTGAATTGATGCTTTACATGGCTTGAATCTACCTTCCATGCCTTTCTACACTGTACCTCTACTCAATGTCTAGGATCTCACAAGCTTTCAGAGTGATTAGAATCTGGAACACTGACTCCAATTTGAAATGACATTAAAAAAAATGCTAAAAAAAAACAGCAAAACCATTTTGGGCTTGCTTCACCAATTAGCTCTCGGGCCCAGAATTTTACAAAATCAAGACCCACTAAATGAGAGTAATTCCCTGCATCTCATCCTAAAATTTAAAGTAAAACATACTAGAGGCTGCATATACTAAAGGTTTATTTCCCACTAATAACACGAGTTTTAATAGACTTTTTACCTCGTAATATCTTCGGTCAACTGTGCAGGATCAGGTGGATAAAACTTCACATTGAATGTAAAATCCCAAGGTCCACCTGGAATACAAAGATGTGTTATTATACATTCCATGTGTCCTAGGATAGAATTTAAAATTTTATTCTAAAAAGAAGCATGGTAATCAAAAATATTTTATTTGATAAACCTGGCCAAGTTACTATATGGGTTAAGTGATCTTTTCTTGACAGCAGAAAGAACTTCTAGTCCAGGGAAAGAAGAGAAGTACCGAAAACGATCATGACTGTTCCAGTGTTAGGTCTCAGTCAATGCTCGCCGCTGTACCTTATGTTTACTATGCAAGGCTGGCTTGTTGCCCCACTGTACAGTACATTGAACATCTATGTACAGCTGTGCAGATCTTAAAAGGGCAGGCTGATCATATGCAACTCATTTGCTCCCTGTGCAGAACATTCCTGATTGTTACTGATGGAGCACAGTTTGGTGAAAACATTCACTTTTGTAATTGAAAAACTGCTCTCAGCAGCGCTGTTTTTTCCAATTTAAGGATTTTTTCTGATATTAGCTGCACGCTAGTTTTGATAAATGCTATTTTGCAATGTTTAGATTAATCACCCCAATCTAAAACTCAAATCATTTGTTTCTCCCTTGGGTGCTTTCTTCTCCTTTATTCACCCCAAAAATGATTTAAAGTAAATTGTCGCAATCAAACAACCTACAACATCTGTAATGAAGAAAATACTTAAAGCAGTGCATGTGGAACGTTTCTTATATTTTCTTTAGAATGCACTATAGGCAAAAACTAAAATCTCTGTAAACCTGGTAAAACTGATGCCATCAATCATAAGGCATTGTTTGAAGGGTAGTTCTTTACCACCACACATGCAGGATGCTTTGGAGTTGCCTCCTCAGACATTTCCCTTCAAATGTACATGAAAGCTTTAAAATTTTTCTTTGCTACTTGTCAACAGTCTGATCAGTTATCTATTGATGTGGGTGTAATTTCCAACTATTACCCTCAGAGCACCAAAAAAAGTGTTTTTATACCTTCTGACAATGATACAGCCTAGCTAATCACAGATTTAATGCTAAAAAAGCTCCCCATAATTCAACAGCAAATATACATCAATAATACTTCAGCAGGTGAAGTGCTTTGGGACATTTCAGGGATACAAAAGGGGGCTAGAAATGCAAATTTTCTTCTCTATTATATTTCTTCTTAAGCAATTCACAATATGGAGTCTATTAACTAAATAGAACATTGAAATATACAAATTCTAACTAGGGCAAAAAGCACTGACTTTGTCTCAAATAATTTAAAGGATATTAGTTTCTGTAAATCTGCCCTCTGTTAAACTACTTTTATGAAAGCATTTTAATGGTAAATAACCATACACCTCTATTTACTTTATTACTTTTAACTTCTCTTTCCCTCTGAAAGTCAGGAGATGAAGAGTTTCCATTTTTATTATTTTACACAATACAGCAAACTTTATTTTAACCGGCACCTTATGAACCAGTATTCTCGATAAACCAGCAAAACTAATATACCTGAAATATCGGAAGTTTACAGTACTACCACAATCTCCACAATGTTTGAATAGTCAGTTGAGGATGCAAGTGAGAAGACTCTCTGCCTCTATGTTTTATTCAAAGCAAAACTGCATTTTCATTTAACTGATATATGATGTAAATAAAGTATAACAGTGATGTGTACACCCCCCGTATTACTTATCTAGAACTTAGTATGTGTTTTTACAAAGATTATATGGACCTCTTGATCAATCCGAACATTTGATCAACTGGTACACTTCTTGCCCCAGAGGTACTGGTTATTAAAACGTTTGTTGTATTTTGGGTTGTAATAATAAATTCTTTATCCACAAGATATTATTTAGAATTCTTCTTCAATTGCTAATATAGTAGGATTATGTTCAATTCAATTAAAAAATACTCCGATTATGGATAACTGTTGATATAAACCCTTGCAACAACTAGTACGCTAAATGTTACATAAACCTTACCTGAGAACAGCAATATAAGTTGCAATCAAAGGACAAACAAATACACAGTGAGGAAACATTCCATTTTAAGTAACCTGACACAAACCAATCTGGAAGAATCCATGCAAAGATAGAAAAAGGTAGAAAGTAATCATTATAATTCCTGTACCAAATTCACATAAAACATATTTCATGGGCCTGTATAATTTAAATTATTTAGATGGTTAGATTTTATAATGGTTTCTGCAAAGGACTGCTCAAGTTTCAGAATACATCAGACAAAAGAATCCTGCTGGGAAGGAGTGTTTGTTTCTCCCCTATTACTGAGTAGTTTAGTTCCATAGTTTTGGATGAATTAAGCTTTATGACACACAAAAATAAATTTACCTTGTAACTGCTTCTTAATTTCTTTGGTGAGATCTAACCAACTCTGAAACAAAATGAAAGCTGCATTAAATACTTGTCAAACAGAAGTAAAAATGTGCACTATGCTGAATCTCTGAACAGAACAGAAATACGTTACTGAACAAGACACAAAAATAATCACAAGTGGAAATCTCTTTATCATTATCAAAATACAATAAAACTTGGTAAATTCAAGATCTGAAATAAAAACAAAGTGCTGAGAAATTCAGCAGGTCTGGTAGTATTAGTGGAGCAAGAAACAGAGTTGAAAACCAGCTTCACTGAACATGGAATATACAATACAGAACAGTACAGTACAGGCCCTTGGGCTCCCGACATGGTGCTGGCCTTCTATCTGACTCTAAGATTAGACTAATCGACATACCCTTCATTGTACTATCTTCCATGTGCCTTTTCAAGAATCGCTAAATGTCCCGAATGTTTCAGACTCTACGACCACTGTTGGCAGTGCATTCTACGCACCCACCTCTGTGTAAAGAACCTCTGACATCTCCCCTAAACCTTCCTTAAATTACCTTAAAAAATTATGCCCCCTTGTAATAGACATTTCTGCCCTGGGAAAAAGTCTCTGGCTATCCACTATGCCTCTCAACATCTTGTACACTTCTGTCAAGTCATCTCTCATCCTTCTTCGCTCCAATGAGAAAAGCCCTAGCTCCCTCAGCTTTTCTTCATAAGACCTGCTCTCCAGTTCGGGCAGCATCCTGGTAAACCTCTTCTGAATTCTCTCCATATAGTTTCTATATGGAGGCAACGAGAACTGAACACAATATTCCAATTGTGGTCAAACCCAAGGTTATATAAAGCTGCAGCATAACTTCGCAGCTCTTAAAACTCAATCCGCCTCTAGTGAAAGCCAACACACCATATGCTTTCTTAACAACCTATCAACTTGGGTGGCAACTTGGAGGGATCTATGGACATGGACTCCAAGATCCCTTGGTTCCTCCACACTAGGAGAAAGTGAGGACTGCAGATGCTGGAGATCAGAGTCGAGTGTGTGGTGCTGGAAAAGCACAGCAGATCAGGTCGCATCTGAGGAGCAGGAGAATTGATGTTTCGGGCATCAGGAATGAGGCTTGTGGGTCAGGCCTGAGATAAATGAGAGGGGTGGGGTTTGGGGGAAGATAGCTCAGAAAGCGTTAGGTGGATGAAGGTAAGGGAGAAGGTGATAGGTTAGAAGGGGAGTGATGGACAGGTCCAGAGGGTGGCACCAAGTTGGAGGAATGGTACTGGGATAATGTGGGAAATGGGGAAATGAGGAAGCTGTTGAAATCCACATTTATCCCGTGTGGTTGCAGGGTCCCAAGGCAGAATATGAGGCGTTCCTTTTCCAGGTGGCGGGTGGTAATGTTTTGGCGGTGGAGGTGGCCCAGGACCTGCATGTCCTTGACAGAGTGGGAGGTAGAGTTGAAGTGTTCAGCCATGGGGCGGTGGGGTTGGTGGATGTTCTCTGAAATGATCCGCAAGAAGGCTTCACACAAGGAGGAGACCACACCAGGTGCAACAGATGCAGAAGATGACATTGGTAGAGGTACAGGTGAATTTCTGACAGATGTGGAAGGATTCCTTGGGGCCTTGGATGGAGGTGAGGAGAGTGGTGTGGGCACAGGTTTTGCACTTCCTACGGAGGCAGGGAAAGGTGTCAGGAGTGGGGTGTGAGCTGGTGGAGGGTTGCGCCGGATGAGGGAGTCGCAGAGGGAATGGTCTTTTTGGAACCCTGATGGGGTGGGGAGGGAAATATATGTTTCTGGTGGTGGAGTCCATTTGGAGGTGGCAGAGGATGATGCGTTTTATGCGGAGTTTTGTGGGATGGAAGGTGAGAACCAGGGGAGGTTCTGTCCTTGTTGGGTTGGGATGGGTGGGGTTCAAGGGCGGTGGTTCGTGAAGTGGTGGAGATACGCTGGAGGGCGTCGTCAACCACGTGGGAAGTGAAGTTGTGATCATGGAAGAGGCCATCTGGGACTTTGAGGTGGAATTGATCATCCTGGGAACAGATGCGGCAGAGGAATTGGGAATAAGGGATGGTGTTTTTACAGGAGATAGGGTGGGAGTCTAGTAGCTGTGGGAGTCGGTGGGCTTGTAGTATACGTCTGTGGTTAGTCGGTCACCAGAGACAGTGATGGAGAGGTCCAGAAAGGGGAGGGAGGTTTCCGAGATGGTCCAGATGAATTTGAGGTCGGGTTGGAAGAAGCTGTTAGTAAAGTTGATGAACTGTTCAACCTCCTCATGGAAGCACGAGGTGGCGCCGATACAGTCATCAATGTACAGGAGGAACAAGTGGGGGTTGTTCCGGTGTAACTGCAGAAGATGGACTGTTCCTCTTATCCAACAAACAGGTAGATATGGCTGGGTCCCTTGCAGGTGCACGTTTGGAAGAAATGGGAGGATTGGAAAGAGAAGTTGTTGAGGGTGGGGACCAGTTCTGCCAGGTTGATGAGAATGTTGGTGGAAAGGTACTGGTTGGGACAGCATGAGAGGAAGAAAGGCTTGGAGACCTTCATCATGGTGGATTGATGTGTACATGGATTGGATATCCGTGGTGAAGATGAGGCATTGGGGGCCGGGGAAATGAAAAGCTTGGAGGTGGTGAAGGGCATGGATGGTATCACAAACATAGGTGGGGAGTTCCTGGACTAAGAGGGACAGGACAGTGTCGAGGTAGGAAGAGGGGAGTTCGGTGGAGAGGCACAGGCTGAGACAATGTGTCAACCGGGGCAGTCAGGTTTGTGAATCTTAGGAAGGAGGTAGAATCGGGCAGTGCAGGGTTCCCGGACAATGAGGTTGGAGGCTGTGGATGCGAGATCCCCAGACGTGATGAGATTGTGTATGGTCTGGGAGATAATGGTTCGGCGATGGGAGGTGACGTCATGATCAAGGGGGCAGTAGGATGAGGTGTCTCCGAGTTGGCGCCTGACATCAGCAGTGTAAAGGTCAGTGCGCCACACTATTACTGCATCACCCCCCCCCCCCCCCCCCCCCCCCCCCCCCCCCCCCCCCCACTGCCCCCTGTCTGCAGGCTTGATGGTGAGTAGAGGGAGTGGAGGGCTGCGCGTTGTGAGTGCGGAAGGTTGAAGAGGGTGAGGGGGATGGACAAGTTGAGGCGGTCATTGTCATGGCGGCAGTTTGAAATGTAGAGGTCAAGGGCTGTTAACAGGCCAGCATGGGCATCCAGGTGGTTGGGGTGTGTTGGAGGCTGGAGAAGGGGTCCTCAGTGGGTGGACGGTTGTCTTGGTTGAAAAATTAGGCATGGAGGCGCAGGAGGCAAAAAAAATGTTTAAGGTTGCACTCATCAATCTGGGACCATACAGGGATATAGGTGAGTTCTTTACTGAAGACTAAACGTTCGACCTCAATGAGGGGGAGATCTGGGGAATGGTGAAGACATGGCAGGGATGGAAGCTAGGACCTGGAGTGGGACTGAAGCGGAGACAATTGCTTGAGTGGGCATGGTTATAGGGTCAGTAGTGACGTCACCAACGGAAGTGACGCACACTAAGGGGGCGGAAGTGGTGCTTATGGCTATGTTCACGGGGGCTTAAGTGGCGTTGACAATAGAGAGTTCCAGTGAGGTGGAAGTGGCTGCCGCGGCAGCAACTACAGGGGCAAAAGTGACGTGCAAGGTAGGTATCACGTCTGTGCTGGTGAATCTAGCAGTGTCAGTGGATCCTGTAACGGTAGTCTTCTTGGCAGTCATGGAGGGGGTTGGATAGACAGCGACCTCGGAGGTGGTGTGGTTGGCAGTGGCTGCGGGCCATGCAGCAGCATTGGGGCGGAAGTGACGGCATCGATTGCCCCAGCGCTCATGGAAGGAGTGGCTGCGTGGCTAATGGCACCTGGATGGTTCCAGAGATTGGGAGAAGGTTCTAGAAGGTTCGAAGAAACCAGTGTATTGAGGGAAATACTTGAAAGTTTGTTTAACTTACATTCTTTCATGTCTAATGCGTTAGTGAAAAATCATTTGTTGAACACATGTATCCTTCTAAGAATGTGGAAATGCAGAGGTCCTTTGCAGGTTTGGGAAAGTGTGGCTCTGAGCTGGAGCAGGACTGACTGCAGGTAGAATAGATGACGGCGCATGGCTGATAGCGTGGAGCGGAGGATCCGGAAAGAGAATCGTTGTTGAAGCTTTTGAATTCGTAGTGTGTACTGGGTATCCTGTTCAGGTCCAAACTGGGTTGGTCTGAATGTGGTCTGGAGTCCGTGTAGAATCAGATGGTTCTGTAGGCAGGCACTGAATAAGGAGATGTGGCTGTGGTAGCGAATCTGCTTGAGGACGTGGCTGAAGAGCCAGAGGAGAGGAATTGCAGGGGGTTACAGTGAGAGAGGGACTCTCAGATCTTTGCAGAGATAGGAGGAGAATTTCTTCCAGGTAGGCATCCTTGGAAGAGGCTTTGCAGTAAGGTTAAAATCAACTAGGAGAAAGTGAGGACTGCAAATGCTGGAGATCAGAGTTGAGAGCATGATGCTGGAAAAGCACACAGGTCAAGCAGCATCAGAGGAGCAGGAGAATCGACGTTTCGGGCATAAGCCCTTCATCAGTGATGGGACTTGTGGGTCGGGCTGAGAGATAAAAGGGAAGGACGTGGGGTTTGGGGGAAGGTAGCTCTGAAAGTGATAAGTGGATGAAGGTGAGGGAGAAGGTGATAGGTCGGGGGGGGGAGGGGGCGGGGTAGTGAATGGACAGGTCCAGAGGGTGGTGCTGAGTTGGAGGCTTGGGACTGGGATAATATGGGGAGAGGAAATGAGAAAGCTGTTGAAGTCCACATTTATCTCACATGGTTGCAGGGTCCCAAGGCAGAATAGGAGGCATTCCTCCTCCAGGAGGTGATAATGGTTTGGTGGTGAAGGCGGCCCAGGACCTGCATGTCCTTGACGGAGTGGGAGGGGGAGTTGAAGTGTTCAGCGACGGGGTGGTGGGGCTGGTTCCTCCACACTGCGAAGAGTCCTGCCTGGAACCCTGTATTCTGCATTCAAATTAAACCTTCCAAGTGAATCATTTCACACTGTTCAGGTTGAACTCCATCTGCCACTTCTCAGCCCAGTTCTGCATCCTGTCCCAATGCAACCTACAACAGCCTTCCACACTATCCACATCTCCACCAACCTTCGGGTCATCGGCAAACTTACTAACCAACCCTTCCACTTCCTTATCCAAGTCATTTATAAAAATCTCAAACAGCAGAGGTCTCAGGACTGACCGCTGCAGAACACCACTGGTCACAGAGCTCCAGGCTGAATGCTTTCCAACTACCATCATCCTCTGTCTTCCATGGGCCAGCCAATTCTGCATCCAGACAGCTAGGTTTACCTGTATTCCATGCGTCTTTATTTTCTGAATGAGCCTACCAGAGGAAACCTTATCAAACACCTTGCTGACATCCACATACACCATATTCACTTCTCTACATTCAATGTGTTTTGTCATATCCTCAAAGAATTCAACAAGGCTCGTGAGGCATGACCTGCTCCTCACAAAACCATACTGACTATCTTGAATCATACTACGGTTTTCCAAGTAATCATAAATGCTGTTTCTCAGAATCCTCTCCAATACTTTGCCCATCACTGAAGTAAGACGACTGGTCTGTAATCCTAGGATTATCCCTAGTCTCTTTCTCAAACAAGGGAATAACATTTGTCACCCTCTAATCATTTGGCATTACTCCAGTGGACAATGAGGACGCAAAGATCATTGCCAAAGGCACAGCAGTCTCTTCCCTCACTTCCCATAATAACCTCGGGTATAACCTGACTGGCTCAGGGGATTTATCTATCCTTATGTTTTTCAATATCTTCAGCACATCCTCCTTCCTAACATCAACCTGTTTCACGGTGCCCTCAGAAATGTCAAGGGGCCTCTCAGTAGTGAATACAGAACCAAAGTATTCATTAAGGGCATGCTCTACTTCCTCTGACTGCAGGCACAAGTTCCCTGCACAATTTCTGATCTTCCCTACCCTCACTCTGGCCATCCTCTTGTTCCTTACCTAAGTGTAGAATGCCTTAAAGTTTTACATTAGATTACATTACATTACAGCGTGGAAACAGGCCCTTCGGCCCAACAAGTCCACACCGACCCGCCGAAGCGCAACCCACCCATGCCCCTAAATTTACCCCTTACCTAACACTACGGGCAATTTAGCATGGCCAATTCACCTAACCTGCACATCTTTGGACTGTGGGAGGAAACTGGAGCACCCAGAGGAAACCCACGCAGACACGGGGAGAACGTGCAAACTCCACACAGTCAGTCGCCTGAGGCGGGAATTGAACCCGGGTCTCAGGCGCTGTGAGGCAGCAGTGCTAACCACTGTGCCACCGTGCCTGCCCACTTAATCCTACCTGTTTTCCTTAATCCTACCTGCTAAAGCTTTTACATGCCCCCTTCTAGCTTTCCTAAGTCCATTCTTCAGTTCCTTCCTGACTACCTTGTAACCCTCTAAAGCCCTGTCTGATCCTTGCCTCCTCTACCTTAAGTAAGCTTCCTTCTTCCTCTTGACTAGATGTTCCACATCCCTTGTCACCCAAGGTTCTTTCAAACTACCATCCTTTCCTTGCCTCAGTGGGACAAACCTGTCCAGCACCATCAGCAATTGCTTCCTAAACAACCTCCAGATTTCTGTCATGCATTTCCCTGAGATCGTCTGTTCCCAATTTAGGCACCCCAGTTCCTGCCTAACAGCATTGTAATTCCCACCTCCCCCAATTAAATACTTTCCCCCATACCATCTGCTCCTGTCCCTCTCCATGAGTATAGTAAAGGTCAGGGAATTGAGATCACTCCCTCCGAAATGCTCTCCCACTGACAGATCTGACACCTGACATGGTTCATTGCTCAGCACCAAATCCAAAATGGCCTCCCCTCCAGTTGGCCTATCTACATATTACATCATGACCCTTCCTGGACACACCTGACAAAAACTGCTCCATCCAAACTATTTGAACTAAGGAGGCTCGAATCAATATTTGGGAAATTAAGGTCACCCATGACAACAACTCTGTTATGCCTGCATCTGTCCAAAATCCAATATGGCATCCCAATCTGCTCCTCTTTGCCTCTATTGTTACTGGGGAGCTGGTAGAAAACTCCTAATAAAGTGATTGCTCCTTTCCTGTTTCTGACTTCCACCTATGCTGACTCTGTAGACAAACCCTTCTCAATGACCTCTCTTTCTGCAGCATATGATACTATCTCTGATTAGCAATGCCACCCCCCCCCCCCACCACCAATACCTTTTGAAACATCTAAACAATTTCAACTGTCCTCTGGATAGTCCAGGGCATTATTCAAAAAAGGCAGGATTTTTTCAAATGTCAAAACAAAAAACATCAAAACAGATAATCTGGTTATTTATCTAATTGTTGCTTGTGGGATCTTGCTCCAAATAAAACGGACAGCCATGTTTACCTACATTACAACAATGACAAAACTCCAGAAGTAATTTCCCAGCTATAACAGACTTTATAAATGTTCCGAGGATGTAGAAATCACTATTACAGCAAAGTCATTCTTTAGTTGAGCAAATTAGCATCTACATTTTCAAGAAATTCACCGAAGTACAGTCGGTTCCACTATAACGTGCATTTCTTCAACATGAATTGGCTTTAACGCGATTGAACAATTTAAACTGTTATCTGTAGAACGCAAACTTTCCTTACCCGCATTGACTATAATGCGATTCTGGCCCCATTAGTTTATATGGCACGGCTACTGCGCAATTTACTTATAACACGAGAACGGAACTATCATGTTATATCAGAACCGACTGTAGTATCAGTCCTAAAATTTATACTTTTCTTTTCCTCCAGATATAAAGCTTTTTGTTTCCTTATCAATATCTGTTCTTCGTTTTCTACAACAATATGCTGTGGGTCCAAACAGGAATCAGGCTATTCTAGATCTAGTGATGTATAATGAGACAATTTAATAATTAATATCAGAGTAAAAGATCCCCTAGGGAACAGTGATTATAATAGTTTAACATATGCTGTTGGAAAAGTGTTAGAATCAATTATCAAGGAAGCAATATCAGGACATTTGGAAAGTCAAAACACTATCCATCAGAGTCAGCATGGTTTTATGAAGGGTAAATTATGTTTGACTAATTTGCTCGAATTCTTCAAAGAAGTAACAAGCAAAGTGGATAACAGGGATGCTGTGAATGTAATTCATCTGGACTTCCGGAAGGAGTTTGATGAGGTGCTGCAGAAAAGGTTAATTCACAAGGTTGGATCATATGGGATTAGGGTAATTTATTAGTCTGGCTGGATTACTGGTTGATGGACAGAAGATAGAGTCAGGATAAATACTTATCTTTCTGGATGGTAAGATGTAACTGCTGGAGTGCCATAGGGTTCGGTCCTTGGATCCCAGCTATTTACAATCTACATTAATGACTTGGGTACAGAGATAGTAGGCTCTATAACCAAATTTGTGGACTACACAAAAATAGGTCGGACGGTAAATTGCAATGAGGAAATAAGAACCTTACAAATGGATATATACTTAGGTTAGGAGAGAGGGTCAAAATGTGGTAGGTTGTGTTTAACATGGATAAGTGCAAGATCATGCATTTGGGTCGAACAAATGGGAAGGCGACCCATTATCTTAATGGGGCGATACTTCAGTGTGCTGTGGTGCAGTGGGAACTAGGTGTATGCGCTCATGAGTCACAGAAAACTAGCATACAAGTACAGCAGATAATAAAGAAAGAGAATGTAATGTTGGCTTTCATAGCTAAGGGAATAGAATAAAAAGGTAAGAACGTATTGTTGCAACTATACAAGGTATTGGTGAGACCGGTCCTGGAGTATTCTGCACAGTGTTGGTCCCCTTATTTGAGAAAAAATATAATGGCATTGGAGGCAGTTCAGAGGAAGTTCACTAGATCAATCCCAGAGATGAGGGGTTTGTCATATGAAGAGAGATTGAACAGTTTAGGCCTGTACTCTCTGGAATTTAGGAGAGTGAGGGGAGATCATATTGAGATACTCAAAATAATAAAAGGTATGGATAAAATAGACATGGGGCGAATGCTTCCTCTTGTGGGGCATTCTAGGAGAGGTCATAGTCCTACGATAAGGTGTTGTAAATTTAAAACAGGGTTGAAGAGAAACTACCGATTTTCCTGCTCCTCGGATGCTGCCTGAACTGCTGTGCTTTTCCAGCACCACTCTAACCGAGAAATGGACCCTCTCCCAAAGGGTTGGGAATCTGTGGAATCCGCTACCCCAAAGTGCAGGGGCTGCTGAGACAGTGAGTTAGACAGATTTTTAATTGGTAATGGGTTGAAGGGAAATGGAGAGAAAGCAGGAAAATAGCAATGAGGAGCACGTCAGCCGTGATTGAATGGTGGAGCAGACCCGATGAGATAAATGGCCTAATTCTGCTCCTATATCTTATGAACTTATACGGTAGAAATTAACACTGTTTGAGGTGAAGGAATATGGGTCAGAAACAACCAAAATTACAAATGAAGAGAGGACAGACCTAGCTGGACTGGGCTGAGAAATGAATTTAGCAGTAAAGATGGTGGAGGAAAAATGAAGGATGTTTAAGAAAATAGAAAGAGATTCACAGCAATGATATATCCCAGTGATAAATAAGGATTCTAGGAAGGGGATAAGATAAACATGGCCAACTAGGGAAGTAAACACTAGCATTAAGTTGAAAGAGAAAAAAAAAATGTGGCGTAGATTAGTGATAAGCCTGAATAGATTCAAAGATCCAGCCTCCACTAATCTGTGGAAAACAATTCCAAAGATTAATGATCCTCAGAGACAAGATACCTCCTCAAATCAGTCTTAAGTGGAAGTCCTTTATCTTTAAACTGAGCCCTCCCATCTTTAAATTCCCAATGAGAGGAAAAATGCTCTCAACTTCTACTCCATTAAGGTCCCCTCAGAATCTTATGCTTTAATAAGATCACCATTCATTCTTCTCAACATCAATGAGTATGGGCCCAACCTTTCCTCATAAGATACATTCATCCCAAAAATCAGAACTGCTTACAATACAAATATGTTCTTCCGTATAGGGGTCAGTTAAGCTCAGTTGGCTGGACAGCTGGTGTAAACTGCAGGTTCAATTCCCACATGGCTATCATTACCACGAAAGACTCTCCTTCTCAATCTCTCCCCTCACCTCAGGCATGCCGACTCCCAGATTAAAATACCACCAGTCATCTCTCTTTAATGAATGAGCAGTTGTATCATCCAGTACGACTATGGTGACTTTGCCTTATTTGTGATGTCGTCTTATGATTTATCCAGGAATTGAATAGTTGAAATTTCACCCAAATAAATACTTGGAGGAGTAAAGCCATTATTTTCAACTCAATTTGAAGCTTCATTTTATAACTCCCAATTTTACGATTCTCCCTACAAATATTCTGAGATTAAGCCAGTCTGTTTTTGATCTTGGGTGTCACATTGATCCCAAAATGATCTTCCAACCTCATATCCATGCGATCAATAAGACTATTTCCATCTGTGTAACATCACTCCTCTTCACCTGCCTCAGTTCATCTATTCCTGAAACACTCACTCATACCTTTATCATTATATATAAACTCAACTATTCCAATGCAATCCTAAATGGTGTCTCATATTGTGTCCTCCATAAAACTTGCGATCATCTGAAACTCTGCTGCCTATTTCTTGTAAGATCTACACATGTAATGTGAAATATAAATTAGAAAAGTTTGGATTATTAGTTTTTCTTTTATAACCCAAAACAAAAAGTGGAGTTGTGAGATGTTTACTCATTGGTTACACACGAGCATGTAACTTTTGAAAGAAGCTGGATTTGATACTTCTGAGAGACTAGCTGGCACCAAGTAAAAGAAAAACTACAGAAACAGTTTTAGGATTGGTTTTAACTACCAGATTTTCATGGAATGAGCTGAGAGGAGATGGACCTGAACATCCAAAAGCCTGCAAATAAACCAGATAACCTTCTCCTACCAGAGTGTGAAAAAGAAATCACCTGAAAGTCTCTAAAAGACAAAAACTGGCAACTCAAGCAAGGTCCAAGTCCAAGTGACTAGTCATTAAATTAAAGTCTGCTGTAGTTGACAACATGATTTAATTACCAAAAACAAGGTCATCTAATTTCCTCTTGTGCTTTGGACTTTCAATCCACAGAATCCTTACAGTGTGGAAAGAGGCCATGGAGTCTGCACTGACCCTCTGAACAGCATTCCACTCAGACCCAGTCCACTACCCTATTCGCATAACAACACATTTATAATGGTTAATCCACCTAGCCTGCATATCCTTGGACACCATGGGGCAATCTAGCATAGCCAAATCAACTAACCCACACGGAGTCACCCTTGTTGGAATAGATCCTGGGTTCCTGGCACTGTGAGGCAGCAGGAACCAACTAGCCATTGTGTCACTCTTTGTATTCATTTAAGTTGTTTATTTTAGGCAAAACTGCCCATCCACGATACTCCTAAAAACCATTTGGCTGGTCTGTCTTTTCCATTCTAATTTGTGAATAAATGTGTGTGGGTATATATATATATTAAATATTATATTATGTCTTTGAATTTAACCAGGCGTATCATTTAACTTTGCTTTTTAATAATTAATCAGTTGTCCTTTCGACATCTTAGAGTATAAGTTTGTTATAATAAATGTTTTGCTTGCTTGTTCATTTATGAGACAGAATGTAAGTTTTTTTAAAAAACTTGAATAGTCGTCACAATCAGGTAGATCAACCATCCTAGTGATTAAAATGGTCATATTTCACATGTGCAATGACACATAGAATAGTAGGACTTTACTTCCAGCACACTCTTCCTATCAGGGACACGGCAATCTTAATTTGAAGCAAGTACTATTCCCCAGTCACCTGTTTTTGTTGACCTATAATGGTTCCTGGTCAAGCAATGACTTAACTTCAAAATTTTCATCCTCTTTTCAAATCCTTCCACATCTCTATAAGCTCCTCCTGAGATATTTGTACTCCTCTAATGCCTCTTGATTTTCCACAATTATAATTGCTCAATGGTGGCCACACTTTCGAATGTCCTGGCTCTAAGCTCTACAATTCTTTCCTTACACCTCTCTATCTTCCTTATGTACTTTAAAAGGTATGATTTTTTTGAAGCTTAGATCAAATCACCAAAAGCTTGGTCAATTATCACATTATGAGTCACGATGCCAGGTTTTGTTTGATCATACTCCTGAGGTGCCTTAGGATGTTTCATAATATTGAAGGTGCTGAATAAATAGGAATTGTTTACTTTCAGAGTGGAATCTTTTATCTTTCTGCTATTAAATTATATGAATGCTTTATGATATGGATAACAGTTAGATCAATATCCTATCAGTTGCACTTGCTTTTGAGGAACCATGGCCTCTCACTTTAATCAAGGAAGTGTTTTTTTACACTAACTTTATTCAATAGAGGAAATTAATTCAAATAGAAACAAGTTAAATCAGGAAACACAACAGAAACATTCTACTTATGACAAAAATAGATTATGGATGCACTCAACTATTCAGATCACATTCCGCTGTCTAATGCTAGAAACAATGTGAAGTGTTTAGTAATTGATAGCTCTTTTACCCTTACCCATCTGATAAACCAAAAATTAAACTCAACCTTAAAATCTGCTGTTTCTAAAGTAAATCCCTTCTGAAGGGCTCTCGTTATTTTTAAACTAGTTTGATGCTGTGGGAAAAACGTACATCATTAAGGCTACACACAGCATGGTTTCAGCTTTTCAGTGAAATCACTTTCAACTAATGGGTCCTGCTACTTCGGGTGGATGAACAAATTTGAGATCTGTTCAATTAAAATGTTTTGAACTACACTAAACCCTTCTCAATACTGTTAACTTAACTAATGCAAAATCACATTTGCTTATATATTTCAAGCGATTTATAATCTACATTATATGCAAAAGATTGACTGGATACATAAATTCTGTGCAATCCATTAAGTGAATATTTCTTCTTACAGCAAGAAAGAAGTTGAATGCAAATGTATAACTTCCAAACACGAATCTGTGTCCCATATTCAGTCCTTGTATTCTCTGGAGAGTGCAAAAGCATTTAAAGCAATAATGGGAACCTGAGGTGTAGTTCCAGTGCACAGAAGGATGTGAGTAGGGAGGACATGCACAGGATTTCACGGTCACAGGAGTGTGTTAGCAGACAGCAAGCTGTTTGACATGTGTCTACTCCAACGCCAGGTGTATCCTGAATAAGGTAAACGAGCCTGCAGCATGGATAGGTACGAGGGACTTCAATGTTGTGTCCATTTCCGGAGACATGGATAGAGCAGGATCAGGAATGGATGTTGCAGGTTCCAGGGTTTAGATCTTTCATTAAGATCAGGGAAAGTGGTAAAAGAGGGGGAGGTGTGGCTTTGCTAGTCAAGAACAGTATAACGGTGGCTGAAAGAACTTTTGACAAGGACTCGTCTACTGGGGTAATATGGGTTGAGGTTAGAAACAGGGGAGGAGAGGTCAGAAACAGGAGAGGAGAGGTCACACTGCTGGGAGTTTTTTATTGGTCTCCGCAAAGTTCCAGGGATGTGGAAGAGAGGATTGGCAAATCGATTTTGGGCAGGGGTGAAAGGAACAGTGTGGTCATTATGGGGGACTTTAACTTCCCCAACACTGACCGGAAATGCTATAACTCTAGTATGTCGGATGGATGAGTTTTGTCCAATGTATGCAGGAGGGTTTCCTGACACAGTCTGTTGAAGGACCGACAAGAGGGGAGACCACACTGGATCTGGTACTTGGTAATGAACCAGGCCAGGTTTTGATTTAGTGGTAGGTGAGCACATTGAAGAGAGTGACCATAATTCGGTTACGTTTAGCTTAGTGATGGAAAGGGATAGGTACATGCCACAGGTCAAGAGTTTTTGATGGGGGAAAGGGCAATTATAATGCGATTAGGCAAGAATTAGGAGGCATAGAATGGGGCAGCAAAATGCAGGGGATGGGGACAATCAAAATGTGGAGCTGGTTTAAGGAACAGATATTTGCATGTCCTTGATTGACATGTCCCTGTCGGGCAGGGAAGAAGTGATAAGGTAAGGGAACCATGGTTTACTAAAGAAATTGCATCTCTTGTTAAGCGGAAGAGAGAGGCTTATGTGACGTTGAGATGAGATGGTTGAGATGAGGCGATGGACAGTTAAAGATTAGCTAGGAAGGATTTAAAGAGAAGAGTTAAGAAGAACAAGGAGGAGACATGAGCAGTCTTTAGCAGGTAGAATAAAGGAGAACCCTAAAGCTTTCTGTAGGTATGTGAGGAATAAAAAGATGACTAGGGTAGGAATAGGGCCAGTCAAAGACAGAAGTGGGAAATTGTGTGTGGATCCTGTGGAGATCAGAGGTGCTAAACGAATATTTCTCATCTGTTTTCACTCAGAAAAAGGAGAATATTGTAGAGGAGAAGACGGAGATACAGGCTATTAGACTAGAAAGGATTGAGGTTAGCAAGGAGGAGGTGTTATCAATTCTAGAAGGTGTGAAAGTAGATAAGTCCCCTGGGCTGGGGATATATCAGAGGATTCTCTGGGAAGCTAAGAAAAAGATAGCAGAGTCTTTGGCCTTGACCTTTGAGTCGTCATTGTCTACAGATTTAGTACAAGAGGACGAGAGGATTGCAAATGTTGTACCCTTGTTCAAGAAGGGCAGTAGAGAAGACCCAGGTAATTATAGACCAGAGAGCCTTAAGTCAGTTGTAGGAAAAGTTTTGGAAAGGATTATAAGAGATTGGATTTATAATAATCTAGCAAGCAACAATTTGATTGGAGATAATCAACATGGTTTCATCAAGGGCAGGTCGTGTCTCACAAATCTCATTGAATGTGACCAAGCATGTGGATGAGGGTAGGGCAGTTGATGTGGTGTATATGGACTTCAGTAAATCCTTTGATAAAGTTCCAGATGGTAGGCTTTTGGAGAAAATGTGGAGGCATGGGATTGAAGATGATTTAGCAGTTTGGGTTAGAAACTGGCTTTCTAAAAGGCAATGGTGGTTGATGGAAAATATTCAGCTTGGAGTCTGCTTAATTGTGGTGCGCCACAAGGATCTGTTTTGGGACCACTGTTGTTTGTCATTTTTATAAATGACTTGGACACAGGCATAGGTGGACGGGTTAGTAAGTTTTCAGATAACACTAAAGTCAGTGGAGTGGTAGACAGTGTGGAAGAATGTTGCAGGGAACTTGGATAAACTGCAGAATTGGGCTGAGAAATGGCAAATGGAGTTCAACGCAGATACATTTGAGGTAATTCACTTTGGCAAGAATACTGGGTCAATGCAAAGACTCTTGGTAGTGTGGATCTTGGAATCCATTTACATAGATCCCTGAAAGTTACCACCCAGGTTGATAATGCTGTTAAGAAAGCATACGGTGTGTTAGGTTTTACTGGTAGAGGGATTGAGTTCCGGAGCAGTGATATTATGCTGCAACTGTGGAAAACGCTAGTGCGGCCTCACTTGGAAAATAGTGTACAGTTCTGGTCACCCCATTACAGGAAGGATGTGGAAGCACTGGAAAAGACGAGGAGGAGATTTACTAGGATGTAGCCTGATCTGGATGGAAGGTCTAACGAGGAAAGGCTGTCGGACGTGGGCCTGTTCTCCTTAAAGAGAAGAAGGCTAACAGGGGATTTAATAGAGACATACAAGATGATCAGAGGATTAGATAGGGTGGATAGAGTGAGTCTTTTTCGTAGGATGATGATGTTGGCTTGTACAGGGAGGACATAGCTGCAAATTGAGGGGTGATCTATTTGAGACAGATGTTAGAGGCAGGTTCTTTACTCAGAGTGTGGTATGGGTGTGGAATACCCTGCCTGCCAATGTAATTAACTCAGCCACATTAGGAGCATTTAAGAAGTCCTTGGATAAGCATATGGATGACAATGGTATAGTGTAGGGGGATGGGCTTAGATTAGTTCACAGGTCAGCGTAACATCGAGGGCTGAAGGGCCTGGTCTGTGCTATATTGTTCTATGTTCTATAATATGCCCATTTTGGTCTGTAACTTGCACCATGTGCAAATACATGAAAACCATTAATACAGGATACTATTAGAATGTTCAAAAACTGCAAAGTGAAAATACTGATACACTGCTAAAATACTTCTACGCAACGCATTTGTTTCCAAATACAAATTCTAAAAGCATTGTTGAGACAATGAAGAAAGACAAGCTTGAAAAAGACTTCTTTTAAACTAAAATTTAGTAAATACCAGTTAAGTTTTAGGAGAAATGAAATGCAAGATTTAACTTTACATTTGAAGACTACTGCTAAAACTAACATCATAATTGCTGTTTAAAACAAAAATAAAAATCTTAAGATCAGATGACAATTTCGTACAACCTGCGTCTGCTATTCATACACAATAAACGTTCAGTGACTCCTGCTGCAAATGCACGTGCATATGTATGTTGGCTCAGCTGTTATAGGTGAAAGTGAGGACTGCAGATGCTGGAGATCAGAGCTGAAAATGCGTTGCTGGAAAAGCGCAGCAGGTCAGGCAGCATCCAAGGAACAGGAGAATCGACGTTTCGGGCATAAGCCCTTCTTCAGGAATGAGGAAAGTGTGTCCAGCAGGCTAAGATAAAAGGTAGGGAGGAGGGACTTGGGGAGGGGCTTTGGAAATGCGATAGGTGGAGGGAGGTCAAGGTGAGGGTGATAGGCTGGAGTGGGTTGGGGGCGGAGAGGTCAGGAAGAAGATTGCAGATTAGGAAGGCGGTGCTGAGTTCGAGGGATTTGACTGAGACAAGGTGGGGGGAGGGGAAATGAGGAAACTGAATTGAACTCAGACTTCTCCAGTTTCCTCATTTCCCCTCCCCCCACCATGTCTCAGCACCGCCTTCCTTACCTGCAATCTTCTTCCTGACCTCTCCGCCCCCACCCCACTCCGGCCTATCACCCTCACCTTGACCTCCCTCCACCTATCGCATTTCCAAAGCCCCTCCCCCAAGTCCCTCCTCCCTACCTTTTATCTTAGCCTGCTGGACACACTTTCCTCATTCCTGAAGAAGGGCTTATGCCCGAAA
>NC_057736.1:7955235-8016983 GCF_004010195.1 Chiloscyllium plagiosum | reverse complement strand
TCGAACTCAGCACTGCCTTCCTAACCTGCAATCTTCTTCCTGACCTCTCTGCCCCCACCCCACTCCGGCCTATCACCCTCACCTTGACCTCCTTCCACCTATCGCATCTCCAACGCCCCTCCCCCAAGTCCCTCCTCCCTACCTTTTATCTTAGCCTGCTGGACACACTTTCCTCATTCCTGAAGAAGGGCTTATGCCCGAAACGTCGATTCTCCTGTTCCTTGGATGCTGCCTGACCTGCTGCGCTTTTCCAGCAACACATTTTCAGCTCAGCTGTTATAGGTCCCCAGAAAAATAGTCCGCCAAAGCTTGCTGTAAAAATTAGCAATGAATAATTTGTTGATGAGTACAGGATCTGCAGTGTGTGAAGCTGTAGCCCTGCAAGGAGAGAAAATTGATGCAGAAACAAAAGAAAATGATAATTACACTTGACATCAGGTAGTTGGTCTGTTTATGGCCCTTTATTCAACACTGTCTAAAGTATATTCTCCATCTGTTTCTCATCTGACAAATCCAGTAGCACCTCATGAATCTCAAACTACTGACTGAATGTCAGACCTGCAAAAGGTGCCTACTTTTCCATTCAGTTTCCCAACTGCCAAAACAAATACATATTGAATATATATTCAATTCATTAACATGGAACCTCAGCAAACAGTGCTTTAAAGTGTAAACGAATGCAGCATTTTCCTCTAAAAATTCTAAATATCAAGCATAATGAACCATGAAATGAGGACAACTTAGACTAATAAGCCCCCTTGTTCTACTGAGGGTGAATAATCTATTGCTTCATAAAGCATACTCCACTTTTTTATTCTCAAGGAGAGTTCTGCATAAATGATTTACCCTCTAAAAATAAATAAATCTCCAAAATATTCATTTAGCTTTTTTTTGCACTGGCTCTGTCAACATCACTCAAAGCCTGTCCAATCAGCACTGGAACCATCATTCCCAGATGAGTATTGTATCCTCTCAAATCAACAACCATCTTCATTTCAGATGATTTTATTTCCAAATCAAATTACTTAACCCCTCCAAACAAGGAGCTGGATTTTAATTTAGGTTTTATTTTAACGTGTGCATAAATAGTTGGATTGTTTCCTCGTAATCCTAATACTGTTTCGTATGAACTTGGTCAATTTCAAACTTGGGCTATATTTGTGTCCATATCAAATGGAACAATTTGTTTATATCTATATGCTCACTAACATTTAAAGATCCGGATCACATTGTTTTCTCATATTTCACTCTGCAGGTCTTTCCACCAGCAACAGGGTCTATAATTGTGCTAATTTCTCACTATACATCTGGCTGAAGGTATAGTGGCCAAAACAACACATACATTTGAAATGTAGTCTCATCTGTGAGGCATACAAAGTGGCACGATTTACTCTGATGACTACTTTGTGATAAATGAATTAAATTAAAAGTTTATTTCATAATACAGGATTATAAAACTTTTATTAGTCTTTTACTTGTTCTGCTCTGAAGCTATAAGTCTGTTATCTTCCTTTTAATTAAGTTCTTGAGATATACTTTAAATTTTATTGGCTTTTCAGGAATACGTTCACTCTAAAGGGAATTAGTAAAAAATATTTCTGCAAACAACTAAGAACAGATTACAAAGTAAGTCCACAGAATGTGCAGGGTTATTGTTCTAAACATTTATAATTTACAGTTTACAACACAGTTGGAGTACTTAATTTAGACACCAGAGTATAGGAAGGAGTCAGAGGTTAGAGGTGATACAAAAAAGATTTACTAGAATGCTGCCTAGGTGTGGCAGTAGAACAGTTAAAGCAGAGAAAGTTAATGGGAGATTTAGAATATGTGCTCAAAACCATGAGAGTTCAACTATTGTTATTATGCAGTGAGTTGCTCTGATTTGGCATACATTGCCTGAAAGGCATAAGGAAGGGGATTTCAAAAAAAGAGGGAGGAGAAAAGATTTGCTGAACAATGAGGAAACAGTAGGCAAGTGGGTTAATTGAATAATCCTTTCAAGAGTCAGTGCAAGCACAATAGACCTAATGGCTTCCTTCTGTGCTGTAATCTATACATCAAAGCATGTTTGTTTGTTGACAACTCCTCCAAGGTCCTCGTGCCTATCTTAATGAACCTTACTGAGGGGACAGATGACTTCTTGAACCAGAAGGCAAGGGTTACAACTTCTTTTAAAAAAATGATTTGGAGATGCTGGTGTTGAACTGGGGTGTACAAAGTTAAAAATCACAACACCAGGTTATAGTCCAACAGGTTTAATTGAAAGCACTAGCTTTTGGAGCGCCACTCCTTCATCCACCTAATGAAGGAGCGGTACTCCGAAAGCTAGCGCTTCCAATTAAATCTGTTGGACTATAGCCTGGTGTTGTGTGATTTTTAACTTTTAAAAAAACGTATTTGTATTGTTTTCAGACCTTATTTTTAATTTCCAACTCTTTCTTTCCTGGATTAGGATAATTAGCTGAGCTTGTTCTGTTGTAATCACATGAAGCACAAGACATAGCTGCTTCCAAGAAATAGTTCCTTTTCATATTTTCAACATACCTCTTGCCTCAGCTGTAGCATCAATGTAGCCAAGAATGAGGCAGTCTCACAACACATATTTCACACAAGCCCAGTATTCCGTGGCGTTTTCTACATCGCTACAACTCAAAGTTGATAATCTTAAAGAAGATGAGCAATTATTTTAATTCTGAATGCTTAAGCGTAAGGGTAGTGAAACAATAAGATTTTAAATGCAGTTGTTATATCACAAGACATTAGAAGATTGCCTTACAGGAAAAAAAATGGTGTGACCAATTTCCCTCATGTTTGTAAACAAAATAAAAGCGCTTACTCTCTGATTTGTGGAATCCCAAACGGCCAGACCAAAATAGTCCTTCTCCAGAAGGTTAAGATGTTGGCACACTTTGGCAAAGAGTTCATGTCCCTTGGAATGTCTCTGTAATACAAAATAGTGAATATTATTCCCTAAAATTGTCAGTTTGTTGTATTTTATGTATTGACTTATTAAATTATTTTAATTCTCAATATTAAAACTCACAAGAGCCACATCACTAAGTACTGCACATGCATTGCTACAGTATAATTATGAATGTTGCCACTAGGATTGTTTTGTTCAGCGTTTTACAGACTTTGTGCTATCAAATGCTTAATGGAATTTTGAGTTAAGGAGTAAAATCCAGATAGGTGGAGCCTTTAGAGATACTATAACAATTTTTAAAAATTTGTTAAAAAAGTTTTCTGAACAAGCCTAGCGACAGCACTAGTAGTGATCACATTCTCACAAAAACACATCTGCAAATGAAAGTATCTCATCACTATAAATATGAAATGTATTTTGATGACCTGAACATTTATTTGCATCGGCATTAAGCTAGTACATTTAAACACTGGCTCCCATCAACTGGCAGAATCAATGCACCTCCTGACTAACAACAGTGTGATAGGATCCAATGTTAGGCCATGCCAGGATCACTTCAAGCATTTACTTTGCACTTTGTGGGCAGTTCAGCTCTGGGGTCTTGCAACCACAGGAAACTAAAAAGGTAATTTAGTTTCAGAAGTGTAATATTGTTATGAACAATATAATACGGCAATCCAATAATAACTTAAACCACACTATTCCATCCTGGATACAATTCAAGATAAATTAATTCTGGTTATCTTAAAGACACTCATCTGCATCTCGTGTAAATCACCAAGTACGTAATACTGAAAAATGGATTTTTACAAACAAATTACTAAACTGCTTAATTCTACCATAGCCCATTATTTCCAAGGATCACAAAGCTAAATGCAGTCATGACAAATTCAGTAACCCCTTCCTGATTAGAACCCAAGCTTGAAATTCCTCTGGTTTTAAGTTCGTCCATTCCCAAACATTTGTTTGGAACCATAGCGGCATTTCACAAGATTGTAGTTATCTTGTGCCTTTCAATAGAAATAATTTAGGTGAACCATCTGATAAAGCAGGCTGGTGTTCGAGAACAGAACTGCCAAAGCACTGCATCATACAGAGGTGAACTTGCAACCTCACCCATATCAGTTACTAACTGTTAAGATTACCAATTAGTAGCAACAACGAAAGATTCAGAAGCTTTTGTGCAGGTATGAAGATGAAAGTTAGAAAGATTACCCCAGAGCGTCCTTGCACACCTAGTAGCTGGTTAAATGGTGCAAAAGACAAATACCTGGAGGCAGGTTCCCTTCCCATCCTCTCAGTTGGTATATGGTGCATGAGGACCAAAGAGGAGGCGGGAAAACACAAAACAACATTTGTCTCACATTGTTATATAAATTTGTGAAGTAAAATACTATTGCTTAGTTATTTTTCATAGAGACTTGTTAATTATTGGGCATGTGAAGTTTGGTTAAAACTTGTGTGTTTGTAATGAAATTCCTCCAAGCTAACTCCCAAAATTTTAATCAATAGTTAAAAGGTTACAGAGAAAATATTCAATGCTGGAAAAAGTGCAAAATTATTACCTCAACATCACACTGAAATTCAGTTTCATCCAATAGAGTCACCTTGCAACGCATGGTTTTGGATTTTTTGGTAATCTTTGGAAGTGGTTTCAAAGCTTCGCTGGTTTGTGGCTCCGTACTTTGACCTTGTTTCTCTTCAGGAGTTTCTAGTTTTACTTCATCCTTAATCACTGAATCCTTCTCGAGAAGAAGATCTTCTTTCTCCTCTTGTGCTGGCTACAAGTCAAAATCAAGCACATAATTTAAACAGCAAAGATATATTTTCATAAAACTTGTGCTGATATAAACTATACTTGTATATTCAAGTATGATGCTAAGCTCAGTGGCAACTAAGTTAAGGAAAAAAATTTGCATTTCATCCTACAGGGGCCAACTAACTTCAAAGATTGTTTGAAAAATGCTGATAGCATGTAGAATTACAGGAGTAAATGTTGGCAGAAAAATGGCATCACTAAGTTTGTAACAGCAATGAGAGTATTCAGAAAGGATGTACCCTACCCTGACTGTTTCGACTTCACTGCATTGCACTGAATCAAATTGCTTTGTGTGACTTATACAGAACAATGAGGAGTATGGATCTGTGTCAGTCTTTTTTAAAAAATAAACTGAAATTATAATCTAATGATCTGATTTTTAATGTGTGGCATTCTACATATAAAATATGATCTGTTCTTATCCTGATGAAAGTAAATAAATTTTAGACAGTTTAGAACTGACTGACATCACACACATAGCCAAATGTCCATCTTTTTATTTCAACATAACTGTTAAAAGACAATGTTAAACAAAATTAAATCCTTTATTCAATAGATTTCCAAACCAGAAGTGTATTTTTGTTACACCATCTGTCTGGTTGCAAATTGTGATGTGGACAGAAAAAGAACAAATCAATTTGACATCACTTTTAGGCCATCTTTGGCTACAGAGTAGCAGAAGTTTGGCAATACATGAATGATTTACTGACTGTAAAACTACAAAACGTGTTCATGTTATTAATGACAGTGAACAAACTGGCAATTCTAAATTTGCTAGAGAACATTCTTCTCAGGAGGTAGCAAGTTTTTTATTCCATGCATCCAACATACTAAGGAAACCTGCAAAACTGCACCTTGTGTTCATGCTTTACTGAACTACAGCCAAAATAAAATGTAGCAAATAAAAAAAGACGTGTTAATTTAAATGACCAAATATTTGTGTTTCGCAATTTAAAGTTTGAACAAGTCTGAGAACACCACTACCTGAAAATGTTTCTCCAAGCCATACACATTCTAACTTTGAATCATTCCTTCCACTATAGCTGACCCCTTTCCTAATATCACTATGGGTGACCCCACACTAAAGCAGTTTCATTACCATCTCTTCAAGGGAAATTAGGAATAGGCAACAAAGCATTGCCTACAAATTGTGACTGAATTTTTAAAAATCAAACATTTGCATATCAACAATTTATAAGTCTGAATATTTTTCAATTCAATTAGTCTGTCAAAAATCCACTTGCCAATTCCTCAGCTGTTCAATGGAAAGTAATTATTAATATTACAAATTTATATTAGGTCATCTGATAGAAAGATCTGGGATCACCTGAATGCAAATTGGTCTTTGCTAACTTTTAATTTAAATTTCAGTAGTACTATAATTTAATTACATTAACATCTTTTAATCAAATGGATTAAACACTTAATAAAGTGCAAGCCTCTGGTGAAAGATTGTTGAAAATTAGATTGCAAACATCAAGACTCTTCACATAGATGGTCTCATACGGTGGAGCCTTGCTGGCTGTGAATAAAGTTCAGAATATTATGTTTCCATTCATGTAAAAACATTTCAAACAGCAATAAAAAACCAATTGTATTCTGATTTAAGATTTGTCCACCAATGCGGCAACACTACTAAAAATAGTTGTTTCCAAATTTCTGCAGTGATAACGTAGACAAGAAAAATAAACTGCAGTCAGTGCTGGTATAATGCAGTACTTCCATTCTCATGCAACCCCATGTTACAAGAAAATCACATAAAAGCAGCACCATTTAAACTAATGGGGCCAGTATTGCATAATAACCAATACACACTTTAAAAGATCGCCTTTTAAAAACAGTGTCCCCAATTCTTCAATCATGTTATAGTGAATTTGCATTAATGAAACACGTTATCGCAGATCGATCTGTACAAAATAGGACAGACACTAGAGCTTTAATCAAGTTAAATGGAAGTCTAATCATGGGCATTTCTTAAAAGGTAACTGTTTTCCAAACATCATATACAGAGAAACTCTAACTCACCAACAACAATGTTTTTGATGCAAAAACAACAAACATATTCTGGGAAATGGTTGGTCAGAAAAATGTATTCTACCCAAAAGTTGCTGTTTTTGTTCTTAAAATGAGAAAGAAAACCACTAATTCAAAGCATAAACAAATGGATTGTGACCTTTTCATTAATCCTTCTCACTACATGAATGTATTTATTTAATTGACAATTGTTAGGATTCAACACTATGACTGAATGCATTGCATATGCGCACAATTTTCTGACAACTAGGGAATCAAAATAAGACTTGAAAACCAATTTTGTGAAACTCTCAGACATTTTCAAATTGGTTGGTAAGAGTTCTTATTGTATTCTTGCATAGTAGATCAATAAGTTAGGAAGAAAAAGCAAAACAGTTAAATTGTAAATAGGGAGAATGGCTGTAAGGAATAATAATTTAGCAGATTTATTTTGTTATTTACAATTACATTTTAAGTTCTTAGTAATTTTGATAACAATTATGAATTTGGATAACTTTGGGAGCATTGGTGTTTATTTCAAAATCAGTGCTTCAGTCAAAAACCTATAAATCAAACGGGAGGAGAGGAATCTTTGTATCTAAGAACACCTTTCACAATAATGTATGTTTCATCCAAGCTCTGTATATTGCTATTGTAGGGCTTCCCTTGGGACATAGAACCACTTTTATGGGCGGCACGGTAGCAAAGTAGTTAGCACTGCTGCCTCACAGCGCCAGATTCCCGGGTTCAATTCCCACCTCAGGCGACTGACTGTGTGGAGTTTGCACATTCTCCCTGTGTCTGCGTGGGTTTCCTCCGGGTGCTCCGGTTTCCTCCCATAGTCCAAACATGTGCAGGTTAGGTGAACTGGCCAAGCTAAATTGCCTGTAGTGTTAGGTGAAGGGGTAAATGTAGGGGAATGGGTCTGGGTGGTTTGCACTTCGGCGGGTCGGTATGGACTTGTTGGGCCGAAGGGCCTGTTTCCACACTATAAGTAATCTAATCTAAGTATCTAAGTAATAGATGCTAATTGTAAATCAACAAATTTAAAGCAATAAATAAAAGTTTCCCACCACGTAATGGTTATCCACCTAAGAATGGATTAAATGACAGAAACACCTGTTACCTGTGTTTCAACACTACTCAGGGAATGTAAATCTAAAGTTGCTTCTTCTTCAATATTATCATCCAACTCCTGATCAGCAATAGGGGCCCCTTGTCCTCTTTCTTCTTTTTGCTCTACAGAATTCAGTTGTTGTTGTAGTTGTATAGCATTGTCCTCCACAGAAGCTAATCCAGTTTCCTTTCCACACTCTTCTTCTGAAATCTGAGATTTGGGTCTCTTCAGCCAGCCAGGTAAGAAGCGAGACAATCCTTTGCTGCTTGAGGACTGCGCCTTCTCTGCTTCCTCTTTGTGGGCTGGACCACCGTTGACTGGTACTGCTGCTGTTTGCTTGTCCACTACTTCTGTGAGCTGCTGATTCTCCTTTGGCTGTTTCTCTGCTTTGTCAAAGTTGGGAGGCTCTTGTTGCTCAGAACTTGACTGCTGCTGTTGGGGATTTCCTGCTGCAGTGTTTGAGCTAACTTCTGTGGCCATGATGAAGCTGCATTTAAAAACAAAGTTAAAAAGTATAAGATACAAATGTTTTGGACAGTTACAGCTAAAGTACAGTATATTATGATTCTCTGACTCAATTTAATGATTCCTGAGATAAACATGCTAAAATGAATTTCTGAACTGTCAGAAGAAATTAAATGTTACTCAGTATTTAAGTTAATGAAGTCACAAAGCAAAGTATACAAATCAAAGGAACAAAACCATTCCTGGAAGGAATGTATAGTGGAATTATATTTTCTAATAAAGCAAACATACCATGAGGCTTTAGAAATAATCTAAATGTTTTTAATGCTTTCCAGGGGATATCTGGCAAATTAAGTGGGGAGGAACAAGTACAAATTGTATGTGTTAATCCATGGACAAATTGAGAGAAACAATAAGTTTCACTATATTTTCTTCATGCTGTAATAGAGCTGGATAATATTATGAAGATAAAAGTTGGTTTTCAAAATATGTATCTTAAAAGTTATGTAGTTACACCCAAACTCTATGGAAACCAGTACCAAACAAATTCACTTCATCTCCCAAGGAGACCATATCATATGGTCAGTCATTACCTACACTGCACAACAGAAGGGAACTCCCTTGAATGAACTCCCTATGCTGTCAAAAACAATTGTGTATCTGGCACTAACTTGTATATTGGACTCCAATATGCATACTTCTAAAAAGCAGATTAGCTGCTAAAATACCAATGAAGCAATTCCCCCCACAGATCCTCGTTTCAACTACGAACCTTGCAAAAACCATGGTACACCATTTGGGGAACCACCACATTTCATTATTTAGCAAAATGGACCAGATTGTGGGGAGTGGGACATCTTTATGAGGCATATCACTGCATGATTTTTCCATCAACTTTTGGCTTAAAAAATTCTTGTGCCATACTTTGTCAAGTGCATGTTGGTAACAACATTGTCACAGCAACTGGACAAGCAGTCTATCTCCTTATCCAATGCAATTTAAGGATTGAGAAATAAACTGGAGACACAGAAGAAAGCAAATTGTAGTCAATATCTTACAGAAAGAAATGATAAGAAATAATGATGGGAGAGAGTGCTCAAGAGAGATGGAAGATTAAAAAAGGAATTTATTACATGTTTAAGTTGTTCTCTTCTAGTTTATGAAAGGTTTATTGACACTAACAATAATCAAGTCTTAAAAAAAAGGCATTTATGCTCTTAACAATTATAACGTTCTGCTATGAACTTAGTCATAATTAATTTATGAATACACAATTTCTTAAAATAACAGCTAAGTGCCCGTTTTTGTGAGAGAGGCAATGGTGGAGCAGTGTAAGTTGTTCTGAAGATTAACAACTCATGCTATCACTCTTAAAAGTTCCTCAACTTGCCCATTTTTTTGTGCAATAATGACAGCATGCACTGTTAAATTTCAAGCAAACTTTGGATCATCAAATGATCTACACTAAAACCGAATCTGTCAACAGCACAATACTGTAGAAAGATGTGCTACAATACTTTTAATATCCAGTAGAGACTTCAAGGCTACCTCAAGAAGCATCAGAAAACATCACAGTAAAGGAGAATGTGGATGACTAATGATGGGCAACCTGTTTCATTCGTCTTTTAAGAGGAATATTTTGGGAGTATCTCAAATCGTCTTAAATAGATCTTAAGAAAATTGCAGGAGTGTAATGTCTCTTTGAACCAACCATTCTACTGGTCACAATTTTTTTAAACAACGTCAACCTGCTCGGTTTGTTCTGAATCCTGGAGCAGGTGGGACGTGAACCTAGGCTTTCTGGCTCAGAGACAGGGATACTATCGATGTGTAGAAAGTGAGGTCTGCAGATGCTGGAGATCAGAGCTGGAAATGTGTTGCTGGAAAAGCGCAGCAGGTCAGGCAGCATCCAAGCAACAGGAGAATCGACGTTTCGGGCATAAGCCCTGAAGAAGGGCTTATGCCCGAAACGTCGATTCTCCTGTTGCTTGGACGCTGCCTGACCTGCTGCGCTTTTCCAGCAACACATTTCCAGCATACTATCGATGTGTCACAAGAGTCCCTTCACTGGTCACAATATAAATTTAAACATTTCACCCAGTTATCAACATGGCCAACTATATATTTTATCAATATTAGGTTCAACAAACAAAACTACTGATCGATGTACTACTCCTTAATACGCCCTAGAGACTAACCATTCATTGTGCAAATCCTTGCCTTACCAAACCTCCCAAAATGCATCGCCTCACATTTGTCAAGAGTAAATTTCCGTGTAAACTTCCATTGCTCTGCCCAATTTACCAGCTGATCAACATCAGATTGTAGCCTGAGACCATCCTCCTCATTATCAACACAACCACCAATTTCATGTCTGTAAGCTCACCAATTATACCTCCCACATTTATATCCAAGTTGTTAATGTGCAGAACAAAGTAGCAAGGGTCCCAGCACTAACCCCTGTGGTACACCGCCGGTCAGAGGCTTATAAATCATAAAAACAACCCTCCACCATCACGCTTTGCTTTGTGTTATGCAAGGAGAAAGTGAGGTCTGCAGATGCTGGAGATCAGAGATAGAAATGTGTTGCTGGAAAAGCGCAGGTCAGGCAGCATCTAGGGAACAGGAGAATCGACGTTTCGGGCATTCCTGAAGAAGGGCTAATGCCCGAAACGTCAATTCTCCTGTTCCCTAGATGCTGCCTGACCTGCTGCGCTTTTCCAGCAACACATTTCCATCTTTGTGTTATGCAAGCCAATTTTAGATCCAGCTTTCCAATTTGCCTTGGATTCCATTACTTTTAAGACCAGTGTTCCATGTGGAACCTTGTCAAAGGCCTTGATGAAGTCCACATAAAACACATCAACTGCACCACCATCATCAATAATTTAATCACACGTTGCATGCTTTGGAGTAAGTATCACTTCTTAATGTAAACTTAGAGGTTAATGTGTGTACTATTTGAACAAATTTGGTTTTTTTGTGGTGGAGGTAGCTTTATTTTTATTTATTTTTTAACATATTAGAACCACAGCATATGATAATAACCCAAAATTCAGAAAATATTTACCTGTATATGATTTTATTGTTTGGGAGTCTAAGGCAGCTCACTAAGATTGCCCTTTTAATAAAAAGTAACCAGGATTGTTACATGGACTAAATATGACAAATGTAGTGCTGTTCATCAGATAATTATCAACAACATTAATCACATACTGGATGATTACAATTCTAAATGTTTTCTATTTTTATGCAATGGCAAAAGTGAGGCACAAACCTGCGTATAAAAAAGGAACCTCATTCAATTCCCTCCTAACTTTTCTATAACAAAAATTTGTAGTCATGTCTAATTACATTATACAAGACATTGTTACTGGTACTCAACTATCAGTACGGCTGGTGGTCACAGTACCATAATAATCAAAACTTATACCCGTAACTACAAGTTATTTAGTACAAATGGCTGATTAATCTGGCATTTCAATGTATACTATATTGGTGTTCCTGCAATTTTGTGTACTTAAAAGGAAATATTAAGCACAGATGGGATAAACAAATTGCCAAGTTTGATTTGTTTGGATTGGCCCAGAGGGAAGAACTGAGTAATGCAGGCGTTAACCAGTATGTGTCAAGGTTATTTTAATACACATCAAAAAATAAAAATAAAAAAAAAAGTATAAACTTTATTTCCGGATCCACCTAGAAGTAAGCTGCAAACACTGCAGAATACTTGTAAACAAGATAGTTGAACTGAATTACGAAACAAAGTAAAATCACAGGATGTGCCCGAAGGAGGAAGTCATTTGAAGAACAACTTTTCAGAGTAAGTAATAGACCATGGCCAAATTCACATGCAAAGCAGGATATCCGCCATGTAGCAATATGATCTGACAGTAATGGTCAAGGTAACATACATTAAAATGTTTGAACTAGAAAACTGACTTATGCTAATATCACAGGTATCTTATTATGTTAAAGAAAAACAAACAGAAGATTACGCCACTCTTTCCGCCACCCCCCCCCCCAAAAAAAAATGGTTATAACTGGAAACTCTGATCCCGATTTAGCTTTAGTTCCCTAAGTTTTTCATGGAAATGTACTGCCTGGGAAAAATAAGCTCTTAGTGGGAGGTAACTCGTAAACTGGGACTGGTAGCAGAAGGGGGAAATATGCTTATGCACATACTTTCTTGGATGATATGCCCTTGACAAATGCTCCTTGAGAAACCAGTATGCTTTAATTTCCATCTTATACACTCAGCTCAACAGTGAGGCATAGTGGTGTGGGTCTGAAACTCATTATTATGGAATTGCATGACTCGGAATTGGATCCAATTGAGGTACAGGTATCCCCCGCTTTTTGAACGTTTGTTTAGCGCCAATTCAGTTTTACGAAAGATGTACTATAGTATAGTACCTGTTCTCATCAGCCGAAAGAGGATTTTCATTCTTACGAAAAAGTGCGCACAGTAAGAGTGGCACTGACAAGCGCCTTATCCGGAACCTAGACTCAGCATCAAGCCGCCATAGCTCTGAACTGTGTCTGTGAGCATCTGTGCTTTATCTCGATTTATTTTGTGCATCCATTAACAAGGTGTACCCTAATGTATCAGAAAAGCCTAAAAGGGCTCATAAGCCTGTTAAGCTTCGTGTAAAACTAGGTGTAACTCAGCATTTCCATCATGGTCAACAAAATAAAGACATTGTGTGTGCATAAAACTTACCTGCATCCACCATTCATACTATTTACATGCAGAGAGAAAGAATCTTGAAAGCTGCCGAAGTTACTATTGGTTCTGCTAGTAGCAAGTCGTCTCTTTTAGTCAGCATCCAGTAATTGATAAAATGGAAAGTCTATTGCTCGAGTGGATTGAGAGGTGTACAAAGTGTGATGTTCTGTTATCTTATACTTAAAGAGAAATCAGTCAGACTTTTTAATAAGCTGAAACAAAAAGCACTGGATGATGGTGGAGAAACTGTTGCAAAAGTGGAATTTAAAGGTAGTCATGAGTGGTTTGATTGGTTTTTGAGGTGAGATCAAAACATTTTTTGGGAAGGCTCAAAACTTTTTCCCATAAAAACGAATGGTAATTGCTTCTTCACTTTACGCCATTTCGGCTTACGAACAATTTCATAGGAACGCTCTATTTTCAGAGAGCGGGGTACACCTGTATACACGAAGAATCAACTTGCTTGCTGATTCAAACAAAAGCTGGAAATCCTGGTGATTACCAATTTCAACCTAGACTCACTACTTTTCAACCATGATGGAAGAGAGGTGAAAGGCATTTTAGTCTTCTTCCTCTTCTTTTAATGACAAGATCTCAATATCAATTAAGTGTACAGTATTTTAGTAGGGCTCTTGGCACAGTGGTGGCACCCTATCTTGGGACCAGGATGCTCAAGTTTCAATCCCACCTGCTCTATCGATGTATAGTAACATCTCTGAAAAGATTAAAAGTAACTACAGAGGAACCTCGATTATCCGAATACCAATTATCCGAAAATTGGATTATCTGAAGGAGATTTCGAGGTCCCGACAGAATCATTCCATCAAAGACGTGTGTCCAACACCAATTGCGTCTTTTGTTTACAGTGATTAAAAGTGCTGCTGAGAATAATCCTGGACTGATGGGAGCCAGGTACTATCTCTAAATGACTGACCTCCCACCCCCTCTCCCTCTTCCCACATGTTCCCTGGAGTTCTGCACAGATTATCTCTCCAACATTGTCCTGTACAGGGCAGAGGTGGAACGTGTCAAAACGTTGCAGTAAAAAGTTGTGTGCGCATGTGCGTGCATGCATGCTATTTGGAGATTCACCGCCCAAAAAGCAGTAGCAGCAGCAGCAGCAGTCTTGTTGTTGTGTTCAGTCAAGCTGCCCCGGACAGGGCACGGGAGCATGCAGGAGGGGAGTGTGGGGGCAGACGGGTGGGTGCTCACATGCGCTGTGCTGCTGCCTCCTCTCCAGAATGGGGAGCAGACTAAATAGGAAACTCCGAGCCCTAGAGGAAAGGCATTGAATTGATTAACCGAATAATTAATTATCCAAACGAAATTGTGCCCACCCATCTCATTTGGATAATCAAGGTTCCTCTGTACAGCATTACAACAGCTCTTGATGTGTATCGAGGAAAGCTGATCAAAAAATTATGCAAAAAAGATTTTCAAATGGATGTGTGCAAATATTAGGAAAGCTAAACAGAGGAAGAGTGCTGATCTGTCACTCAATGTACCATCTCCATGAACTGCAAGGTAAGCCCACGCTTTGATAAGAAGAGAGTGACAATGCATTCAAGGATTGTTCAAAAGCAAAAGATTCATACTCATGGCATCAGTTACCTGATGGCTAGTGGTTGTCTTCTAGGACAGCTGTACAGAAAAACAAGTCGAATAATAGGTTGAAATGGTGCCGAAAGTAGTATCAGTTGCTAAAAGTTCAGAACAAAGTCAATATTCTGTTAAAGATTCAATTGCTTAAAATCCAATTGCTTGAGAATAATTGGTTTAAATGTGAGTGGTTAGAAGGATTAAAGAGGCTTCACAGAAGTGTTTGCGACTTTTGAGAAAATTTGTAGCTTTGGCTGAGGTTCAAGTTGTAAGTTTGTTCACTGCGGTTGCAGGTTTGTTTTCAGGTGTTTCGTCACCATGCGAGGTAACATCATCAGATGCTGTTCTGACCCGCTTTCTATGTGTGTGTCTTGGTTCTTAAAGAGGGAGATATTATTTCTGGTTCTTTTTCCTCAGGGGTTGGTAAATGGGGTCCAAATCAACGTGTTTATTGATGGAGTTCCAGTTTGAACACCAGGCCTCTAGTGCGGGCCTCTGTTTAGCCTGTGCTAGGATGGATGTGTTGTCCCAATTGAAGTAGTGTCCTCTTCATCTATATGTAAGGATACTAATGATACTGGGTCATGTCTTTCAGTGGCTAGTAGGTGTTCATGTATCCTGGTGGCTAGATTTCTGCCTATCTGTTCGATGTAGTGCTTGTTACAGTCTTTACATAGTATTTTGTAAATGACTTGACCGAAGGGTCTGTTTCCGTGCTGTACACTTCTATGACTCTTATGCTGGTTGTTGGTAAAGGGAACTTTAGGTTCATCAGTGGCTGTTTCAATGTGTTGGTACATTTCTAGGCTACCATGATGCCAAGGAGTTGAGTAGTCGGGTAGTCATCTCTAAGATGTCTGCTATTGCAGCTAGAGTTTCTGGGCATGTTATGCCTACTTTTATGGGTTTGTGTGAGGTCAGTGCAGGACAGAGAAAGAAACCCACATTGCTAACTGACAGAGTTAGCAGTTACTGACTTTGCTGTTGAACTCATACATCGCTGTACATCGGCATGCGTCTGGGAAAATTAAAAAAAAAAGTGAAATTCACAACTGATCTTGGAGGAACCTGTTGTGAGGGATCACAGCACAGAAACAGATAAGTGGATGTTTTAAGCATGGCCTTAAAATAAATCTGCAGTAGTGAGTAGAGTGCACTCTTTCTTCATTATATGTTTTATTGAGCCATGTCTCTTGATTAAACTTAAAATATAGAACATAGAACAATACAGCACAGAACAGGCCCTTCGGCCCACGATGTTGTGCCGAACATTTGTCCTAGCTTAAGCACCCATCCATGTACCTATCCAATTGCCGCTTAAAGATCACCAAATCTGGTCATCTTATAAACCTCTATCAAGTCACTCCTCATCCTTCGCCGTTCCATTGAGAAAAGGCCTAGCACTCTCAACCTATCCTCCTACGACCTATTCTCCATTCCAGGCAACATCCTGGTAAATCTTCTCTGCACCCTCTCCAAAGCTTCCACATCTTTCCTAAAGTGAGGCGACCGGAACTGCACACAGTACTCCAAATGTGGCCTTACCAAGGTCCTGTACAGCTGCAACATCACTTCACGCCTCTTGAATTCAATCCCTCTGCTAATGAACGCTAATACACCATAGGCCTTCTTACAAGCTCTATCCACCTGAGTGGCAACTTTCAAAGATCAATGAACATAGACCCCCAGATTCCTCTGTTCCTCCACCTCACTAAGAATCCTACCGTTAACCCTGTATTCCGCATTCTTATTTGTCTTTCCAAAATGGTCAACCTCACACTTGGCAGGGTTGAACTCCATCTGCCACTCCTCAACTCAGCTCTGCATCATATCTAAGTCCCTTTACAGCCGACAACAGCCCTCCTCACTGTCCACAACTCCACCAATCTTCGTATCATCTGCAAATTTACTGACCCACCCTTTGACTCCCCCACCCAAGTCATTAATAAAAATTACGAACAGCAGAGGACCCAGAACTGATCCCTGCGGAACTCCACTTGTAACTGGGCTCCAGGCTGAATATTTACCATCTACCACTACTCTCTGACTTCGACCGGTTAGCCAGTTTTCTATCCAATTGGCCAAATTTCTCTCTATCCCATGCCTCCTGACTTTCCGCATAAGCCTACCATGGGGAACCTTATCAAAATATAAGCCATAAGTATTAATTTAACCTGGAGCAGTGTTTTGTAGAGGAATAAGACAGTGCTATTTACTGGGTTTGTAGATTGAAACAAGCAAAAATGGCCTTTAGTAGAGTGATATGCTCTTCTTGTCGGATGTGGGAGTTTATGAGGATTAAATGCTGTTGCCGTCCTATCACATTGAATGGATCGGTTGAAGAGGCAGTTAGAGGCAATAAGAATTTACAAGAGCAAGGGGATGTGATAGATGGCAGTTATAGGAAGGGGGGTGGGAGGGTGGGGAAAAGTCTCAGATACAGTCACATAGATGGGTCAACTCCAGGAAAGGTAAGAAAGGTAGGCAGGTAGTGCAGGAGTCTTCTGTGGCTATCCCCATTTCAAACAGGTATGCTGTTTTGGAAAATGTATGGGGTGATGGATTCTCAGAGGAAAGTAGCACGAACAGCCAAGTTTCTGGTATTGAGACTGGGTCTAATGTAATGAGAGGTACGCCGGGTTCCAAGTGATCAATTGTGTTAGGGGACTCTCTAGTCAGAGGTACATACAGACATTTCTGCGAAAAATCAGAATGGTGGGTTGCTTCCCTTGTGCCAGGATCAAGGATGTCTCAGAGAGGGTGCAGAATGTTTTCAAGGGAGGGAGGAGCTAGCAGGTGGTCATTGTACACATTTGAACCAATGACATAGGAAGGGAAAAGGTTGAGATTCTGAAGTGCGATTACAGAGTGTTAGGCTGGAATTTTAAAAAGGAGGCCCTCGAAAGTAGTAATATCTGGATTACACCCGGTGCTACGAGCTAGTGAGAACAGGAATAGAAGGATACAGCAGATGAACGCATGGCTGAGGAGCTGGTGTATAGGAGAAGCATTCACATTTTTGAATCATTGGAAGCGGTTTTGGGGTAGAAGTGACCTGTACAAGAAGGACGGATTGGAAGGGGACTAATGTACTGGAAGGGAGATTTAAACTAGTGAGGTGGGGTGGGGGTGCTGGTGGTGGGGCGTGAGACCCAGAGAGATACTGAGGAAAGATTTCAATCGGAGACTGGTACAGTTGAGAACAAAGGCAAGTCAACCAAACAAACAAACAAACAAACAAACAAGTCAGGGCAGGCAGGGACAAAGCAGCGAAAAAGGTAGGACTGATAAATTAAACTGCATTTATTTCAATGCAAGTGGCCTACCTGGGAAGGCAGATGAATTCAGGGCATGGTTAGGAACATGGGACGAGGATATCATAGCAATTACAGAAACGTGGCTCAGGGATAGACCGGACGGGCAGCTTAATGTTCCAGGACACAAATGCTACAGGAAGGATAGAAAGGGAGGAAGAGAGAAGTGGGAGTGGCACTTTAGATAAGGGAGAGCTTTACAACGGTACTGAAGGAGGATACACCTGGAAATACATCCAGGGAAGTTATTTGGTGGAACTGAGAAATGAGAGAGGGATGATCACTTATTGGGATTGTATTATAGACCCCCTAATGGTCAGAAGGAAATTGAGAAACAAACTTGTAAGGAGATCTCAGTTATTTGTAAGAATAATAGGGTGGTTATAGTAGGGGATTTTAATTTTCCAAACATGGACTGGGACTGCCATAGTGTTATGGGATTAGATGAAGAGGAATTTGTTAAGTGTGTACAATACAATTTTCTGATTCAGTATGTGGATGTACCTACTAGAGAAGGTGCAAAACTTGACCTACTCTTGGGAAATAAGGCAGGGCAGGTGACTGAGGTGTCACTGGGGGAGCACTTTGGGGCCAGCAACCATAATTCTATTTGTTTTAAAATAGTGATGGAAAAGGATAGACCACATCTAAAAGTTGAAGTCCTAAACTGGAGGAAGGCCAATTTTGATAGTATTAGGCAAGAACTTTCGAAAGCTGCTTGTGGGCAGATATTCGCAGGTAAAGGGTCGGCTGGAAAATAGGAAGCCTTCAGAAATGAGAATGAAAATCCAGAGAAAGTATATTCCTGTTAGGGTGAAAGGAAAGGCTGGTAGGTATAGGATGACTAAAGAAATTGAGGGTTTGGTTAAGAAAAAGAAGGAAGCCTATGCCAGGTATAGACAGGATAGATCGAGTTTGGTATGCTTTCCTTTATTGGTCAGAGTATTGAGTACAGGAGTTGCGGCTGTACAGGACATTGGTTAGGCCACTGTTGGAATATTGCTTGCAATTCTGGTTTTCTTCCTATTGGAAAGATGTTGTGAAACTTGAAAGGGTTCAGAAAAGATTTACAAGGATGTTGCCAGGGTTGGAGAATTTGAGCTACTAGGAGAGGTTGAACAGGCTAGGGCTGTTTTCCCTGGAGCGTCGGAGGCTGAGGGATGACCTTATAGAGGTTTACAAAACCATGACGGACATGGATAAAATAAATAGACAAAGTCTTTTCCTGGGGTGGGCAAGTCCAGAACTAGAGGGCATAGGTTTAGGGTTAGAGGGGTAAGATATAAAAGAGACCTATGGGGCAACCTTTTCATGTAGAGGGTGGTACATGTATGGAATGAGCTGCCAGAGGATGTGGTGGAGGCTGGTACAATTGCAACATTTAAGAGGCATTTGAATGGGTATATGAATAGGAAGGGTTTGGAGGGATATGGGCCGGGTACTGGCAGGTGGGACTAGATATGGTTGGGATATCTGGTCAGCATGGACAAGTTGGACCGAAGGGTTTGTTTCTGTGCTGTACATCTCTATGACTCTAAGATATATGAACACCAACTAGCCACCAAAAGAATTCCCGATGGAGGGCTCATGCCCGAAACATTGACTCTTCTGCTCCTCGGATGCTGCCTGACCTGCTATGCTTCACCAATGCCAGAAATAGAACTACAACTCATGGATCTATAGTAGATACTCCTATAGTCAAAATGCAACCTCTAATAAACTGGCAACTCAATACAGTTAAATTATGGCATATTTGGAACAAATTACATTCACTTCACAGTTCTATTTCAATGCCTTGCAACAAGTATTAATGTCCACTGACATAAAAATAACTACTGAAAAAGACAGGCAAACTTTGATTTATTTGGTACCTTTGAAGACAATGGGATGTGCCACAAGTGTTTTAACAGCAATGAAATATTTCTGAAGTTTAATGTCAGACATGGGGCCATCAATTAGCACACAGGAAGCTCTTTAAATAGAAACGTGAAAATAACTGATAATCTGTTTTAGAGACATTACTGGGGAATAACTGTTGGCCCAGACAGTGGGGATTAACTTCTTCCTCTTCTTTCAATAGTACTATGAGATCTTTTCTGCCCAGTTGATAGGAAGTTAGGCCTAATTTAAGGACTCATCTACAAAGCACCACCTGACAGTGCAGCATTCCCTCATTAGTGAGTGAAACTAGGGTGAAAGTGCAACTTGAATTTGCGCCCTTCTTATTCAGGTGATGTTAACAACCAAACCACGGGTGACACAAACCATTATAAAATACAAAGTTTAGCCTCAATATTTGTTGGTGAATGATGGAGAATTGTCAATAGCTAAACTCTAAAGATAATCTGTTGCTAGAAAGTTCATAAATGAGCTTTTCCTCATCTTTTTGGAGGGATATGGGCCGGATGATGGCAGGTGGGACTAGAATGGTTTGGGAAATCAGGTCAGCATGGAAGGGTTGGACCGAAGGGTCTGTTTCCATGCTGTACATCTCTAATGACTCTATATGGCAACATAATCTACACGTATATCCAGCTTAGTAATTTTTCATGTATATTTAGTAGAACCGAAGGGTCTGTTTCCGTGCTGTACATCTGTATGACTCTATTTGTAAATAGTGGTTTTTTTTAGATATGTTTTACGATGATAAAGTAAAATGTAACTGCAAGTTCCAGTGGAATATTCCATGATAAAGAACCCTATCTGCCCAAAATCAGTCAGCAACAGTTCAGTAAATGCAAATAACCTTTTCAAAAAATCAAAATAGCAAACTGTATCTAGAATATCCAAAATTTATCAAAGGTTGAAAGGCCTTTTCCCACATACTAATTAAAATGTACTACAACACTATCCAACATCTAATAACAGTACTCAATGATTATTTCTCCATTATTCATTAAAGGTGGAGTATCTCAGCATGGATTTTTAGTATTGTAATTCAACAATTAAAGTTTCCTTTCAGCACAATAACACAGCATTCCATGTTTCCGGTCAAGTGCTGCCTGTTTACATTTTCTAGCTCCCTGAGCCAATATTGCATTTGCCCTAACACAACAATCTAATTGGATTTCAAATAAAAACTGCAAGGCCAATACATCAAGAATACTATCAATTCTGCAATTTTCAAGAGCCAATTATAAGAACAAAAGCAATTAGTACTTTAACAAGATTAGCACTGTACGAAAGATAATAATATTAGGCACCATATAATTTAATGCGGCGAAAAGTAAAAGGGAGTATTGAATCCAATGTTTACCAATGATAGTGCAAATTCGCATTATTCTAAAATCGGTTTTCAGCATATGTACTGATGCATTACGCTGTTTTCAAAACAAAAGAATAGCTTTCCTGCAGATATGTTAAAAATTACAGCTGGTGAACATATTCACGTAACATTTAAGATTCACAAACAAAATGTTTACCAAACCTATTCATATAAAATGCACATATTCTATTAATGCAAAATATTAAGTTCAATGGAAATAGTCAAAAAAAAACTTACAACTGCTTTATTATTCATATTCTAGAGTACACAAAACATTGTAAACCACTTAATAACACTCTATATAAATTCTATTGCAGCACTGTCATTCCACTAAAAGTAGAATCCCTCATAACTGGCGAAAACCAGGCTTGATTTCAGCTGTTAAAACAAACTGCTGCACACATTTACATCTGCACGGTGCCAAGTTCTTTACAAATTGTAACAGCCTACTGATAAACACACAGCAAAGGCTTACACTGTCAGTATCCATATGCAGACAATGATCTGAAAAGAATCCAAGTTTTTTTTGCCAGCTTAGTAACTACATTGTTTACTTTGAGATAAAACTGCAGCCACTAGTCTATTCAGAGTAACATTGTCCAAAGTTAATAAAAGAATTAGAACTGATCACCAGATAGCCTAGAGTTTTCTCTTCCGAGGCAATGTTTTTAATTGACCTCATGACATCCAAGATAAATTAAACATGACTCCACACATCACTTTCTGTGCACAATAACATGTGGATACAAATTACCCATCTGATTTATTTTACTATTGAGTATATCTATGCCTTCGATTGTTACTTCACAAGCTAGTGTTATGAATAACCACACATGTTTTCATTATAATGAAGAGGAGCCCCAAATGCATTCATACTATCGACAATTTTCACTCATTTCAATTCAGTTTAAAAACCTTACCTCACTCACTCAACGTGCATCAATATTAAATATCTGTATATTATTTTACAAAACAGAATCAATCTAGAGCAGCAGATTTTCTTGCTTAAAAGATGTGTATTATAGTCATCTTGCTCTCTAGAATTTTAGAAATAATCAGGGTTTAATCAATACATTACAGGAAATTATTAAAAGTTCAGGGTAGTTAATTGTTTATTTAAAATCATGAAGCTAAGTTTGGAATAAAAGTCAACACCACACAAGACCAAAATTAAGATCTGTGGACTATTCTAATTTTTAGCACAATTATTTACAAGTAAAAACTAATTTCTGTGCATTCATGAAAACTACATTGCAACATTTAAAAGACTCTTAAATGTACAAAAGCTTGCCTTAATATCATTAGAAATTTTAATTATGGGTGAACATTCCTAATAAATGTATCAGGGCACGAAGATTCCATCTAAAGAAATTTGCCTCAACAAATATTATTTAACTCGAAGCCAAGACCATCTGGAACTGTATCATTCACTCTAACATTGGTTATACTACTTCACCATACTATTTCTCCATTTTTTATTGCTGATAACATTAAAAAAAACAAAAGAAAGCAATACCTACACCTTGAGTTACAGTCAGCAAAACTAAGATCCAAAACAGAATGCCCATTCTGAGAAGTTAACTGTTTGTAGATTTTGAAAACATGTAATGTTCAATCACAAGTGATGGAAGTTTGATTCTTTACTGTGGTTTGACCTCAACTGTCCTGTGGTGCAGTCCTGAGGTCAGGGTATGGTGAGATTATGCCACTGCATTAGTACATCAGCGGCTTGAACAAATAAGATGGAGAAGAACGCAAACTCATCAAGGCCGTTTGAGAATTTAAGTAAAGAATTCACAATAATTTAATTAACTATTTTATAAATAAAGAAAATTCTAGCATTGTTACAATCTTTGTAGTTTAATAACTTTAATAAATGAAATCAGAACTTGCAGTTAACAATGAAAGGATAACAAGATTTCATGTTTTAAGACCTTTACTGTAACCAACATACTAAATAAAACCACTCTTGACTAAGCAATTTTTGGAAGCAACTTATACTTTCACATTTCACTTTTAAACAAAATCAAAAAACCTAATGCACTTTACATTGTTCCTTGAGAGGCCATTTGATTTTTCTGCACCCAGTTAAAAGTGATTCTTTGCTCCTGAGGGTTTCCTTCTGCTCCTTTCCTTGCTCAATCTGGTAATTTAAACCTCAGAACTGTCCTTCATGGAAAGGGTTTGCTTGGAAGTTCACTCTGTAGCACAAGCTAGGAGAATCTTCCATCTTCACATCAACTCCTCAAAATTTCTTTTCCCCTCCAATCCCAAGCTCACACCCACATATGAACATTGTGAATCACAAAAAACTTTGGCTGTCTTTCCCCAGAACCTGGAAAACTAAACTGGTGATGCTGAAGGAGATTGACAAAGATGTAAAAAAGATGTTTTAGGGGAATCTAGAATGAGAAGTCAGAATTTTAGGATAATTGTTAGCATGTTTAAAACAGAGAAGGAATTCACTATCCCAGAATACAGTGGATGCTGGGATATTGAGTAAATTTGAGGAGATAGACAGATTTTTAATTAGTAAATGGGTTGGAGGGTTATGGAGAGTGGGCAGTAAAGTGGACTTGAAGCTGATATTTGATCAGTCCTTATTGTATTAAATGGAAGATTAAGCTCAAGGGCCAGAATTATCTACTCCCACTCATTGATTAGCTGAGCATGTCACCCCTCATTCTTCTAAACTCTAGCCTGCTCAACTTCTCCTCTGCTCATTCCAGGTATCAATCCAGTAAACCTCCTCTCAACCACCTCCAAAGCATTTACATCCCCTCTTAATAAAAGGAGATAAAAACTGGACACCATATTTGAGATGTGGTCTCACGAACACACTATTATTGAAGAATAACATGCTTATATTTATGCTGATTTTCTCTTGTAATAAATGATAGCATTCTATTAGTCATTTTTAAAATTACTTATTCTAACTACATACTAACCTGATGTGACTCATGCATTACAACACCTGGATCCCTCTACAACTCAGTCGTTCTCCATTTAAGTTACTTTTGCTTTTCTTACTGCCAAAGTGCACTACTGCACATTTTTCCACTTTATACTCCACCTGCAAGATTTTTGCTCAGTCGCTCAACCTATCCATATCAGTCTGCAACCTTCTCATTCTGTTCACGACACACTATTCAACCTATCTTGGTGTAATTTTAAAATTTTGTTATCATATTTTAGTACCTCTCATCTAAGTCATTGATACAAATTATAAAAAAAAAGTAGGCCATCACAGATGCTGTGGGACCTCATTTGTTTAATTCTGTTGATCAAAAAGACCAAAAGCTTTGTTTTCTGCTAGCTGGTCAGCCAGCCAATCTTGTATCCTGTGAAGAGAGTATCTTTTTACTTTTCTATTTTTGTGATTGTAGACTGAATCAGGAAAAGGACAGTTTTAAAAACCAAAGATGGAAGGGATTGCTGTATATTTTAACACCAAGCTACTAGCACCTACTGCAAGTGCGGTTTACAATATTGTTTGTTAAACTAAATGGGGAAGGTTTGGGTGCAGATAAACTTACACCAGGAAGTGTGTATAAAATTACATTCGGCTGGCAGACAATAAGTAGCTGATTAGTCTGTGGAGTAGTGACCTTCTGCTGGCCAAACAACTGTGTGATTAAGTCCTAGGTTGCTGAATAGCTTATGGTGCAAGTTATATTGTTAGAACACTTTGGACCTCCAGAAATGAAGAAGTGCTGTACTTCCCACTGTAGTACAAAATGCCTGAAGAAAGCCAATATATTTTTCCTCAGCACTTGCTGCAAGCTACTGCTTTTAATAATTTAGTCAGAGAGTTTATAACTTGTGAACCAGCTGCTCTATACCTCCTGCAAGTGAAAGTACGTGGAGAAGAGAGAGATTTATGATAGCAAGTCCTGATAAGCCAAAAGGACCATCTCGGCAAATGCTGCAGACAGGGACCACTGAACTGAATTATTTGTTTTTCCTCTCCACCCATAACACCAATTGTATTTTTCTGTCTATGTGTATTGGGGGAAGTTAATAGGGAGGTTAGTGTTTTAACTAATTATACATCAACAGTTCATAATTGTTTACCTATAGTTAGACTCTATTTGTAATGAATAATAACTTAAGCACGGAAACCTGGTCCATAATTTCTGCGGTCCAAAAAGATAGATAAATTGGGAATTGAGGTATTTGATAAAACCTTTAACTTTTGAAACGACTCAGGAACTGGGTGGGGTGGGGGGGGCTTGATTTCTAGCACAATATCCCATTGAGGCATACTAATTCATGCTAGTTTTTTACCCCAACCACATAAAATGTTATAAATGAGATAAGAGTTTATGTGGTACCTTGTGAAAGTACAGAAGTACCACGTGGTCAACAGATTCTCCTTTATCTACAGCATATATTATTCCAAAGAGGTTTAATAAATTGGTTAAATGTTATTTCCTTTTCATAAAACAATGCTGACTCTTCAGCAAAACTTTGTCAAGAAGTGCTCAGCTATAATCTCCTTAATGACCAATTTTAATACTACACCAGTTGCCACATTAACTGGACTATCGTTTCCTGTTTTCTGCCACCTTCCCTTCCTAAACAGGAGGAGGTGTTATATTTGCGACTTTCCAGTCTGATGGAACTTTTCCAGAATCTAGCAAATTCTAGAAAGTTAACACCAATGCATCTAACAAACTATTACTTCTTTTAAGACCCTAGGATGAAGTCCATCAGTTGTCGGCTTGGAGCTCCAATAGTTTGTTCAGTACCACTTCGTTGGTTATTGTGCTTCACTTCTTTCTACCTCCCGATTTACAGCTAAACTCAAAGCATTAATAACCAATTTGAAATAGTAACAGATGTAGAACACGAAGTGCTTATTTCTTTTGCCAGCTGCTGGAATCAATATAAGGAGGAAGAGAATGCACTGTGTCTAATAAAAGATAGTCAACGGCTGTGATGGAATACACAAACATGACCATATCAATTTACATTACATTTGTAGGATTACAACTGGCGAACTGCATTGCAAATCAATACTGAAGGTACATAGATTCTTCACGCAAGTTACTGCTACAACTATATTAAGCAAAATTATTACAAATATAAAAAGGTATCACAACTCTATTTTGCAATTATATTTCACAAGGTTTTACAACTCCACCAGCGAAAATTTGTTTAAATACAGTAACATATTTTTGCACTTGTTTTTTTATTAAAAAAAAGGACAAAGTGGATTGATAGGAGCAGGTACTTATTATCCAACTGATACAGTAAATTGCAGTAATACTGCACCACCAACAATGAAATGGAAACTGAGTAGTGGAAAAATCAAAAATTGTATCCAAAATTACATCTAATCTTGTGCTCCCTTTGATAATATCCATTTACACACAAATGCATTAATCTCGGCACTTAGTTGCTTTATGCTTATGAGTGCAAATAGCCAGGAAATTCCAACTAAGGTCCTTTTCCTGTGAGGAGTTTTGTTTTTGGTGAGGAAAGAGGAAGGAAGAAGCCTACAAGTCTTACAAGGCTTATTACAATGTTACACAAATCAAGAACAGAGATGTGAAGCATAATATAGATGACAAAAGATTCACGAGGGGAAATGATGGACATTCCCCAGCCAAAAAAAGAAATAACATAAAATAGTTACATATATTAACAAACACTACTTTAAGCTCCCCAGAAAAGACAGAGAGCAACTGGACTATTTAGTGATTCCTGCATGTACACTGTTTGTAAGGATGGCTGGTGAAGACAAATTTGGGTTCAGTTGTGACAATTTCTGTGACCTGACAGCTTAAAAATATTCACTTCTAAACTTGTGTAAGGCAAGTAATGTTGGGCTCATGCAGTCCCTACCTTGCAGCCAGAAGACAGGGGTCAAAGTCTGAGTTGTACAATAACATATTTGAACAGGTTAATAATAAAAACAGAGGCCAAATGGGTGTGATCTCAAGGATGAGTCAGTGTTTGTTGAATATTTCCAAGGAGAAGGGTGTAGTCTTCAGGACAGAAGAGGAAAGAAAACTTGCAGCAACAATAAAAACTCTATACTCCGGAGAGGATTAAACAAACCAGACATAATCTCTCCAGACTGTTGTACAATCTGCTCCAGACACTAATTTCAAACCAACTCACTTGTTCTGCTCCCAAAACCATTACGTAGCATAAGGTTCTTGGTGCAATCATGTGCATGTATGCACAAATGCAAAACAAGTACACAGCCCACTGATAACAGACATTATTGTCTACATTGGAAATATTGTACAGACACCTGCTCACAGAATGCAAAAGCTTCTTAGTATCAGTACAAATCCCAAACAAATAACAGCAAAAAAAGAGATAATGCATTTCCACAATTTACTGGTGAACACAATCTCAAACATCCCTACTGTCAATTCTGAGCTATGAAATTATAACTGAAAACTGAAATGATACTAGCACTAAGATTTCACATCACTCAATGTCTGAACATTTTTAACAGACGAAAGTAAACCATGACCATAAGAACAAGACCATTCAAACATTTCTGCGCAAGGGGAAAACATGCACAATATTTTTATTACAGTAGCCACTAATGGCTTATACATCTCCAAGAAAACACAAATGCCACTTTAAAAAATTATTATTACAGCATAATTTCTGCTTAACATTTTATAACAGAGTCACATACATTGCAGTGCTTTAGATCTTTATATAGAGGTAGGTACCTAGGAAAACAAGGCCATGTTAAATATACCTTGCGATACTCAACAATGGCTCCAACACCCAATTGTGCATTGGGCAGGAAACGAGTTTTATCTATTAGCTCATTTATAGGGCCTGATAGGATTGTGGTTATGGATGTAGATTTGCTCGCTGAGCTGGAAGGTTCATTTCCAGACATTTTGTTACCCTACTAGGTAACATCTTCAGTGGGCCTCAAACAAAGCAATGCTGAAAATTCCTGCTTTCTATTTGTATGTTTGGGTTTCTTAGGGCTGCTGATGTCATTTCCTGTGGTGAAGTCACTTCCTGTTCCTTTTCTCAGGGGGTGGTAGATTGGGTCTAACTCGATGTGTTTGTTGATCTAAAACCCCAACCTGAGCTACAAAATTGTGGTTATGTTATCAATAAAAGCCTAAACTAATAATTCAAAACATTAATTCAAATTGCATCATAATTTCAAAATTTCAATGCAATTTTTGAAGTTAGGTTCTGAAATGAATTCCCTGAAAACATGACAGAAGTAGAATTAGCTGAAAGGTTTGAAAGGAAATTGAATAAACACTTGGAAAACACTCAGGGTTACACTATGACTACTACTACTACTACTACTACTCATAAAGCACTTTTAATATATAAAATTTTCCTCAGGCATTACAAGGAACATTGTAAAGCAAAACCTAACACTGTCGCAGAAGAAGATTCTTTAAAAACTTTTTTTTTGTAAGTCTGAAAGGGGTGGTGTAAGAGGATTCTATAGGTCAGGATCTTGACAGGTGACAGTACAGTCACCAATGATGGAACAATTAAAAACGCGATTTTTAAGAGGACAAATTTGCAGGAGTGACTCTAGCAACATCTGGTTTGAATGTTGCATTGATGTGTAAGTGGGTAGAAGATTGATGGGCAGATGATGTGGTTAAGATGGTGGAGATGGGTAGATAGGTCAGGATGGGAGAGATATTCAGGTTCGGTTGGCAAAGTGAGGACGGTCGGGGTGCTAGTTGTGTAGTTACCAGATGTTATACTCTTGTTTTAATTGGTCTAGCATTTTCTTGATATCTACCCAGTTAAACAGTCAAAAACTGTCCAAAATCTTCAACTCCAGCTCAGATGTGGAGACATTCATTATCGGTTGATGGGATACAAAATTGTCCATTGAAGTTTGAAACTTCCTGGACCGTACAGATATAGATCTACACATCAGGATCCTGACAAGCAATTCCTAGCACTTGTTCAGCAATTGAAGGATTCAGCTCATTGTACCCTCAATTCAAGTTGAGATCTGATTAAAAAGCAAACAGAACAATGTGTTAGCAAATAAACTCAAGCTATCAAAGGAGAAAAAAAAACTCAGAAGGCGCAATATATTACCCACTTTTGTGTATACATCAGAAAATTGGACAATAAGCAAAGATTTATGGAAGAAAATGGAGTCTGGATGCTAGGAAATATACTAAAAATTCCATACGAGACCATAAGACAAAAAGAAGAGGAGAGGAATTTGAAATCTCAAGACGACAAAGCACCCCAAAAAGTGACATTCAGGTAAATATTTTCCTATTTTATCACAGCTGGAATGTTAATGATCTCTTCTTGGGGGAAAACATGCTGGCACAAACCAATCCTATAGGGAACAATGATACACTTAAAATTTTACATTCTACAAACTGAACAATAACCAGTGTCAAATTGTACATGGAATAGTGCAGTCCAAAAGGCTCTCTGGCTTATGATGGATCTTTTCAAGAGAAATGTTAACCCCATCGCTCCACACTTTTCCAATATCATTGAAAAGTGAATTGAAATGATTGCAAAGTCATTACTGAATTGTTTGCATCACCCTATCAGGCACAGCAGTTTATAAACACTCAATAAAAAGCTGTTGTTTATTTTTCTTCTGACAATCACCTTGTCTCTTCTGGACTTTGACAGTCAAGCCACTGTAAACAGATCTTCTTAGCCTTCCCTGTTTCGAAGAACTATAGCTTCTGCAGTCTATGCACGTAACTAGTTTTTCATTCATTCATGGAATGTGGATATCACTGCTAGGTCAGGATTTGTAGCCCAACCCTAGTTGTCCTCGAGAAGGTGGTGGTGAGCTGCCTTCTTGAATGGCTGCAGTCCATTTACTGCATGGAGACTCACAGTAAAAGACGATTTCCAGGATGTTGACTCAGTGACACTGAAGGATACCTTTCCAAGTCAGGTTTGGAGTGGAACCTGTAGGTGGTAGAGTTCCCATGTCCTTTGACCTTATCCTTCTAGATGGCAATGGTAATGCATTTGGAAGGCATTCTTGAATTGCTGTGGTGGATCTTGTACATGGTACACACGGATGCTACTGAGCATCATTGGTTGGGTGAATGAATGTTTGTGGAAATGATACCAAATCAAATAACTGCTTTGTCTTGGATGGTGTCAAGCTTCTTGAGTGTTTCTGGATCAGCACTCACCCAGACAAGTGGAAAGTATTTGATTAGATACTGTACGCATGGTATATAGGCTTTGGGTAATCAGGAGGGGAGTTATTTACTGCAGGATTTCTAGTCTTTGACCTCCTTTGTATCAACAATATTTGCATGGATAGACCAGTTTAGTTTTCGTTAAATGTAATACCCCAAGTTGATAAAGTGGGAATAAAGTCAAACCTGGCTCTTAGACCATAAGACATAGGAGCAGACATAGGCCATTCAGCCCATTGAGTCTTCTCCGCCATTCACCGAGATCGTGACAGCTCTTGACATCAAGTTCATACTTAATTAAGTGTGGCACCAGAATTTCTAGTAAAACTAGAGGTTATGGAAATTGGGGAAAACGTTTTGCTGTTTGGAGGCATAACTAGCAAAAAGGAAAATGGTTGCAGCAGTTGGAAGTCTGTCATCTCAGCTACAGAAAATTACTGCAGGAATTCCTCAGTACAGTGTCCTGGATCCACTCATCTTCAACTCTCTATCAATGATCTTCCCTCCATTACAAAAGGTCAGAAGTGGAATACTCACTGATGACTGTGCAACATTCTTGACTCCGAGGATACTGAAGCAGTTTATCCAAACGAAGCAAAACCTGGAAACATGAAGTTATGTGCTTTGGCAAAGATGAAGATTAATTCTTTTCTCAAAAGGCTGTAAATCTGCAAACTTTGTTTTAACCACAGAGGGCTGTTGAGGCTGGATCATTAAATATATGCAAGGATGAAACTGGAAGATTTCTAGTCAGTCAGGGAATCAAGATTTATTGGGGAAAAGAGGAAAATGAAGCACAGGATTATCATATTTTTGGAATTCAACTCTTTTGTCCAGACTTGAGCTAAGGCTCCATGACAGAACCAAAACAGAGCGTCAATAAGCAGGTTATTGAAAACAACTGCTGCCTGGCATCACCGATTATCCCTTCTATTAAATTACAGATATCAAAAAAGCAGTGTGACCGATAGACAGGATAGTGAAGAAGGCATTTCGTATGCGGATCTTTATTGGTCAGTGCATTGAGTACAGGAGTTGGGAGATCATGTTGAGGCTGCACAAGACATTGGTTTGGCTACTTTTGGAATATTGTGTTCAGTTCTGGTCTCCCTGCTATAGGAAGGATGTTGTGAAACTTGAAAAGGTTCAGAAAAGATTTACAAGGATGTTGCCACGGTTGGAGGGTTTGTCTTATATGGGGAGATTGAATAGGCTAGGGCTGTTTTCCCTGGAGCATCAGAGACTGAGGGGTGGTCTAATGGAGGTATATAAAATCATGAGGGATGTGGATATGGTAAATAGACAAGATCTTTTTCCCAGGACAGGGGAGTCCAAAACAAGACAGCATAGGTTGAAAGGGGAAAGATTTAAAAAGGACCTAAGGGGCAACTTTTTCAGAGGGCAGTGCATGAGCTGCCAGAAAAGGTGTGGAGGCTGGTAGAATTACAGCATTTAAAAGGCACCTGGATGGATATATGAATAGGAAAGGTCTGGAAGGATATGGTCCAAACACGGGCAAATGGGACTTGATTAATTTAGAATATCTGGTCAGCATGGATCTGTTTCTATGCTCTCTGTGACTCTAAGAGTAGACATATGGAACAGTACAGGATATAGCTGAACAGTTTTCCATGCTGTCAGGTGATGCCAGTGCTGTAGCTGAATGGAACAGTTTGGCTAAAGGTGGAGCATGTTCTGGAGTACACACCTTCAGTACTATCTTCAAAACACTGTTGGGTATTAAAGTCTGGTGCCCTCAGCCATATAAATGATTTGGATGTGAACATGGAGGTATGGTTAGTAAGCTTGCAGATGACACCAAAATTGGAGGTTCAGTGGACAGCAAAGAAGGTTACCTCAGAGGACAACGGTATCTTGATCAGATGGGCCAATGGGCCGAGGAGTAGCAAATGGAATTTAGTTTCGATAAATGTGAGGTGCTTCATTTTGGAAAGGCATATCAGGGCAGGACTTATATACTTAATGGTAAGGTCCTGGAGAATGTTGCTGAACAAAGTGCAGTTTCACAGACTCCAAAGTCGAGTTGCAAATAGATAGGATAGTGAAGAAAGCGTTTGGAATGCTTGCCTTTCTAGGTCAGTGCACGGAGTATAGGAGTTGGCAGGTCACGTTGCGGTTGTACAGGACATTGGTTAGGCCACTTTTGGAGACATTTGTGCGCGCAATTCTGGTCTCCCTGCTGTAGAAGCACATTATGAAACCTGAAAGGGTTCAGAAAAGATTTACAAGAATGTTGTCAGGGTTGGAAGGTTTGAGCTACAAGGAAAGGCTGAATAGGCTCGGGCTATTTTCCCTGAAGTGTCAGAGGCTGAGGGGTGACCCTTCTACTTACTAACTCAAAACCTCTTGCAATGAACGTCAACATACCAATTGCCTTCCTAATTGCTTGATACAGCTGCCCTTTTAGTGATTAGTGTACAAGAACACCCAGATCTTTTCATACATTCACATTTTCCAATACATCATCACTTAAATAATACTCTTCCTTTCTGTTTTTCACACTGAAGAGTACAACTTCACATCTACCCACAGTATAATATATCTGCTTTGTGTTTGCCCTTCATTATGTGTCTAGATTATTCAGAGGCCTCCATGCATATTTCTCACAATTCACAAGTCCACTTAGACTTATGTCATCAGCAAATTGGAAATGTTACATTTGGTTTCCTCTTCCAAGTTATTTATACATACCGTGAATGAATGTACTAAGTGCAATCACTCTCATCCCTGCAGCTATTCCTGAAGCTCTTCCGTACCCTTTCTTAAGGCTTTGACATCTGTTGCAAAGTTTATACTCAAACAGATATAAGATTTTCGTCAAGGCCAAACTGGTGTTTTGATTTTTTTTTTGAATAACCTTAGATATGTACTGTATGCCTCTATTTATAATTGTACAACTCCCATAAATGTCCATACCAAAGTTACTGAAATAATTTAAAAAGGAGGTAAAAGTTAAAAGGTGTGGCATAAACATTAATCTCAATTGAAGCTTTGAACTGGTGTAAATTCACTAATGATGTTTATATTATCAGTTGGTATTTGTAATGGCGAGGGTCAAATTGAACAGTTGACTAGATGGCTAGACTGTAATAGGAAAGGTCTGGAAGGATATGGTCCAAACACGGGCAAATGGGACTTGATTAATTTAGAATATCTGGTCAGCATGGATCTGTTTCTATGCTCTCTGTGACTCTAAGAGTAGACATATGGAACAGTACAGGATATAGCTGAACAGTTTTCCATGCTGTCAGGTGATGCCAGTGCTGTAGCTGAATGGAACAGTTTGGCTAAAGGTGGAGCATGTTCTGGAGTACACACCAACAACAGAGTCACAGTTCAAGTATTGACTGTTGTGGTTTATCGACAGAAGTCACATGACACCAGATCATAGTTCAACAGGTTTATTTGAAATCACAAGCTTTTAGAGCGCTGCTCCTTCATCAGGTGAAGTCATGGAAGCTCATTCAGAGAAATATTTAAAGATAAAGCAAATATTCAGTGAGAATAAACGTACAGATAATGAAGTGCTCATACAGCACATATGTATTCACTTGCCAAATCATATCTTTTCCACAGCTTTACATAAAGAAGAAAACACAAAAAATATAAAACTAAAAACAATGCTTTGAAAATGAATTTTAAATCTTAATCTTTGACCTAATGTGTACTGTGTATTTTTATTTTGCTAGCAGAACATTGCCACAACTAAAATTTGAAATCCTGGTAGCAATCATGCGATTTGTCTTCTTTCAGTAATGATGAGAAAGTTAAAGATAAATGGCTTTTATTTTCCACTTCTCTTTCCTACTATCCATCTGCCAAATACAAAAATCTGATTTGGAACATTTTAGTTTGAACAAATGCTGACCACTTCATGTACAGCCATTATTACACAAACACCATAAGGATGCAAAAACTGGAATCATATTCTTGGAAAAGAATGAAAATTAAAACTTTTTTTAAAAAAACATTACTAGTAAACTCATATAACTATGAAAGCTATTTAAAATTTCCATACACAAAAAGTAATACAACTGTCTAGATGCTATGTTCAAAATTTAACATAACATGGACCAGTGAGATTTCACTGCATTTTGAAATTATTGCAAATAGTTGACAATTTTTCAACATACTATCGTGTATACATAGAGACAAATACACTTGCTACCACCACAATGTTTCAGGCCTTCTACAGCTGCAGAAAATTGACTCGTCTAGACGTTGTTGCAGCTGATATATTTTTATGTCATTATTTGCGAAAATTCTGACCTAATGATGTCCTAAAAGATGCACAGTCATTTTCTAAAAGCATGATGAAACACCTGATGGTATAATTAGTTTTTCTGACCCTATTCTATTCCATATCAAGAACAATTCAGAATTTAATTTTACCTCTTTCCGAATAAATGACAATTTTGAAGCTTTCCACTACAAAAACTAAATAATTCAGTTATCTTCCCAAATCAGTTTTTAGATTTAAGTTTTCAAACAAACCAATGAAAATAGTAACTGATGCAAAAGATAATTACTGAACATTGCTACTTTGTACATTTGGAAGCAACTTATTTTGAACTTTGTTCTGAAGGTACATTGCAAATGATTTTATGCAAAAACCAGTTTATATGCTATGCTTTCTTAATATTTAGCTGTAAAGATTAGAATTCATAATAATGCTTTTTTGAAGTACAGGACATCCTTTCCTAAGATATGACATGTCATAGTAGTCATAAGTCAATTTATTAGGAAATCATAACCATGCCCTTTTCAACATCCTTTCTATGACATTCGGCTTAATAACAGTTTCGACAACTTATCGTCACAAGAAATTAACCAGCACAGGACAAAATAAAATCAAGTCAAACAGCACCATTTCCTCCAGAAACCTCAACAGCCAACAGATTCTACCAGTAAAAGAATCGCTCGTCCAGTACAGGTCATTCTGCAATAATGCACGTTTCATTAGCACGAATTCGCTGTTAATGTGAATGACAAATTGAGGACACGGTTTCTAAAGCGTGAACTTTTAAAACACGTGTTGACTGTAACGAGATTACATCGCCAACACTAAGCATTGTTTCTAAAAAGTGATTTTTCTATAATACATGGTTGCACAAGAATGCAACCATCGTGTTATAGAATAACTACCTGTAATGGCTACCGTAATTCAAAATAGCTGATTGATGTCCAACTTAATGTTCCAGGATACAAATGCTACAGGAAGGATAGAAAGGGAGGTAAGAGAGGAGGGGGGAGTGGCATTTTTGATCAGGGATAGCATTATAGCTGTGCTGAGGGAGGATATTCCCGGAAATACATCCAGGGAAGTTACTTGGGTGGAACTCAGAAATAAGAAAGGGATGATCACCTTATTGGGATTGTATTATAGACCCCCCAATAGTCAGAGGGAAAATTGAGAAACAAACTTGTAAGGAGATCTCAGCTATCTGTAAGAATAATAGGATAGTTATGGTAGGGGATTTCAACTTTCCAAACATCGACTGGGACTGCCATAGTGTTAACGGTTTAGATGGAGACGAATTTCTTAAGTGTGTACAAGACAATTTTCTGATTCAGTATGTGGATGTACGTACTAGAGAAGGTGCACACCTTGACCTACACTTGGGAAATAAGGCAGGGCAGGTGACTGAGGTGTCAGTGGGGGAGCACTTTGGGGCCAGCAAACACAATTCTATTTGTTTTAAAATAGTGATGGAAAAGGATAGACCAGATCTAAAAGTTGAAGTCCTAAATTGGAGAAAGGCCAATTTTGACGGTATCAGTCAAGAACTTTCGAAAGCTGATTGGAGGCAGATGTTCGCAGGTAAAGGGACGGCTGGAAAATGAGAAGCTTTCAGAAATGAGATAACAAGAATCCAGAGAAAGTATATTCCTGTCAGGGTGAAAGGGAAGGCTGGTAGGTATAGGGAATGCTGGATGACTAAAAGAAATTGAGGGTTTAGTTAAGAAAACAAAGGAAGCATATGCCAGGTATAGACAGGATAGAGCGAGTGAATCCTTAGAAGAGTATAAAGAAAGTAGGCTTATACTTAAAAGGGAAATCAGGAGGGCAAAACAGGGACATGAGATAGCTTTGGCAAATAGAATTAAGGAGAAACCAAAGGGTTTTTACAAATATATTAAGGACAAAAGGGTAACTAGGGAGAGAATAGGGCCCCTCAAAGATCAGCAAGGCGGCCTTTGTGTGGAGCCACAGGAAATGGGGGAGATACTAAATGAATATTTTGCATCAGTATTTGCTGTAGAAAAGGATATGGAAGATATAGACTGTAGGAAATAGATGGTGACATCTTGCAGAATGTCCATATTACAGAAGAGGAAGTGCTGGATGTCTTGAAACAGTTAAAGGTGGATAATTCCCCAGATCCTGATCAGGTGTACCCGAGAACTCTGTGGGAAGCTAGAGAAGTGATTGCTGGATCTCTTGCTGAGATACTTGTATCATCGATAGTCATAGGTGAGGTGCTGGAAGACTGGAGGTTGGCAAATGTAGTGCCATTGTTTAAGAAGGGCGGTAAAGATAAGCCAGGGAACTGTAGACCAGTGACCCTGACCTCGGTGTTGGGCAAGTTGTTGGAGGGAATCCTGAGGGACAGGATGTACATGTATTTGGAAAGGCAAGAACTGATTCGGGATAGTCCACATGGCTTTGTGTGTGGGAAATCGTGCCTCACAAACTTGATTGAGTTTTTTGAAGAAGTAACAAAGAAGGTTGATGAGGGCAGAGCAGTAGATGTGATCTATATGGACTTCAGTAAGGCATTCGACAAGGTTCCCCATGGGAGACTGATTAGCAAGGTTACATCTCGTAGAATACAGGAAGAACTAGCCATTTGGATACAGGACTGGCTCAAAAGGTAGAAGACAGAGGGTGGTGGTGGAGGGTTGTTTTTCAGACTGGAGGCCTGTGACCAGTGGAGTGCCACAAGGATCAGTGCTGGGCCCTCTACTTTTTGTCATTTGGATGCGAACATAAGAGGTACAGTTAATAAGTTTGCAGATGACACCAAAATTGGAGGTGTAGTGGACAGCGAAGAGGGTTACCTCATATTACAACAGGATCTTGACCAGATGGGCCAATGGGCTGAGAAGTGGCAGATGGAGTTTAATTCAGATAAATGAGAGGTGCTGCATTTTGGGAAAGCAAATCTTAGCCGGACTTATACACTTAATGGTAAGGTCCTAGGGAGTGTTGCTGAACAAAGAGACCTTGGAATGCAGGTTCATAGCTCCTTGAAAGTAGAATCGCAGGTAGATAGGATAGTGAAGGCAGCGTTTGGTATGCTTTCCTTTATTGATCAGAGTATTGAGTACAGGAGTTGGGAGGTCATGTTGTGGCTGTACAGGATATTGGTTAGGCCACTGTTGGAATATTGCATACAATTCTGGTCTCCTTCCTATCGGAAAGATGTTGTGAAACTTGAAAGGGTTCAGAAAAGATTTACAAGGATGTTGCCAGGGTTGGAGGATCTGAGCTACAGGGAGAGGCTGAACAGGCTGGGGTTGTTTTCCCTGGAGCGTCGGATACTATGGGGTGACCTTATAGAGGTTTACAAAATTATGAGGGGCATGGATAGAATAAATAGACAAAGTCTTTTCCCTGGGGTCGGGGAGTCCAGAACTAGAGGGCATAGGTTTCATGCAGAGGATGGTATGTATATGGAATGAGCTGCCAGAGGACGTGGTGGAGGCTGGTACAATTGCAACATTTAAGAGGCATTTGAATGGGTGTATGAATAGGAAGGGTTTGGAGGGATATGGGCCGGGTGCTGGCAGGTGGGACTAGAATGGGTTGGGATATCTGGTCGGCATGGACGGGTTGGACCGAAGGGTCAGTTTCCATGCTGTACATCTCTATGACTCTATAAGTCACCATATGTAATGTTTCCAATAACATAAAAGATGCAGAGGAATAGCTGTGGCTTGTAAACTTCATGACTGCTGCTTGAAGTAGGACTGGTTTTGTAATTGGGTGGGGGCTGCAATTATGTAGAATCTGCCCACTGAGCTCACAGGAAAGTCCAAAAATGGACAGCTACAAATCAACAGATTTGCATGTACTAGCTTACACAATCATTGTAGTCTGAAAGACGTACAACACAATTGTGTACAACTGCTAGATACTTGCAAATTATGAGCAACTTAAAAACTGCATCTGTTGCCTGTATGGGTAGGTCAACCTACAAACAGTAGTTGTACGGTAGTCTACAGGCTTCGTGGCTTTCAGGACTTCCAGAAACATTTTCATTCAGTTCTCCCATAGGGATGGTGACCTCGTTTAAACTGTTCATCTATAACAACTGTGTAACCATGTAACACCACTGAGATCACCAAGATAAGAGAAACGTAGAAGCAGGCATAGGCCATTTGGCCTTTTGAGTGTAGATTGTGTGTCTCAGTTATACAATAATAAAACAAGAGACATTAAAAATTACTCATTTTTAAGTATCTATTAATTTCTGTAAAGGACTGAATGAAATCTCATAAGTGAATTGGTATAAAATATTAGGTATTACTATTTATTTAGCAGGTGAAGTCACAGAGTCAAGTAATAGCCTGGTCAGTACCTGGATGGACATCTTTAAGATCACCTTCAAATTTAGTCATTGGCCACTCCTCAACAACGTGAGTGCAAGTGTGCAGAAATGTTACAGGAAAGAGGCTTAAAGGTTACGGCAAATGCAGTAAACAGTGGATAAATGTGAGATTATCTTTGGTTGAAAAATAGGAAGGCAGATTATTATTTTAATGGCTGTAAATTGAGATAAGGGAATATTCACCAAGACCTGGATGTACTTGTGCACCAGTGAATGAAAGTAAGCAGGCAGGTGCAGCAGCCAGTAAAGGCAAACCGCATGTTGGCCTTTACAGTCAGAGGATTCGGGTACGGGGCAAGGATGTCTCGCTGCAATTATACCGGGTATTGGTGAGGCCACACCTGGAGTATTGTGTGCAGTTTTGATCTTCTTATCTGAGCATGTTCTTGCTCTTCAAGGAATCCACCAAACCAGACAGATTCCTGAAATGGCAGGACTGATACATGCGGACGGATGGAGTCTGTTAGGATTATGTTCACTGGAATTTTGGAAAATGAGATACATCGCATAGAAACCTAAAAAAATTCCAACAGAAGCAGATAGGTTAGATATAGAAATGATGTTCCTAATGCTGTGCAAGTCCAGAACCAGAGTCATAGTTTAAGGATAAAGAACAAAGAAAATTTACAGCCCAGGAACAGGCCCTTCGGCCATCCAAGCCTGGGCCGATCCAAATGCACTCTCTAAACCTATCGCCTAATTCCTAAGCATCTTTATAGACCCCCTACTACTCAGAGGGAAAATTGAGAAACAAACTTGTAAGGAGATCTCAGCTATTTGTAAGAATAATAGGGTGGTTATGGTAGGGGATTTTAATTTTCCAAACACTGGGACTACCATAGTGTTAAGTGTTTAGATGGAGAGGAATTTGTTAAATGTGTACAAGACAATTTTCTGATTCAGTATGTGGATGTACCTACTAGAGAAGGTGCACAACTTGACCTACTCTTGGGAAATAAGGCAGGGCAGGTGACTGAGGTGTCAGTGGGGGAGCACTTTGGGGCCAGCGACCATAATTCTATTTGTTTTAAAACAGTGATGGAAAAGGATAGACCACATCTAAAAGTTGAAGTTCTAAATTGGAGAAAGGCCAATTTTGACGGTATGAGGCAAGAACGTTCGAAAGCTGATTTGGGGCAGATGTTCGCAGGTAAAGGCTAGAAAATGGGAAGCCTTTAGAAATTAGATAATGAGAATCCAGAGAAAGTATATTCCTGTTAGGGTGAAAGGAAAGGCTTGTAAGGACAGGGAACGCTGGATGACTAAAGAAATGGAGGGTTTGGTTAAGAAAAAGAAGGAAGCACATGTCAGGTATAGACAGGACAGATCGAGTGAATCCTTAGAAGAGTATAAAGAGAGTAGGAGTACACTTAAGAGGGAAATCAGGAGGGCAAAAACAGGACATGAGATAGCTTTGGCAAATAGAATTAAGGAGAATCCAAAGGGTTTTTACAAATAATGATGGACAAAAGGGTAACTAGGGAGAGAAAAGGGCCCCTCAAAGATCAGCAAGGCAGCCTTTGTGTGGAGCCACAGAAAATGGGAGAGATACTAAATGAGTATTTTGCATCAGTATTTACTGTGGAAGATATACACTGTAGGGAAATACACGGTGACACCTTGCAAAATGTCCATATTACAGAGGAGGAAGTGCTGGATGTCTTGAAACAGTTAAAGGTGGATAAATCCCCAGGACCTGATCAGGTGTACCCTAGAACTCTGTGGGAAGCTCAAGAAGTGATTGATGGGCCTCTTGCTGAGATATTTGTATCACCGATGGTCAAAGGTGAGGTGTCGGAAGACTGGAAGTTGGCTAACGTGGTGCCACTGTTTAAGAAGGGTGGTAAGGACAGGCCAGGGAACTATAGACCAGTGAGCCTGACGTCGGTCGTGGGCAACTTGTTGGAGGGAATCCTGAGGGACAGGATGTACATGTATTTGGAAAGGCAAGGACTGATTAGGGATAGTCAACATGGCTTTGTGCATGGGAAATCATGTCTCACAAACTTGACTGAGTTTTTTGAAGAAGTAACAAAGAGGATTGATGAAGGCAGAGCGGTAGATATGACCTATATGGACTTCAGTAAGGGATTCGACAAGGTTCCCCATGGGAGACTGATGAGCATGGTTAGACCACACTGAATGTAAGGAGAACTAGCCATTTGGAGGTATAGTGGACAGTGAACAGGGTTACCTCAGATTATAACAGGATCTTGACAGGATGGGCCAATGGGCTGGGAAGTGGCAGATGGAGTTTAATTCAGATAAACGCGAGGTGCTGCATTTTGGGAAAACAAACCTTAGCAGGACTTATACACTTAATGGCAAGATTGAGGGGAGTGTTACTGAACAAAGAGAACCTTGGAATGCAGGTTCATAGCTCCTTGAAAGTAGAATCGCAGGTCGATAGGATAGTTAAGAAGGTATTTGGTATGCTTTCTTTTATTGGTCAGAGTATTGAGTATAGGAGTTGGGAGGTCATGTTGCGGCTGTACAGGACATTGGTTAGGCCACTGATGGAATATTGCATGCAATTCTTGTCTTCTTCCTAGCGGAAAGATGTTGTGAAACTTGAAAGGGTTCAGAAAAGATTTACAAGGATGTTGCCAGGGTTGGAGGATTTGAGCTATAGGGAGAGGCTGAATAGGCTGGGGTTGTTTTCCCTGGAGTGTCGGAGGCTGAGAGGTGACCTTTAGAGGTTTACAAAATTATGAGAGGCATGGATAGGATAAATAGACACAGTCTTTTTCCTGGGGTCAGGGAGTCCAGAACTAGAAGGCAGAGGTTTAGGGTGAGAGGGGAAAGATATAAAAGAGACCTACGGGACAACTTTCGCACAGCGGGTGGGATGTGTATGGAATGAGCTGCCAGAGGAAGTGGTGGAGGCTGGTACAATTGCAACATTTTAGAGGCATTTGGATGGTTATATGAAAAGGAAGGGTTTGGAGGGATATGGGCCAGGTGCTGGCAGTGGGACTAGATTGGGTTGGGATATCTGGTCGGCATGGAAGGGTTGGACCGAAGGGTCTGTTTCCATGCTGTTAATCTCTAAGATTTTATGACTCTGCTCCCCACCTACTCATGCATCTCATACACACCTTAAATGAATCTACCGTGCCTGCCTCCACTACCTCTGCTGGCAATGCGTTCCAGGCATCTACCACCCTCTGTGTAAAGTACTTGCCAAGTATATCCCCCTTAAACCTTTCACATCTCACCTTGAACGCATGATCTCTCATTATTGAATCCCTCACTCTGGGAAAAAGCTTATCGCTATCTACCCTATCTATACCCTTCATGATTTTGACAACCTCAAATCATTCCCACCCCCCCCCCCCCCCCCATCTTCTTTTTTCTAGTGAAAACAAACCTAGCCTATTCAATCTCTCTTCATAACTACCACCTTCCATACCAGACAACATCCTCATAAACCTTCTCTGCACCCTCTCCAAAGTGTCCACATCGTTTTGGTAATGTGGCGATAAGAACTGTACACAGGATTCTAAATGCGGCTGAACCAAAGTCTTGTACAATTTTAACACTACCTCCCAGCTCTTATACTCAATACCCTGTCTGATGAAGGCAAGCATACCATGTGCCTTCTTGATCACTCTATCCACCTGTGCTGCAACCTTCAGGATACAATAGACCTGAACTCTCAGATCTCTCTGCTCATCAACTTTTCCCAAGGCTCTTGCGTTTACAGTATAGTTCACTCTAGCATTAGACTTCCCAAAGTGCATCACCTCACATTTGCCTGGATTGAACTCCATCTGCCTCTTCTCCACCCAACTCTCCAGTCCATCCATATTCTCCTGTATTCTTTGACAATCCCCTATGCTCTCTGCTACTCCACCAATCATCATGTCATCTGCAAACTTACTGATCAGACCACCAATGCCGTCCGTCTTCCAGATCATTTATGCATATCACAAACAACAGTGGCCCCAGCACTGATCCTTGTGGAACACCACTGGTCACCTTTCTCCATTTTGAGAAACTCCCTTCAACTACTACTGTCTCCTGTTGCTCAACCAGTTCTTTGCCCACCTGTCTAGAACATCATGCACACCATGAGACTTCACTTTCTCTATTAGTTTACCATGGGGAACCTTATCAAACGTCTTACTAAAGTCCATGTATATGACATCTGCAGCCCTTCCTTCATCTATCAACTTGGTCACTTCCTCAAAGAACTCCATTAAGTTGGTAAGGCATGACCTCCCCCGCACAAAACTATATTGCCCATCAATTATAAGCCCATTCTGTTCCAAATATAAATAGATTCCATCCCTCAGTACCTTCTCCAACAAATTTCCCACCAATGACATCACTGGTCTGTAGTTACCTCGAATATCCGTACTACTCTTCTTGAACAGGGGGAAAGCATTAGCAACTCTCCAGTCCTCCAGCACATCCCCTGTGTTTAAGGATGCTACAAAGCTATCAGGCAGAGCCCAGCTATTTCCTCTCTCATCTCCCTCAGCAACCTGGGATAGATCCCATCTGGTCCTGCAGATTTGTCCATCTTAATATCCTTTAGCCTACCCAACACATCGTCCCTCCTTATGTCAACATGATCCAGAGTAAACAAACTTCTATCTCTAATCTCAATATTCATCATGACCCTCTCCTCAGTGTTATTGCAATTATTTAAAGACTTTTGTTTCAGGTGAGTAGGAGAACAATGTATTCAGCACAACTCTACTGTGATTCCCAAAGAATCAGACATTCACACAGGAAAGGCACATAGCAGTTTCATTCCTTCAACATCTTTTTAAACAGAAAATATAATGAAGCATTTGCAAAGTATTTTGAGCCAGAAGTGGCAAATGGATGATACATCTCAGCCTTTGTCCAAGGTTCCCATGATCACAAATGCAGATTTTGGCCAATTTAATTCATTCCACAAGATCACAAAAAAAAAGCTCAAATATTGGTAACAGCAAAGAAGATGGGACTAGACAACATCTTAGACTTGTGCTCCAGAACTAGCCAAACCCTGACCTAGTAAAGTTACAGCAAAATATTGATCAGACATGTTTCTCTTCATAAAAGCAGAACAAATCCAAACTGGCCAAATACTGCCCATCAGTTTGCTACCAATCAGCAAAGTAACGGAAAGTATCATTGATACTATCATATGACATTTACTCAGCAATAACATGCTCAACAGTATTCAATTTGGATTCCAGCATGATTGCTTGGCTTCAGACTTTATTATAACCTCACTCCAAAACTGGGGAAAAAAAAAGAGGTGAGCTCAAGAGTACTAGTGAGATTGATTGTACTCAGCATCAAGGAGCTCTGGCAAAATGATGTCAATGGAATTGGGGAAATTTCTTCATGCTTAGACTGATACCTTACGTAAGAGATGATTTTTGTGGAGATTTGGGAGAGCCAATCAGCTCAACACTAGGGACCAAATAATTTCAAGAGTTTCTTAGGCTAGCAACTTATGCCATACCATCTCAAGCTGCTTCACCAATAACCTATCCTTCCAAAAACCAACTGGGGAGCTCTCACCAGTATGATTTTATATTATTCAGTACTAATACATGATTTATAGAACACAGAACAATACAGCGCAGAACAGGCCCTTCGGCCCTCGATGTTGCGCCAACCTGTGAACTATTCGCAGCTCGTCCCCATACACTATCCCAAAATCATCCATGTACTTATCTAAGGTGGCTGAGGTGACTACATTAGCAGGTAGGGCATTCCACGTCCTTACCACTCTCTGTGTAAAGACTGCATAAATACTGAAACAGTGTGTGCCTATATGAAGCAAGACCTCAACAAAATTCAGGTTTGGACCATTGGCATTGTACAAGTGCCAGGCAATAACCATCTTCAACAATACCATATCCACCTATTTCCCTCGACTTTTGATGACATCAGCATCGCTGAAAGACTTACAACAATGTCACATTACTACTGATTGAAAATTTACACCAACCGCATAAGTGTTACAACTTCCAAAGAACTGTCTATTGAGTAACTCATCTCCCAACTCCCCAAAGCCTAGTTCAATGGATTAGTTCCTGGAATAAGAGGCTGAAGAAATTGAACCCATATGAATGAAGCCAACTCTCATTGAGGCATGAATAATTCTGAAGCAGCTTGATATGTTAGATACAATGGTTCTGAACAAGGCTCACTCAACTCTAAACATTAATTCTGCTTTCTCTCCACATACGCTGCAAATCTCGCAGAATTTTTCCAGCAGTTTCTGTTTTTGTATCTGATTTTCAGCATCCTTAGTGCTTTTTTTTTGTTTCGATGCAATAGTTGCTTCGCCTTTAGGGAATCAGGAACACAAGGGCACAGCCTCAAGATAACTGGGTCTGTCATCGAGAAGTAAGAAAAGAATGTTTCTCACTCTAAGGGTTGTGAATCTTTTGAATATCTATCTTCGATAGTTGTGGTTGTTCGTCTGTTAAGCATATTCGAAGTTTAGACTAGTAGAATTTTCCTAAGTAATCAAAATTCTATGGGTAGGTGGAAAAATGAAGTTGAGAGAGATCAGTTATGACTGTACTGAATGTTGAAGCAGGCTCAAGGGGTCAAATTCTTTATTCCTATTTCTAATCTTTTGTCGCTGTAAAAAAAAGGATCCTGTCTGGACTATGAAGGAATATGGTGTACATGCCAGGAAAAGTCAACTTTAAATTTACTCAAGAAGCCAAACACCATCCACTATAAATCCAAAATATCCTTATTCAGCACCCCAACCACCATCAGTGTATAAAGGCAGCAGTTTGTACCATTTGCAAGATGTACTGCGGCAACTCTCCAAGATTCCTTCAACCAACAGTTGGGCAGCACTGTGACTCAGTGATTAGCACTGCTGCCTCACAGCGCCAGGGTTCCAGGTTCGATTTCCAGCTTTAGTTGACTGTTCATGAGGAATGTGCACATTCTCTCCCTCTCCTCCCCCACCAACTCCTCCTTCCCCCCAACTCTCCCGCCCCACACACCCCCCCCCCACCAACCGTGTCTGCCCGGCATTCCTCCGGGTGCGACAGTTTCCTCCCAAGGACTGATTAGAGATAGTGAACATGGCTTTGTGCGTGGGAGATCATTTCTCACTAACCTGACTGAGTTTTTCTGAAGTAGTAACAAAGAGGACTGAGGAAGGCCAACAGGTGCACATGATCTATGTAGATTTCTATAAAGTATTTAACAAGGTTCCACATAGTAGACTGGTTAGCAACGTTAGATCACATGGAATACAGGGAGAACTAGCCATTTGGATCTAGAACTGGCTCAAAGGTAGAAGACATAGGGTGGTGGTGGAGGGTTGCTTTTCAGACTGGAGGCCTGTGACCAGTGGAGTGCCACAAGGATTGATCCTGGATCTATTGCTTTTGGTCATTTATATAAATGATTTTGGATGTGAGCAAAACAGGTAGAGTTAGTAAGCTTGCAGATGACACCAAAATTGGAGGTAGAGTGGCCAGCAAAGAAGGTTACCTCAGAGTACAACGGGATCTTGATCAGATGGGCCAATGGGCTGAGGAGTGGCAGATAGAGTTTAATTTAGATAAATGCGAGATGCTGCATTTTAGAAACTCAAATCAGGGTAGGACTTATAGACTTAATGGTAAGGTCCTGGGAAGTGTTGCTGAACAAAGAGACCTTGGAGTGCAGGCTCATTGCTCCTTAAAAATACAGTCGCAGGTAGACAGGGTTGTGAAGGAGACATTTGGTACCCTTGCTTTTATTGGTCAATACACAGAGTATAGGAGTTGGGAGGTCATGTTGAGGCTGTACAGGAAATGGGGACACTCTTGCCTCCAATTCAAGTCTCCCTGCTATAGGAAGGATGTTGTGAAATGTGAAAGCTTCAGAAAAGACTTGAGGTATAGGGAGAGCCTGAAGAGGCTGGAGCTATTCTCCCTACACTATTGGAGGCTGAAGGGTGACCTTATAGAAGTTTATAAAATCACGAGGGGCATCGATAAGGTGAATAACCAAGGTCTTTTCACCAGGGTAGGGGAGTCCAACACTAGAGAGCACAGGTTTAAGACAAGAAGGAAAAGATTTAAAAGGGACCCAAGGGGCAACTTTTTCCACACAGAGCGTGGTGTGCATATGGAACGAGCTGCCAGAAATGGAGGAGGCTGTTACAATTAAAACATTTAAAAGGCATCTGGATAGAGACACGAATAGGAAGGGTTTAGAGGGACATGGGCTAATAATGGCAAATGGGACTAGACTAAATTTAAGATATCTAGTCAACATGGACGAGTTGGGCCAAAGCGTTATTTTGTACAGCTTTATGATTCTTTGACATAGTTTAAAGATGTGTAGGTTAGGTGGATTGGCCATGCTAAATTGCCCATAGTGTCGAAGGATATACAGGCTAGGTGGATCAACCATGGGAAATGCAGGGTTAGAGGAATAGAGTAAGGGATGCGTCTGGATGAGATGCTGTTCAGAAGGTCAGTGTGGATTCAAAGGGCTTAGTGGCCTGCTTCCACACTGTAGGGATTTTATGAAGGTTCCCCACATATAAACAGATGCACAGGTAATCCAATGCATACTTCCACTCCAGGTGATACACTACCTTCATTTTAAACTGTATACTGTTCCCTTAGTGTCAATGGGTTAAAAGGCCGAAATGTGGATATACCTACACTATGTGGATATCAAATTGATTCAAGGTGGCAATTTAATATCCTTTTTTAAGGGCAATTAGAGGTTGCAAAGGCTGACTTTGCCAGAACCATATACATCCTATGGATGTATAAAATTATTTATTTATTGATCTCAAAATTTGAAATTCTGTTCAGAAAAGATAGATAAATAGCAGGAAGTCAATATACTGAGGAGATTGATTATGATACCAAAATGATACCAATTTTTGTATAAACTTGACAGAGCATTATTGGAACTAAGAATTCATAAATATAACACATGGCACCTTGTAATAATTGTGTTCTGACTTTAAAAGTGCCATGTCTACTACAGGTATTTAACTGCATTGCAAACATCCATCTTGCCAAGACAATTGCTGAGAAAAGTAAAACATCCAACACAACAGTCTGAACCGTAAATAAGGTTCAGAGTGGACATCCTAAGTGAGATTCGCAGGTCATTAATTAATAAATTAAAGCATTTAATGGCTCACCAAATCCACTCTCTCTCTCTCTCTCTCCCTGAAAAAGCACGTTATTGGCATGATAGAATATTTCAGATTTGTTGGGGGCAACAACTCCAGGACTGATGACATTAAGGCCATTAATTTTACAGTCAGTCAGTCATTAAAATGAATCTATTAGAATGTCACACAGATACAGACACACATTTCAAATAACAACCAATAATTTCATACAATAAAAGAAGCACCTAGTTCAAAGGCAAACTGTACAGAGAAACTTCCCAGACTCAGGTTTGGCCATTATTTTCCTCCTCCAACTCCCTTTAGGAGGTAAAGCCCTGCAAAGCCTGCAAACATATGCCTTCCAATCAAATCTCTCTCTGGCTTGTAACCACATCAGATATTGCACACTTTTAAAGACATTGCACATATTAGATAATTGAATTGCTTAATGTGACAGGAAATTACTGACATAAAAAACTGTCACCATTTCCTTTTAGTATACATTGTTCAGGAATTTTCTTCCCAATGGCATTGTAGACTGCAGTGGCTCAAGGCGGCAGCTCATCACAACCTTCTCAAGGTCAACTAGGAATGGGCAATAAATGGAAGCCGACCAGTGCTGCCAGTGTCCCTCGAGTGAATATAAAAAGGTTGAGAGTTGGGTGTGGGGCTGAAATAAGTGAACAGGGTGATGCCACTGAACATCTCCACCTCATTAGGAAAGGGTGAGCAGCTGTCAAAGCAGCAACTAAATTACATCAACAATTCTTTTCAAAAATGTTTAAATGCCACCTGGCTCACTGCTTCCACACAGAAAGTGACATCTAATTAGAGTTAGGAGTTGAAGAGCACTAATTAATCACAAGTCAGCATGGCTTTACAATCACCAGCTACCACTTAGTAGATGAATGAAATATTGAAAATGTATAAGAGAATTGCTTTCCGTTAACCATAGTCTTACACCACTGTGTACTAACAGCAATTAGTATGACCGCTAAGAATCAGATGCATGCCTATACAACGTCCACAGTTAAAGCTAGCAAAATACAAAGCATTTTTTTGTCACAAGCTAAATATACTGTGTAGATTTATAGGTGAAAATTCAACCCATTTCAAGAGTAGTCCAAATCACTACTTTCTTTGAACCCTAATGCACTCATGACTGTATAAAATTAAAAGTTTCACTTATGCATTTGTCCTCAATGCTGCCCCAGGCACAGAATCCCGTCCCCTCAACCCAAGCACAGTGAGCTCCTTAGAGGTCCAGGCCTTCGTTATTGGACCCTCCTGTATCGATATAAGCTTGGCCCTAGCTATGCACTATATTGAATTCTATGGTGTGGTCTCTTCTTCTCCAAGGAGAAGAAACAAAATGCTACAGCTTGCATACAACATCTTTGAGAACTGGTTGGCTCAAAGGTTCTCAACAGCAGCTATTTTGTGCCCCTTTCTTTAGCAGGTAAAGACGGTGTTATAGAGTCATAGAGATGTACAGCATGGAAACAGACCCTTCCATCCAACCTGTCCATGCCGACCAGATATCCCAGCCCAATCTAGTCCCACCTGCTAGCACCCGGCCCATATCGCTCCAAACCCTTCCTATTCATATACCCATCCAGATGCCTTTTAAATGTTGCAATTGTACCAGCCTCCACCACATCCTCTGGCAGCTCATTCTATACACGTACCACCCTCTGCGTGAAAAATTTGCCCCTTACGTCTTTTTTATATCTTTCCCCTCTCACCCTAAACCTATGCCCTCTAGTTCTGGACTTCCCGAATCCCAGGGAAAAGACTTTGCCTGTTTACCCTATCCATGCTCATCATAATTTTGTAAACCTCTATAAGGTCACCCCTCAGCCTCCATCGCTTCAGGGAAAACAGCCCGAGCCTGTTCAGCCTCTCCCTATAGCTCAAACCCTCCAACCCTGGCAACATCCTTGTAAATCTTTTCTGAACCCTTTCAGGTTTCACAACATCTTTCCGATAGGAAGGAGACCAGAATTGTATGCAATATTCCAACAGTGGCCTAACCAATGTCCTGTACAGCTGCAACATGACCTCCCAACTCCTGTACTCAATACTCTGACAAATAAAGGAAAGCATACCAAACGCCACCTTCACTATCCTATCTACCTGCAACTCCACTTTCAAGGAGCTATGAACCTGCACTCCAAGGTCTCTTTGTTCAGCAACACTCCCTAGGTCCTTACCATTATGTGTATAAGTCCTGCTAAGATTTGCTTTCCCAAAATGCAGCACCTCACATTTTCTGAATTAAACTCCATCTGCCACTTCTCAGTCCATTGGCCCATCTGGTCCAAATCCTGTTGTAATCTGAGGTAACCTTCTTCGCTGTCCACCACACCTCCAATTTTGGTGTCATCTGCAAACTTATTAACTGTACCTCTTATGCTCGCATCCAAATCATTTATTTAAATGACAAAAAGTAGAGAGTACCCAGCACCGATCCACTAGTCACAGACCTCCAGTCTGAAAAACAACCCTCCACCACCACCCTCTGTTTTGTACCATTGATTGTTTAAAGTCGTTCCAGTAAATTACAGACTTTGCAAATATTTCATTTTTCTCTTATAATCTTCACAACTACCATTTCCTCCAAACATTCTGAACTCCCTATTCCTATATTGCAGATGTCACAGAGCCTTCTGCAATCTGGGATCCATAATAGTTGATTAGGGTGCTGTTCCAAGGATCACTTTTCTGGGTCGAAGTTCAGCTAACAAGTTTGAGATGAAAAAAAAAGTCTCATAACCAAGCTTTGGACTAGACATTTATTCTGAATTTAGAACTGCGATACATCAATTTTTGAATTTCCAGAAACTAATATGTACAGTAAGAGGTTTCCAACTTCCTGACAGGATAGATATGGTTGAATTAACTCAGTCACAGGGCAGTCATGTCTGACAAATAAAAAATAGCTACACTTTCATTGTGCTTGCTGGCCTTTTCCTAGGTTGCTCTGTGTCATTCTCCATTGGGGCCAAGTTCTGTTTTTGCAAATTTTAACAGAAAAACAAATTATAAAGCAATGCTTCCTGCAACATAGAGGAAGTGGCTACACTCTGTGGCAGCATTGCTCTCGGTTACTCCTCTTTTTCTGTTCCTTTATGGCTGCTTCAAATGTTTTCACTCTAATAACTGACAGACTTTGATATTCTATCACTTTCCTAAATGGTCTCCCAATAGCTGTCATCTCCTCCAACAATATTTATGAATCGCATACTCCTACGCTCCTTACAATGCAGGGTCCTCCACAACCTGGGACACATAACAGTTGCTCAGGGTATTGAAAAAAAACTCTAACAATCAATGTTTCAGGATATAAGCAGAGCTAACAAGTTTAAGATGATAAAAGCACAGCTTTAAGATTTACGCAGCACAAAATCAGCTACCCTTTGAGTCAAAGGATCCTACAAATAATAGGATCCTGAGATACTTTGTGCTGGCTCAGCTTACAAGTGGCAAGAGGTTTAAGTTACAGATCTGAATACTAGTTTCAAAGGTCAGAAAAGCAAAGGTCCTATTATGCCAAATAAATTTCAAGAGCAATTAATTTACTAGACACTGTAGTAAATATTTTAGTATGAAATTACATCTTAAATTCAATTCCTTAATTTTCAGATGATTGTTTCAGAGCTTCCAAAATAAGATGACAATACTATTAATCGAATGCATGCAAAATCTACCTAGTTCAAACGACTGTGCTCAGAATGGAACACAGTTTCTAATTGCCTTTCTGTTCATGGCAGTGAAGCAAGCAAAGACTCTGGTATTGAGCATATGGTATTCCCAGGCAGGAGACTGGATATACTGTCTCCCGAATTTTTTCCAGGGTAGACTGATTTTAATAAAGACAAAACACAAACTCTCAGTACCTGAAAAGATTCCACTATTATCCATTTTCAACATTACCATTCAGATCAACAATGATTAAGGGGATTATGCCAATGAAACAAGACACATCAATGAAAACTACTGATGGTATGTGTCAGTTATAGTTCATGGAGACTGGCAGGATTTTCTTTTTTCAAGAAAAAAGATTTGACAAATTAAAAGAGTAATTATACTGCCCAATTATACTGGTTAAGTCGACAGAAATAAACTTCAAATGCCAGAATCTGTCTAGTTTTGGGCGGCACAGTGGTTAGCACTGCTGCCTCACAGCGCCAGAGACTCGGGTTCAATTCCCGCCTCAGGCGACTGACTGTGTGGAGTTTGCACGTTCTCCCCGTGTCTGCGTGGGTTTCCTCCGGGTGCTCCGGTTTCCTCCCACCATCCAAAGACGTGCAGGGTCAGATGAATTGGCCATACTAAATTGCCCGTAGTGTTAGGTAAGGGGTAAATGTAGGGGTATGGGTGGGTTTCGCTTCGGCGGGTCGGTGTGGACTTGTTGGGCCGAAGGGCCTGTTTCCACACTGTAATCTAATCTAATCTAATCTAGTTTAGTCCTAGTGGTGATTAGAAGTAGTAATATCAGAATATAATTCCTGCAGTCATACATGAACTCAATGATGTGTCAGCAAGGCAGATGACCAAGTGACCAATTTTAAACTATCCAATAGGAGTGAGGTTTGTTTGCTTCACTGGCATAAACAGAAAGGCAACTATGCAGGTGTCCCTCAAAATGTGTATAAACCACTAATATAACCATATATAAAATATAGCTAAAAGGGAAGAGGTGGTGTAGTGGTTATGTCACTAGACTACTAATCTAGAACCTCAAGTTATTCTTCTAGGGCCAGGGTAGATGGTGAAACTTGAATTTAAAATGGCCGCATAGCAGACTGGCAGTGTCCCTACCGTTGTCAAGGCAGCCCAGGTTGAAGTCGCACCTGGTTCAGAATTGTGTCTTAACATGTCGAAACAGTTTAATTATATTTTAGATTTTTTTAATTAGACTAAAAAAAAGTTGAATTTAAATTATGGCATCAGTATCATTATAGTTCAAATATATATGAATACTAGGCAAATTTAGCCAAGAGACACCTAGTAGGATCAATAGAAAGTGACAGTACAAAGGTGATCCAATAAAATCCACGGCTAGTATCCTGGAACTTGAATAACACTATAGGTATTATTATAATGGAAGACAATTAATGTTCAGCTTATCAACTTAATTGGCTTAATGCACTTTATCCTTGTTGCTTTGCCTACAACTATTACAAACTTGAGCAACAATATGAACCATTTTTAAGGGATTTTCCCAACAATATTCAAATTATGGTTTGGAGTTTGTGTATGTATGATCGGAAAACATACTGTAATGTTATTAAGCTCAAGATCATTTAAATACTCTTCAATGTGAGGCTTTCATATCATTTAATTTCGGGAATTTGAATCCAAAGAATTTGATTTAGCCCCTCGGTAATAGAAACCAGTAACTGCCAACAGGTTAACACCTGAGGCTACCAGAAAATTAATCTCAAAAACATTTAGGTTTAAAAATGCTGAAATTTATGCTATTTACTGTATTGATTTTAGGTGGAAAACATGCAAACTATTCACAATTGGGCGTTTTCTAAAGCAAAGAACTGGCAGATGTATTGCTGTACACAAGCTAAATCACAGCTGTTCAAAGAGTAGCAGACTACAAATACCATTTTCCTTGAGAGGAGAGGTCTTACTGAGCTGTTGTGGTTCAATCAAAACAAAGCTGCAAAAATAATTCACAGTTAGTAATCAAGTAGATTTCAGCACATCTGCTTGATCTTCATGATACTGAAGATTAACTGCAGTAAAGAAAATGGAATGCCAGTTTTGATTGTCAGCATCGTTTGTATATATTTCCACCTTAGTCTAGGTCTCATTTCTATAGTTGCATATAAATTTTCTCATTTGAAGAGAAAGAATAAGCTATGCTAGAACCATAGAGATGCCATGTCATGTAATACACAATAGATCATCACAATGTTGCTTTATTAACATAAGATATTCTGATTTTTCTTTTTGGAAAGTATTACATAATGCTTTCCCCTTATTTTACTGAAGAGCTGTTTAGTTTTGATTATATTTTAGTTAACTACTTAGATTGGATTAGATTACTTATAGTGTGGAAACAGGCCCTTTGGCCCAACAAGTCCACACCGACCCTCCGAAGAGCAACCCACCCAGACCCATTCCCCTACGTTTACCCCTTCACCTAACACTACAGGCAATTTTAGCATAGCCAATTCACCTAACCTGCACATCTTTGGACTGTGGGAGGAAACCAGAGCACCCGGAGGAAACCCATGCAGACACTGGGAGAATATGCAAACTCCACACATATAGTTGCCCAAGGCGGGAATTGAACCCAGGTCTCTGGTGCTGTGAGACAGCAGTGCTAACTGCTGTGACACCATGCCGCCCATACTTAAATTGTTATTTCTTGTCTCTTTTGATATTGGAATGTGTGATTGTGATTTGCGTCACTCTCACAAACAGACACTCACTGGTAGTGGGATTTCGAGGTTTTGACATTAACATCCATAAAATATAAAAGAGCAGAATTAGGCCATTCGGCCAATTAATCAAATGAACTTGATTAAATTTCAATACATCCACACTCCACAAGTTCAGTCCCTCACAAATAAGGATGACTATCTTTCACTCTCAGAGTGAGTCTGTAGGTGGCTGTACAGACCGATGTGGCTACTACAGGCTTGATTTCATTCAGGGCAGAAGATGGTTGCAGGAAGGGATGGGTGGCATGTTAGTGTGGCAGCGCGCTCTTTTTGCTGTTTTCTCCTGGCTTCTGCCTTTTCCCAGGAGTAAGACTTCCTGGATGCTCCTCCTCCACTTTGGATGGTCTTCAGCCAATGATTTCCAGGTGTCTGTGGGAATGCCGCACTTCACCAGTGAGAACTGGAGGGCATCACTGAAGCACTTCCTCTGTCCACCTGGGGCTCAGTGCCATTTCAAAGCTGGGAGCACAGCACATGCCTGGGGAGCGTTGGTCATGTGGACGACATGCCCAGCCCTTTGTAGCCAATCAAGGGTGATCAGTGCCTCAATGCTGGGGATGTTGGCCTGATCAATGACCCTGGTGTTGGTGCATCTTTCTTCCCAACTGATTCACAGGATCTTGCGCAGACAGCATTGGTGCTACTGCTACAGTAAATTGAGGAGTCTGCTATAGACAATTCACATCTCAGAACCATATAGAAGGCAGGAACCACCACAGCTGTGCAAACCATCATTTTGTATTGAGTCTGATGTTGTCGTCCTCGAACACCTTTTTCTTTAGGCAACAGAAGTCTGCACTAGCACACTAGATGCAGTGCTGGATCTCTAAATCAAACCTGCTATGGCCAGCAGGACATTCCCAAGGTATTCGAAGTGGTCAACATCTTCTAAGGCCTCCTGCAGACCTTGATTGCTCCATAATGCCAGACCAGGTTTGGAGAAGACCTTTGTCTTGCGGATGTTCGGATGAACATATGCTCTCATATACCTCCATAAAAGGTGCTGATGATGATCTGGAGTACATCCTCTGCACATACAGAAGCATCATCTGCAGCTCGATGACAGTGGTTGGGGTGACTTTGGTTTTGGCTTGAAAGTAGTGGAGGTTGAATAATTTCCCACAGGTTCTGTAGGTTAGCTCCACTCAAGTAGGGAGCTTGCCAGCAGTGACGTGTAGCACTGCAGTGAAGTAGATCGAGAACAGCGTTGGGGCGATGACATAGCACTGTTTGACACTGGTCCAAACGGGGAATGGGTCAGTGGTGGAGCCATTTGTCATTTCCATGACACAAGTTCAACATCAGCGCAGTCAAAGCTACATCTCACTGATACAGAATCAGTAGTGCAATATTACTTCAAACTAGACTAGACTATGCATTAGGGTGCAACATTACTTCAAAGTAGACTAGACTGCTTTGCTCGAGTGTCAGATCTGGTCTCAAAAATGCAAGCAAGGGCTGCATTTTGAAAATATTTGAAGTTTAACACAGGAAGTTACCCTGAGCAGATTCCATAATTGTAAGTGCATCCTTGTACAGTTCTGCTCTAAGGTTCAAAATTAGAGCTTTGTTTCACAATATTGAACAGCAGAACATGATATAGCTAATTTATACCCCTACAAAAACAGTAGTCAAAACTATTAGCTGTTAAATTTTACCAGAAGGTTGTGGATGCACAGAACATACCAATTCACCATTGGCAAGATAAAATACCTTCACATGTCAGGACACAGCATTTCAATAGATTGCTAAATGACTACATTTATAACCTATTTTATGCCAAGTTTAGTTACAATCATGAATTGACACAGGTGTATTTAGGTTGCATCAGTTCAAAGTATTTGAGAAATTTACTAACATTATTATAACACTAATTCCATTCCTACTAAAGGGTACTTATGAGTCATTTGCAAATTAGCAACACAGTTTATAGTTACTAACTGTGCCTTAAAATTTTTACAACCATTAATCACTGTCACTGGCCATCATCGCTCAACAAATGCACAGTGATGTTAAATTTCTGCAGTAATAAGTCTCTACAGTGCCATCACTTCTTCCCTGTAGACAGAGATCAAAACATTTCCCGTTGCACAAGAGGCAGCTGTTCATAATGTAAAGTACTATTCTTATAACTTAAAAAAATTCAGAGCCAGACAGCGTGATTTCTTTTCAGCACTTCAGAAGTTTAAATACACTGTAGTTTACAACAGATTACAAATCGGAAACTTCTCATACTCCAATCTATCACAAAATTAATTAATTTATAAAAATCTTTGGTGGCTAAATCTGTTTATTACACCATATTGACATCAGAAAGATCTGTTGTTCATATAAACCCTGTTGTTAACTTTGTCAAGATATCAGGGGAACACAAATCCCCAAGGCTAAAAGCTTAGATGGTATTAGGAGAAGAGAATTCCAAGTAGAAAATCACTCGAGGATACTTCTTACAGTACAAATCCCAAAAGCAAGTGTGAATACTGACATTACTAAAGGTTTGGTGGAAGTTTAGCTACATACAACCAGCGAACGGTAACAAAAGAGAGGATAAACTGGTCCCATTATTTAACATAGAAAAGTAGGCCTTTACAGGGTTCCTACATTAATATTTCATTAACTGGGCACCCAATTCTAATGCAGCATTGGAAAGTCCTAGACATCTCCATTTAGAGTAAAAGATAGTTTTCTAGAAAACAAATTTATCAAGTAAAGCAACTCAAATGCACATCTTAGTTGCAATGTTTCAGGAACATTTATATGTAAACCACTATGCATTGTTGTCAGCATTTTAATTTCAGTTGTTCATATAACTTTACAACTGAATAAAAATTCAAGGATTTTCAGAATCGTTCCACAGGTTAATTTGTGTGCAAAATATTTTCCAAGATTACAAGTTCATTCTGTCATTTAGGACATTTTTCAACAAATTAATGGAAGGTAAATTTTGTTGTTTCACTTTCATATGTTCTCCTACACAGAAATATGAAAAGTCAAACCAAGTTAACAAATGAGAACAGTACCTATATAAATTTACTGTAACACAAATAACACTTTAATCACTGAATAGAAAACAGTCCAATTTGCTCAGTTTAGTGTTTTCATAAATGAACTACAGTCTAATCCTACACTTTTCTTTACTTTCCATATACTTTAATATTTCTCCTTTGCCAATAACTGAATTTCCTATTTTAAGAAAAACACAATTTTTCTTCATCTCAGAGTCATAGAGATGAGATGCACTGCACGGAAACAGACCCTTTGGTCCAACTCATTCATACCGATCAGATATCCCAACCTAAATCCAGTCCCACTTGCCAGCACCCAACCCATATCCCTCCAAACGCTTCCTATTCATATGTCCGTTCCCGATGCCTTTTAAATGTTGCAATTGTACCAGCCTCCACCACTTCCTCTGGCAATCCATTCTTTACACGCAGCACCTTCTGCTTGAAAACGTTGCCCCTTTAGGTCTCTTTTATATCTTTCCCCTCTCAACTTAAACCTATGCCCTCTAGTTCTAGATTTGCCTACCCCAGGGAAATGACTTTGTCTATTTATCCTATTCATGCCCTTCATGATTTTATAAAACCTCGAAAAGGTCACCCCTCAGCCTTCGATGCTCCAGGACAAACAGCCCCAGCCTATTCAACCTTTCCAGATAGCTCAAATCCTTTTTCAATTGTTCTTTCAGTTTTGAGACCGAACTCCACATTCAAATAAGCATTTCTAAAGATTTTACCTTTTGTAAGAAAATGATTATCTTTAATTGTCTATACAATTTATCAGCCATAAAGTAAACTTTCAATACATTATTTATCATAATTATTTTACAATACTGAAGACATATACTGCCCTTTTCACAACTGCAGCATCTTATCCCTGAAACATTACAAATTTATATTGTATTTCCCATTAATTTATATTCACCCAATAATAGGATCTCGAAAATTGTAAACAATCTAGACACAAATTGAAGGATTTCTTTAAAACAAAAACAACTTCATCTGCTTTTGCTACCTCCGTTAATCATTGATTTACTTGCAAAACATCTCCTCTCAGTCAATTAAAAGATATTTTTTCTGCTCCCCACTGTTTCACATTTCACTCAATGTATGTTCTTGCACCACCCAACCCACTAATCTATATTGTCCTCCAGTCATTCACAGTATGGCATACCTCAATTCAGTACCAGCGGTAAATTAGATAATTTCCTCTTAATTCACAAAAAAGGATTTAGCTATTTCGGGCTGAATCGTGTCATTTTGGCTAGGTGTCAAATTTCATGTAGGGTTTCTATTGAATGGCAAAAAATCTTACTGCGTCTATCATCCTAAACTTGCCTCAGGTAATTATCTAACCCCTTCCCATGGCAACACTCTCATCCAATGCTCACCTGATTCTACCACTTGCCACTGCTGGGATATCCCAAAATAAACCTTCACTGATGACACTAGCAGCAACTTTAAAAGACAGTTGTACCCAGGTGGGCACGGTCAGTCTGCAGCTGCCCTGCACAGTGACTAACATTTCTTCCAGACATGGCAGAGAAGGGGAAACTAGCACTCCACTGTGTGGACAGGGACTAGAGGTCCTGATGAATGGGGTTACAAACAGGATGGCCAATCCCTTCTTCCAGGGCTAGCAGTGGAGGCCACACCACCAGACTGTGCCATCCGGGGCTGAGGTTGACATCTGGGTCAATGTGATTCAGCCATCTGGAGGAACGTCAAGCATAACGTTTCTTAATTTAGTCAGGGTAAGAGCACGGTCTTCTCTCTGCTACCTCAAACTCACTCTCTACTGCACAGATATCCTATGAAAATTTGTGCTCTACCACTCTTAGTTTTGCATGCAACAACTTATTTTGCTCACACTCAATCCAACCAACACTACCAATCCCCATACCCTCTTTACTGCCTACTCATTCACTCAGAACAACTATTTTTCCTCCACCTGCACTTTCACTAATAGCTATACCATACATTTTCATTTTACTCAAACTCTCCCCTGCTCTCATTCTAGGAAAAAACCAGCCAACAATAGCACAAAATGGGTGGTGTGCTGCTTGACATTCAACATTTTGCCCCAATGACTGTAACCACCTTAAATGGCCAACTGACCACTCCCAATCCTCTGGACTGATACTGGATTGTGCCTTTGACTGACTGTACTAGGCTGTCTCCCTCGACATGACTGAAGACTGCTGACTATCATGACAGGAAAAAGAAAGGCATGAGGAATGCTTTTACTTTGTGCTGTATTTACTAAAGGTGAAACACTTTTTTTTTTAGATTAGATTAGATTACAGTGTGGAAACAGGCCCTTCGGCCCAACAAGTCCACACCGACCCGCCGAAGCGAAACCCACCCATACCCCTACACCCACCCCTTACCTAACACTACGGGCAATTTAGTATGGCCAATTCACCTAACCTGCACATCTTTGGACTGTGGGAGGAAACCGGAGCACCCGGAGGAAACCCACGCAGACACGAGGAGAACGTGCAAACTCCACACAGTCAGTCGCCTGAGTCGGGAATTGAACCCGGGTCTCTGGCGCTGCGAGGCAGCAGTGCTAACCACTGTGCCACCGTGCCACCCACACTTATAGTTAGAGATTGACAATGTTGGCATTTGTAAGTGACAAGAATTCAAGAAGGTGAAGTAAAAGAGAATTTTACAAGGTGTATAATAGCCCAATATTGGAACATACTGACTAAAGTGGGACTTCTTACATAAGCACAGGACCACATGCGGTCTGGCAAAAAGAAAACAAATCAACAGCACCTTATATTTTCACTCATTATCCCCAAGGAATACAAGTTGGTTATACAATTTGCTGGACAGACATATTTAAAATTTATGGTGCATTACATAAGTATAACATAGCAAAGATAAGTGGGAAAACGGAGGACTGGGAAGCTTTTAAAGAACAACAGAGGATTACTAAGAAGGAAATACGTAGAGAAAAAAAAAAATGAGGTATGAAGGTAAACTGGCCAAAAATATAAAGGAGGATAGTAAAAGCTTTTTTAGGTATGTGAAAGGCAAAAAAATGGTTAAGACTAAAACTGGGCCCTTGAAGACAGAAGCAGGGAAATATATTACGGGGAACAAAGAAATGGCAGAAGAATTGAATTGGTACTTCAGATCTGTGTTCACTGGGGAGCTAACAGTGGCTGAAGGACCTGAAGGGAATTTATATTTGCCAGGAATTGGTGTTGGAGAGACTGTTAGGTCTGAAGGTTGATAAGTCCCCCGGGCCCGATGGTCTACATCCCAGGGTACTGAAGGAGGTGGCTCGAGAAATCGTGGATGCGTTGGTGATTATTTTCCAGAGTTCGATAGATTCGGGATCAGTTCCTGCGGATTGGAGGGTGGCTAATGTTTTTAGATTAGATTAAATTAGATTAGATTAGATTACATTAGATTACATTACAGTGTGGAAACAGGCCCTTCGGCCCAACAAGTCCACACCGCCCCGCCGAAGCACAACCCACCCATACCCCTACATTTACCCCTTACCTAACACTATGGGCAATTTAGCATGGTCAATTCACCTAACCTGCACATCTTTGGACTGTGGGAGGAAACTGGAGCACCCGGAGGAAACCCTCGCAGACACGGGGAGAACGTGCAAACTCCACACAGTTAGTCAGTCGTCTGAGGCGGGAATTGAACCCGAGTCTCTGGCGCTGTGAGGCAGCAGTGCTAACCACTGTGCCACCGTACCGCCCACATAGGAGGTTAGTGAGCAAACTTAGGGCGCATGGTATTGGGGGCAAAGTACTAACTTGGATTGAAAGTTGGTTGGCTGACAGGAAACAAAGAGTAGTGATAAACGGCTCCATTTCGGAATGGCAGGCAGTGACCAGTGGGGTACCGCAGGGATCAGTACTGGGACCGCAGCTTTTTACAATATATATTAATGATATAGAAGATGGTATTAGTAAAAACATTAGCAAATTTGCTGATGATAATAAGCTGGGTGGCAGGGTGAAATGTGAGGAGGATGTTAGGAGATTACAGGGTGACCTGAACAGGTTAGGTGAGTGGTCAGATGCATGGCAGATGCAGTTTAATGTGGATAAATGTATGGTTATCCACTTTGGTGGCAAGAACAGAAAGG
>NC_057736.1:7907631-7954878 GCF_004010195.1 Chiloscyllium plagiosum | reverse complement strand
GCAGGAAACATGTTTCTGCTGATGGGTGAGTGGCCAGTCTCTGGATTAATTTAAGAAAGAGTTGGATAGAGCTCTCAAGGATAGTGGAATTAAGGGTTATGGAGATAAGGCAGGAACAGGATACTGATTAAGGATGATCAGCCATGATCATATTGAATGGTGGTGCAGGCTCGAAGGGCAGAATGGCCTTCTCCTGCACCTATTGTCTATTACAGGTTGATGAAACGGAAAATTGCCAAAAATATCAGGGGTGAGGAGAAGAAGAGTTTCTGCTTTGGGTACAATCAGGAAATTACATCCAAATTGCATTACTCAATTTGCATCATGACAAGTGTCAAACCTTTCAAATTCAGTACAATTAAACAACACTTTTTCCATTACAATGTGTTCTTTGATGCATGGCCTGATTAATTGTTAATTAATACAAGTGAAAATGAGTTTAATTAGTAAAACTAGGCATTTTACCAAGAGGGTTGTTCCTGCACCTGATTAAGCTGCTTTAAAATAAACAAAAATGGATAGTGGTAGTCCAGTGGTATTGTCACTGGATTAATAATCCAAAATCTCAGGTACGTTCTGGGGATCTACATTTGATCACAAGTGGAATTTGAATTTAACTAAAATCTAACAATGACCATAAATCCATTGTTGATTGGAGTAAAAACCCATCCTGTTCACTAATGTCTTTTAGGAAACGAAACTGTCATCCTTACATGTCTGGCCTACATATTGGTTCAGTCCCAAGTCAATGCAACTGGCTCTCAACTACCTTCTGAAATGGCCTTGCAAGCTACTCTGGGCAATTAGGGCAACTCATCTTGAGCAGGTTGATATAGGAAATTATCTACATAGGGAGTTCATGAGGACAGTTGAGGTATAGTGGTGGTATTCCTGCATCTAGGCTAAAAGGACTGTGTTAAATTCTCACTTGCCCCAGAAGGGTGTCCAAACTGATTAAAAACAACCACCTAGGGATTCTAGTAACATTGTAGCATGGTGGTACTAACCCTGTTTCTGACCCAAAAGGTCTGTGTTCCAAGTTCCATCTGTCGTAGAGGGGCATCATACATATTTATTAATTTATTAATGACTTAGATGAGGGAGTCGAAGGGTGGGTCAGTAAATTTGCAGATGATACGAAGATAGGTGGAGTTGTGGACAGTGAGGAGGGCTGTTGTCGGCTGCAGAGGGACTTAGATATGATGCAGAGCTGGGCTGAGGAGTGGCAGATGGAGTTCAACCCTGCCAAGTGTGAGGTTGTCCATTTTGGAAGAACAAATAAGAATGCGGAATACAGGGTTAATGGTAGGGTTCTTAGTCAGGTGGAGGAACAGAGGGATCTTGGGGTCTATGTACATAGATCTTTGAAGGTTGCCACTCAGGTGGATAGAGTTTGTAAGAAGGCCTATGGAGTATTATCGTTCATTAGCAGAGGGATTGAATTCAAGAGTCGTGAAGTGATGTTGCAGCTGTACAGGACTTTGGTTAGGCCACAGTTGGAGTACTGTGTGCAGTTCTGGTCGCCTCACGAACTAGAGAGCATAGGTTTAGGGTGAGAGGGGAAAGATATAAAAAAGATCTAAGGGGCAACGTTTTCACACAGAGGGTGGTTAATGTTTGGAATGCGCTGCCTGTGGGTGTGGTAGAGTCGGAATCATTGGCGACCTTTAAGCGGCATTTGGATAGGTACATGGATGGGTACTTAATCTAGGTTAGAAGTTCGGCACAACATCGTGGGCCGAAGGGCCTGTTCTGTGCTGTATTGTTCTATGTTCTATGTTCTATGTTCTATATCCAAACAGGTTGATTAAAGTATATTCCTAAGATTGTATTTCAAGAGTCAGAGATGTACAGCATGGAAACAGACCCTTCGGTCTAACCTGTCCATGCCGACCAGATATCCCAACCCAATCTAGTCCCACCTGCCTGCACCTGGCCCATATCCCTCCAAACCCTTCCTATTCATATACCCATCCAAATGCCTCTTGAATGTTGCAATTGTACCAGCCTCCATCACATCCTCTGGCAGCTCATTCCATACACGTGAAAAAGTTGCCCCTTAGGTCTATTTAGGTTCCTATCTCCTAAATTTCCTCTAAGTTACACAAAATTCCTACAGTACAGATAGAGGTCACTTGGCCCATCAATTCTGCACTGATCCTCCAAAGACCACTTCCTACCACCCTATCGCAATTACCTCACGTTAACCATAGCTAATTCACCTAGTCTGTACATTCATGGACTCTATGCAGCAATGTTAGCATGGTCAATCTGCTTAACCTATATATCTTTGGACTGTGGGAGGAAACTGGAACATCTGATGGAAACCACACAGACACGGGGAGAATATGCAAACTCCATACAGTGACGATAAAATGGCTTTAAGAGGTTATTTTGCCCTGGATCCCTTTTTTAAAAGGAAGGGTTGAAGGCAGAGGTACCAAGCAGTCTAGCAGAACAACAAGAATAAAACAGCTTGTGGAGCCTTGGGGTTTTTTTTTAAAATGTTGGAACAATAGAAGCAGCCTGAATGAGTGTGGCCAAGCTCTCTTAGAATCAGGATTTTGTTTTCTTCAGCAGCAGTTGTTGGTGAGGTCTCAGCTGGCCTGGAAGCTTTCGTGAATCCCTCCCACCTACTCCACACAAACACTCTCTCTCCTTCTTTCTTTCTTACACACACACACACACACACACACACACACACACACACACACACACACACACAGTTTTCAGACAATTGTTTTCTGAATTTGCCTTTTGCCAGGGATATTTATGGCATGTTACTATATTGAAACACTTACTAAAAGTTACTAGTAGTAAAGTAATCTATTGCTCTGTTAAATTTTCCAGTAGAGTTGTTAATCCAAGTTCCTCTTTCTTTTGAAGTATTTTAACTATTGTCTATGAATAAATTATGTTTTGCCTAATGTTGAGTAGTTTGACCAATTGAATTGCATCAGGAACATAGCACCTTACATGTACCTTTTAAAGTAAGAAAAAGTTAGGATCTAGGCTACCTTCTTAATATATTTTGAGGGAGTCTGGTCTGGTCCATATCAACAGACAGGCAACTAAGGCTGGAATAGAACTCGGGTCTCTGGTGCTGTGAGGCAGCAATGCTAACTACTGTCCCACCCACAATGGACAGTTTTGTTTTTGTTTGATTTGATTAAGTTTGTTTCTTGATTTTGCAAAGAGCATTTACATGTGTGCACAAAGAAAATCCAGCCATCTTAGGTTGGAATGGTTTACAGTGGAGATGCAAGCTTTGTGGCAGGCAATAAATAGGGTCCACCAAGTAGTCTAATCAGTGTACTCTTCAAAATTGACTTGGAGATCCTCTTTGCTCCCTATTCACAAAGCTTAGCATTACAGTACAAAAGCAAGTTATGAAGTACATTAATGAGACACGATAGTGACTGCAATTGGAGTAGTCTGTTCAATTCTTACACTGGACTTTAGGAAGGACGAGGCCTTAAAGGGGATGTAGAAGACATTTAATAAAATGGTTCCAAGGATGACAGACTTTACTTATGTGACATTGATAAAAAAAGATGGATTTGTTCTCCTTCAGGCAGTGAAGGTTCAGATATTTGATAGAGGTATTCAAATTCATAAGAGGTGCAGACGAAGTAAATGGAAAGAAAATGTTGATAGAAGGGTCAAAGTGCAGGGAACACAAATTTAAGGTGACTGGTAAAAGAACCAAAATGTGATAGGAACGAAATCCGTTTTTTTTAATTAAAAAGACACAGCAAGTGGTTGTGTCCTGAACTGCACCACCAAAAAAGTGAACAAAGGTAGATTTAATTATGGTTATCCAGAATTGTGTAGAAAAGGCATACAAAGAAAAAAAACAAATGTAGAGCTGGTGTAGGTGACCCTGCCCCACCAGTTAGTGACAGCATGGTTGATCTCACTGCTGATTACGCCTGACAACCTCCCCCTCCCTTGCTTTTCAAGATGCTATCTAACTCGGTCTTAAAAATTCCCTGCAGGAAAAACTAGGTCCAAACACCTCCTTCTGTTATGCAACTGTTCTATGGTTCCTTTTTATTGTGTCTGCACCTAAGAAAATGTATACAATTAGAAGGGCCTTCCAAAACCAATGCAATTAGCAGATTCAAGTAATTTTCATTGGGTGTGGGCACAACTTGATTATGCAAACAGGATCTGGGACTACCATAAATGATTGTGAAAAACAAACTCTAGCTGCATATGTAACTAACAAATTTAAAAAGTTTTCCAATCTTTAGCATGGGTTCAGCTAACTCCACCATATTTCATTGCTATTACCAGTACAGTACAATGTACTGTATTAAATGTCAGGAATGGATAATCATGATGTGGGTAAAGAGTAGTTCTGGTGCAATGGAAGCACACTCTGCTTGCAGCAATAAAGGATGTCTGACAGGTCAGAAAATGTCTTCAATTTGGGTACAAAACTGTTTCAACATCTTGTGATGTTTCAGATACAGTTCAAGGTTTGTGAACATATTTTTAATGGAATAGTGTACTGCATTGGTGGGTTTCACCATAATCTGAAATCTTGTTCAAGATAATTTACTTCATATGAGCTTTCACATGAGTGGACCGAAGACCTTGCAACTACAGACTACTGAAGTCAGAAAATCAAATCATATAAATTCCACAAGAAAGTGCGGTTAATACAACAATTCAAAAGACAACAAACACCCAAGAATTAAGATACCCCACCCCCATCTTCCTCTTCAGACAGCAAGAGGCTGCAAGCACAAAAGGAACCAAGACAAAGGAGGACCCCCGTGCCGAACACGCTGACTGGTCCCGACACGTCACGTTTCCAAACAATAAGCTTTTTTTTAAAGTTCACATTCATAGGAAGAGTGCCTTGCCCTGCCCAACATCAAGAGCCAAAGTTAATTGTTTGTGGAAAGATATAACAATTGTTTTAATTAAAAAAAACTGATTCAGAGCCAGAACAAAAAGATAATACATGCAATGGAACTGCATAAACCATTCTATGTGACCTTAATATATTTGACAGTGACAAGTCGAGTACAAATGTTTCAAATCCTAAATTTACAGAAACCTGGTAGAAGTTTAGAGTGGTATTAGGCACATCACCACAGAACGTGGAAAACGAAGACGAAAATATTTCTTTAGTAGAAACTATTCCAACACATGAATAACATTTGTTTTAAGCAAAACTCAATGTCGTTCTATTTAGTAAATAATTTATACTCAGAAGAACCTACCTTAAGGATGCTTCATTGAAGCTGCACAATTAATACCACAATGCAAAATGGCGTCTGTTTAAACACATCACAACAAAAGTACCAGAATGAATAGGATAAACGCTCAAAATACAAAGCTAAACTCGTGGTAGCTCACCTTGTTTTTCAGAAAAAGACACGTTTAAAAGCACAAAAAAAGCACACAAGGATCCTGTAAATCACGTTTCACTCTACAGTGTGCATATCGTACATAAGCTCCAAACTCATGGCAAGTATCAGTTCTATTGTGGGTGGATCAGTGTATGTAAAACGAGGAGCTAGTGACTCAAACGCACCAATCACATTAACCTAACTCACCTTGTACCCAATCATTGACCAAAAAGATAAAACACTGTGCAATATGCCAAAGCAAGAGTAAGCAGTGTACTCCGAACGGTCTGGTTCAGAGTATATCAACCGCTCAGAAACGTAACACAGTAAAAATCCAGCATCTCCTACACCAGGTGTCACTGCTCGAGTTTCGCTACGTCTACCAGGATGCATTGAAAAATAGTTATCTTAATGTTCGAATTTCTCCTTCGGTTTGTTATTTAAAAAGTAACCTCCACGCAGGTAATATTACAGTTTAGAACAAGAAATTATGCAATTTATTTTGTAAATATACAAGCCATTTCAAGGTTATTGGCAAACAGTTTCCTATTTTTGCTCTTTTATTTCACTCTTATTTCTTCCAATCTGAAGACAGCAGCACCAGAAAATGGTACAACCAAATGCAAGTCTCTAGTATCTCGGAAAAATGCCGATTATTTGTGCTCGAGGCTAGCGAACGAGCGTCAATAGAGGTGATCATTTCGATATCTTTACTCACCTTCTACAAAACCACATTTTTAAAATCAAACAAACGTAGGCAACTAAACAAAATAATGTGCTGTGATTTTGAGGTTTAGCTCACAGTCAACCTTAATATAAGTGCACAGATATATAGGTCAGGTTAGTTCCTTATCTGTATTAAAATATCTATACTTAAGGAGATATCAGAATTTGATATTGAATGCAACCTTGTTTCCATATCAGCTCCAACGCAGAACAATGAAAAACAAAATTAGTATGAGTCTATCGAGGGCTTTACAAATGGTTCTCAGCCATGGAAACATTTTTAAACATCAATTTGAGTATATGGAGTTGACCAGTGGGAGGGGCAGGACAATAGAGCAAAAACTGAACATCTGTGCGTATTGCAGCAAGGGCTGAAGAGAAAAAATATCCAAGACATCTTAGAAGTCCAAACAGTTACCATAGCGATAAGGATCACAGCAGAACTAAGATGGCAATTAATTCCCAATCTTTATAACTCATGTGAGGATATATTTGTAACAACAGATTTATCGTCAAAACTGGAGAAAATGGCATTACATTTTGATTATATATTCAAACATCTACATACACCAATGAATAAATTTTTGTTTGTTCCCTGGATTTTGTATTCAGCTGATAATAGAAAGGATAGCAACAGGGTTGTTATAATTCTTAGAAGCCTTGAGGACAAAGGCAAGGGTTAAAAAGTCAATCCAAACTGCTGGTCCTAGTCTAGTGGTCAGAACATGTGTACGTGTTGTTAGATGGGAACAGGTTCTGGATCAGATGTGAATCCCTAGTAGTCAAATAATTTATCAACTGTCACAAATAAAGCTGTGTAACATTTCTACCAGAGGACAATCTGTACCCCTGGAGATGCACTCCAGCAAAATGCAATGCATTCAAGAGGAGAGAGAAGGCAAAAAAAAGACAAACAAGGCAGAGAAAGAAATTAGGAAAATTCAATATTGGAGTCAGAAATCAGAAACAGAGTTAAGTGTTTCAAGCAAATAAGACAACTTGGAAGACTTTTTTTCAGATTTCCAGCATCCAGGGTATTTTTCTTTTGTTTTAGAGAAAAATCTTACATTTTGTATAATAATCTAGATTGCTTAGACTTCTACAGTACTGTTGCCATCATTCGCATTTAAAAATTCAGCTAGCAGGATTCAAACTATAAGCAGAGGCAATTCAGTGGTTAGCACTGCTACCTCAAAACACCAGGGACCCAGGTTCGATTCCAGACCTGGGTGATTGTCTGTTTGGAGTTTCCACATTCTCTCCATGTCTGCGTGGGTTCCTTCTGGGTGCCCTGGTTTCCTCTCACAATCCAAACATATGCAGGTTAAGTGGACTGGCCATGTTAAATTGCTCATAGTGTCCCTGGATGTACAGGCTAGGTAGATTAGCCATGGGCAATATGAGGTGGTTCTGGGTGGACTGCCTTTTAGTGTGTTGGTGTGGACTTCATGGGCCAAATGGCCTGCTTCCACATTGTAGGGATTCTATATTCCTATAAGGTTGAGACATGCCACTGCTTTCACAATTCCACTATTGCATGGCTGATAATGAATTTTTCATCTACGTTGTCTAATTACTTTTTATTTAACTGGCTTTAAAGTACATTGTAAATTGTACATTGAAATTAACAGTTTATACAAAAACTAAGTTAAAATCTTGGCACCAAAAACCAACTTTGCATTCAAGGGAAACTAATATTGCAAATATGTAAATATTTAGTTTCTCAGGAGATCCCTAAGATATATTGTTTTATAAAATGTAAGTCCTAATAGTTGATTCTGTCCTGAAATTAAAATTTGGAGTTCATTAATTGGGTTATTGTTGAAAGAAATCTGATTTTAAAATTCTAAAATACATATTAATTGGAAAATCGGATGACTGCATAAGTAAACCTAAATACATCCAATATTACATAGTGGTGCCATAATCTGCAATAATAAGACATTATTTTAATTGTTGATATCCAAGCAATAAGCCCAAGTAATTCGTACAATATATTTCTTTTACAAGCAATCAAATCAAATGGCATTCATATTGATCCTCAAGAATCTAAAGCGCCTGTCAAATACTTTACCCCAAAAATGGGAGTCAGTTTGCTTAGTTGGTGGATGACTAATTTACAATGTAGAGTGACGCCAAAGTGTGGATTCACTTCCTGCAGAAGCTAGGTTGCTATGAAGGACTCTCCTTCTCAGCCTTTCCCTTCACCTGAAGCATGGTGACTCTAAGGTAGAATCGCCACCAATTGTCTCTCTAATGAGAGGGCAGCCCTATGGTCTAGTACCTATGGCAACTTTACTTTTATCCGAAAATCAGAATAAACCACAATTCTTCAACCATATATTACATATAAAACATATATTACAGTCTGACACAAACTTAAAAGACACAAAATCTGCCTTTGCTTATTTCTTCTTGTAACTGGTTTTCTTCCATAGAATCTAATGAAACATTTGGTAGAGTGGGGGTTAAGCACAACTGTCTACTGTGTACAAGGAACATTGCAGTGAATGAATAATTTATATTCTTAGTTATTTGGTCAAGAATTCAAATAACAAGCAGGGGAATTAAGTTGCTCCCCAAAAGAGAAAAAAAAAAGTTTGGTATTCTACATCACCTTCATAAAAATAATTAGTTTCAGACTCCTTCCCCTCTGCAACACACAAAAACAGAAATTGCTGGAGAAAACCAGAAGGCCTCTAAGCATCCGTGAAGAGAAAACAGAGCCAATGCCTCAAATCCAGTGACCTTCTTAGCAGAATTGATCTTTTCCCCCGACTACATTATAAAGTTTGTGTGTGAAATGAAATGCAGATTTTTAATTTAAAATATTTAAAATGAATATTCAACTGCCGACAACTGGTAGAAATATTACACTATGCTACTGCAACATTTCTTTATAATTAGTCATGGAGATGATAACTATTGTTTACAGTATGGAAAATTGCAAAATGGAGAGATACAAATGTACAGGATGCATGATCATGACACTCAAGTGTTAATGAACTAGTCTGTCATAAATTCTAAATATAGTGTCAGCCTTGCCTTAATTGGCAGCATTTTCATCTCTGAGACATTCTAACTCTGGAGACATATTTGTATCGTCGATAGTCACAGGTGAGGTACTGGAAGACTGGAGGTTGGCAAACGTGGTACCACTGTTTAATAAGGGCAGTAAAGACAAGCCAGGGAAATATAGACCGGTGAGCCTGACCTCGGTGGTGGGCAAGTTGTTGGAGGGAATCCTGAGGGACAGGATGTACAAGTATTTGGAAAGGCAAGGACTGATTCGGGATAGTCAACATGGCTTTGTGCATGGGAAATCATGTCTCACAAACTTGATTGAGTTTTTTGAAGAAGTAACAAACAAGATTGAGGAGGGCAGAGTAGTAGATGTGATCTATATGGACTTCAGTAAGGCATTCAACAAGGTTCCCCATGGGAGACTGATTAGCAAGGTTAGATCTCATGGAATACAGGGAGAACTAGCCATTTGGATACAGAGCTGGCTCAAAGGTAGAAGACAGAGGATGGTGGTGGAGGGTTGTTTTTCAGACTGGAGGCCTGTGACCATTGGAGTGCCACAAGGATCAATGCTGGGTACTCTACTTTTTGTCATTTACATAAATGATTTGGATGCGAGCATGAGAGGTACAGTTAGTAGGTTTGCAGATGATACCAAAATTGGAGGTGTAGTGGACAGCGAAGAGGGTTACCTCAGATTACAACAGGATCTGGACCAGATGGGCCAATGGGCTGAGAAGTGGCAGATGGAGTTTAATTCAGATAAATGCGAGGTGCTGCGTTTTGGAAAAGCAAATCTTAGCAGAACTTATACACTTAATGGTAAGGTCCTAGGGAATGTTGCTGAACAAAGAGACCTTGGAGTGCAGGTTCATGGCTCCTTGAAAATAGAGTCGCAGGTAGATAGGATAGTGAAGGCGGCGTTTGGTAAGCTTTCCTCTATTGGTCAGAGTATTGAGTACAGGAGTGGGAGGTCATGTTGTGACTGTACAGGACATGGGTTAGGCCACTGTCGGGATATTGCGTGCAATTCTGGTCTCCTTCCTATCGGAAAGATGTTGTGAAACTTGAAAGGGTTCAGAAAAGATTTACAAGGATGTTGCCAGGGTTGGAGGATCTGTGCTACAGGGAGAGGCTGAACAGGCTGGGGATGTTTTCCCTGAAGCGTCGGAAGCTGAGGGGTTACCTTATAGAGGTTTACAAAATTATGAGGGGCATGGATAGGATAAATAGACAAAGTTTTTTTCCCTGGGGCGGGAGAGTCCAGAATTAGAGGGCATAGGTTTAGGGTGAGAGGGTGGTATGTGTATGGATTGAGCTGCCAGAGGATGTGGTGGAGGCTGGTACAATTGCTACATTTAAGAGGCTTTTGGATGGGTATATGAATAGGAAGGGTTTGGAGGGATATGGGCCGGGTGCTGGCAGGTGGGACTAGATTGGGTTGGGATATCTGGTCGGCATGCACGGGTTGGACTGAAGGGTCTGTTTCCATGCTGTGCATTTCTATGACTTTATGATTTGGCATAAAATCCAGGTGTAGTACCTTAATGCAGTACTGAGGCAGCACCGCATTCTATTGGAGGTTATATCTGCTTTCTCACATGGGCCTTAAATTTTAAGGGCACTATCTGAAGATTGGTTGGGAATTGTCCCAGTGCCGAACATTGCTATGGGTGAATTCACTGCTTTGGTTCTCTAAATTACCATAGAGTGTAAGAACCACTACTTTGGGACATAACAAAAGTTATGATAGTTGCAAAAAGAATGTAAGGATGACCTTTCAAGGGCTAGCAGCAGCTGACAGGTCATGGCATGTGACCGGCTCTGAGGGAAAGGGTGCAGTCAGACAGAGTGATATTGATAGAAGCATCAATTGTAAGGGGGGCAGACAGAAGATTCTGTGGCCACAGAAAAGACACCAGGATGGTGTGTTGTCTCCTAGGTATCAGGATCAAGGATGTCTCTGAGTGGTTGCAGAACATTGTGAAGGAGGAAGTTGAACATCCAGAGGTCATTGTGCACATCAATACAATGACATAGGTAGACAAAGGGATAGGGTCCTGTGAAATGACTATAGGGAGTTAGGTAATAAGTTAAAAAGCAGGACCTCAAGGGTAGTGATCTCTGGAATGGTCCCAATGCCATGCGCCAGTGAGTATAGAAATAGAAAGATAGGCCAGATGAATCTGTGGCTGAAGAACTGGTGTAGGAGGCAAGGTTTTCAGGTCTTGGGTCATTAGACTCTCTTCTAAGGTAGAGATGACCTACACAAGAGGGATGGGTTGCATTTGAACCAGAATGGGACCAATATCTTTGTGGGGAGATTTGCTAGTGTTGCCCGGGAGGGTTTGAACTAGTTTGGCAGAGGGGTGGGTCTCTGAATAAGAAAGGGACCATAGAGAAGTCAGGGAAAATGACATTAGCCATCAAAATCAATTTTACTATTCTGGATAGCCAAGGGCACAGCAAAGGGAAGGAAAAGATTTCTGGTTTAAAGTGCATTTATTTCAATGCATGAGGCCTGACTGGTAAGGCAAATGATTGGCTCTGGGGACTGGGATGTTCTAGCCATAACAGAAACATGGCTGAGAGAAGGGCAGGACTGGTAGCTCAATGTTCCAGGATACAGAAGCTACAGGCATGATAGAAGAACAAACAAGCAAGAAGGAGGAGTTGCCCTTTTTATAAGGGAGAACATAACAACAGTGCTTAGACAGGATTTTCTTAAGGGGTCATCAAATAGGCCATATGGTTAGAACTTAGAAACAAGGAGGGAATAGTCACTTTGTTTGGACTGTATTATAGACCCCCCAAATAGACAGTGCGTACTAGAGGAGCAGATGTGTAGAGAGATTGCAGATACCAGTAGGAATAATAGAATTATATTGGTTGGATTGACTGGGCCACCTAGTGTGTAAAAGGCCTGGATGGGGTGGAATTTGTCAAATGTGTCCAAGAAAGATTCCTAAATAAATATGTAGAGGGCCCTACTTGGTAGGGTGCAACACTGGACCTCTTCTCAGGAAACATGGTCGGGAAAGTGACTGAAGTGTCAGTCGGAGAGCAGTTTGGGTTCAGTGGCCATGCGTCTCTTAGTTTTAATACAGTTATGAATAACAATAAGACAAGTCCACAGGTTAAAGTGCTAAACTGGAGCAGGGCCAATCTTGGGGCCATTAGGCAAGATCCACTAGAGGTCGTTTGGGTGAGTCTGTTTGAAGGAAAGGGAATGATTGGCAAATGGGAGGCTTTTAAAAATGTGATATCAGAGTCTAGGGACAGGATGTCTCTGTTATGGTGAAAGAAAAGCTGGCAGATTTAGGGATCCCTGGTTGATGAGGGATATTGAGGCTATGATCAGGAATAAGGAGACATACATTGGGTTTAAGCTATCGGGCTCAAGTGAATCCCTAGATGACTATAAAATGTGATGGAGCGCACTTAAGAGGGAAATCAGAAGAGCAGAAAGAGATCTGAGATGGATCTGGCAGAAAAGGTTAAAGATAATCCAAAGAGGTTTTATAGCCATATTAACACTAAAATGGTGGCTAGGGAGAGAATAGATCCCCTTAAAGATCAGTATGGCATCCATATAGAGTCACAGAGATGTACAGCACAAAAACACACCCTTCAGTCCAACTCATTCATGCCGAGCAGATATCCCAACTCAATCTAGTCCCACCTACCAGCATCTGGCCCATATCTCTCCAAACCCTTCCTATTCATATACCCATCCAGATGCCTTTTAAATGTTACAATTGTATCAGCCTCTGGCAGCTCATTCCATACAAGTACCACCCTCTGTGTGAAAATGTTGCCCCTTGCGTCTCTTTTATATCTTTTCCCTCTCACCCTAAATCTATGCCCTCTAGTTCTGGACTCCCCCACCCCAGCAAAAAGAGTTTCTCCATTTATCCTATCCATCCCCCCCTCATGATTTTATAAACCTCTATAACTTAACTTCTCAGCCTCCGACGCTCCAGGAAAAACAGCCCCAGACTATTCAATCTCTCCCAATAGCTCAAATCCTCCAACCCTGGCAACATACTTGTAAATCTTTTCTGAACCCTTTCAAGTTTCGATAGGAAAGAGACCAGAAATGCATGCAATATTCCAAAAGTGGCCTAACCCATGTCCTGTATAGCTGCAACATGACCTCCCAACTCCTGTACTCAATACTCTGACCAATAAAGGAAATTATTCCAAACGCCTCCTTCACTATCCTAAATGCCTGCAACTCCACTTTCAAGGAGTTATAAACCTGCACTCCAAGGTCTCTTTGTTCAGCAACACTCCCTAGGACCTTACCATTAAGGTGTATAAGTCCTGCTAAGATTTGCTTTCTCAAAATACATATGCAGAGACAGGGGAGATTTTTAATAAATATTCCTCCTCAGTGTTTACGGAGAAGAGAATCATGAATGCTAAGGAAATAAGGGAAACAAATGAGGATGTTTTGGACCACATTCTTATTACCAGAGGGAAGGTGTTTAGAGCCTTAAACCGCATTAGCAGGATAAATGCCATTGGCCTGATCAAGTCCATCCTCTGACTTTGTGGGAAGCTAGGGAAGAAATTGCAGAGTCCCTTCCAGAGATTTTTGCTTCATCTTTAGCCACTGGTGAAGTTCTGGAAGATTGGAGATTGGCTAATGCAGTCTACAGTCTGGAGGACTTAATGTTGAGTTCTCAAATTTCAAATATCCTTCCCATCCATCCCCCAGCTCCCTTTCCAGCCCCGCCCCCTCCCTTCCATACCACCTACCAACCCTTCCTTCCAGCTACCAACCAGATTCATCCTTCTGGGGTCATACCCACTACCTGTGTTCACCTATCACAAACTCACCATTCTGCTACTCTCCCCACCCCACCCCACCCCCTCTTTACCTGCAGCTCCCCCTATCCCCACATCTAATCCTGAAGAAGAGTTATACCCAAAACATTCATTTCTCCACCTCATGATGCTGCCTGGCATGCTGCATTCTTCCAGCCTCCTGTTTGTCTACTTTGGATTTCAACATCTGAAGTTTTGTTGTTTCTGATGTTTTTCTACTGTTCTTAAAAGGTAGCAGAGACAAGCCAGGGAACTACAGGCCAGTGAGCCTGACATCAGTGGTAGGCAAGTTGTTGGAGAATCAACCAACATTTGATCTGATTAGGAATAGCCAGTATGGATATGTGCATGGGAAGTCATAGTTGATAAAATGTGGCACTGGAAAAGGCACAGCAGGTCAGACAGCATCTGAGGTGCAAGAGAGTTGACATTTTGGGCATAATCCTTCATGTCTGACAAATCTTTTGAGATTTTCAAAGAGGTAACTAAGAGGACGGATGAGGGTAGGGCAGTGGATGTTGTCTATCTGGACTTTAGCAAGGCCTTTGATGAGGTCCCACACAGCAAGCTAGTAATGAAGGTTAGGTCACATGCGATCCAGGGAGACCTGGCTAATTGAATTCAAAATTAGCTCAATGGTAGGAAGCAGAGGGTGATGGTTGAAGGTTGCTTCTCGCACTGGAGGCCTGTGACTAGTGGTGTGCCACAGAGGTCAGTGCTGGGACCTTTGTTATTTACATAAATGATCTGGGTGTGAATGTACAAGACATGAGTAGTAAGTTTGCAGATGGTACAAAATCAAGAGGTATCATTGATATTGAGGAAGGTTATCAAAAATTACAGAGGGATCGTGACCAGATGGCGAAGTGGGCAGAAGATTGGCAAATACAATTCAGATTAGATAAATTTGAAGTCTTGCACTTTGGAAAGTCAAACCAAGGTAGGACTTATATAGTAAATGGTAAGATCCTGAGGAGTGTTGTGGAACAGAGGGACCTAGGAGTACAAGTACACAGTTCATTGAAAGCGGTTTCACAGATAGGCAGGGTGGCCAAAAAGGCATTGAGTATCAGAGTCGGGACGTTATTGTTACAGTTGTATAAGTCATTGGTGAGGCTGCACTTGGAACATTTTGTAGAGTTTCATCACCCTCTTACAGGAAAGACGTAATTAAACTGGAAAGAGAGCAAAGAAGGTTGATGAGGATGTTGCCAGGACTAGTAGGGAGAGGTTGACCAGAATAGGACTTTATTCCTTGGAATGTAGGAGAATGAGAGGTGACTTTATTAAGTTGTATAAAATCATGAGGGGCATAGATAGGATGAATGCATATAGTCTTTTTTTCCAGGGATAGGGAATTGAAAACTAGATGGCATAGGTCTAAGGTGAGAGGCGAAAGATTTAAGAAAGACTTGAGGGGCAACTTCTTCACGCAAAGAGTGGTGCATATATGGAATGTGCTGCCACAGAAAGTGGTTGAGTCAGATACAATGCCAACATTCAAAAAACATTTGGATAGGTACATGGATGGGAAGGGTTTAGTGGGATATGAACTAAATGCGGGCAATTGGAACCTGCTGAGTGGGTACCATGGTCAGCATGGACCAGTTTGGGCCAAAGGACCTATTTCCATGCTGCATTACTCCATAACTCTAAGTTCTTTCTTACTTTAAAGTAATGGCTAACTGATTTACCCAAGTCACAAACACATCAAAGAAAGAATGATGTGTTCAGGATAATGAAGTTCTGTGCATGTGATTCAGTAGGCATTGTAAAAACTGAAATTTCTACGGCAGATAAACCGATTGTCTTTTTCATAATTGGAATAGCATGCATGGAAAGCCTGAAAGAACAGTAGAGTTGAATTAATCAAAAAGTAATGTCAGACAAGCAGGCAACTGTGTTCTGGATGGTGTCATACTTCTTTAATATTGCTAGAGTTGTGTGATCCAGCTATTTGGAAAATATTCCTTTATACTTGGGCCTTGTAGGTGATGAGCAGATTTTAGGAGTCAAGAATGGAGTTACACACATCAGAATTCCTAGTCTCTGACCTGCTTTTGTAGCCAGTGTTCAGACAGCATGTCCAGTTCAGTTCCTGGCCGATGGTGATTATTTTGTAATTGTGAGATCACTTAGCTGCTTCTATTGTTTGGCATACAAGTAGTAGTGTTGTAGCTTCACCAGATTGGTACCTAATTTTTAGGTCTGCCTGCTGTTGTTCCTACATATCCTCCTGCACTTTGCATTGAATTCAGGTTGATCCCTTGGCTTGATGGTAATTGTAGAGTTAGGAAATACTGGGTATTAAGGTTGAAGATTGTGGCTGATTACAATTCTGCTGATTCTGATGGTCCATAACACCTGTGGATGCTTGGAGTTGAGCTGTAAAATCTATTCTGAATTGTAGTATCTGTGATTTTGGCTCAAAGGAACAAGTTCCTATTCAAAGAATACGTTAGGCTATTACTTAATTAATCTTGATTACACTGCTTTCCCAATTATGGTACAAGTCCATGTTGGTAATGCAGACTTGTAGGATCGATAGGGCTGAGTTTACTATTATCATCTTTGTGTACAAGTTGATGAGTCGTAGTCCCACTGATTTTATTCCTTTTTGAAGTTTCTATTGCAGTTTGTGAGGCTTGCTAGCCCATTTCATAGGCTGGTAAGAGTCAGCTACATTGCTGTGGTTCTGAAGTAGCATGTTGGCTAGACCAGATAGGATGGCAAATTCCTTCACTAAGGGGTATTAGTGAACCAGGTGGATTTTTATGACAATCCATAATTGTTTCAAGGAGATTATTACTTTAACTAGCTTTCAATTCCAGATTTTTATTAATAAATTGAATTTCTTGAATTCAATCAGGTGCTGTGGTAAAATCTGAATAAAGGTAATTCTAGCCTGGGCCTTTAATTATTGGTCCAATGGTATTACCACTACACATGAGCAGATTATAAGTAGGTAGTGAGACAGGGGTAAATTGAGGGAGAAGATGGAATGGTGAGCAATAATGAGTTATACAAACACCTTTAATATTAAAAATGACCAAGGTGCTTCACCAGAGTACGATGATGATAAATTTTGCAGTGACCTAAAGAGAAAGTTCAGTGGTGGGCAGTGTTGACCCACCGAAAGAAAGATAACTGCAAGGCAATACATGTCAATTGGATGGATGAATATTATTCTATTGTAACCAGAAGAAGACTAAGTCATGGAGGAAAAAAAATACAAAGTGGAGATGACTCCAATGGCTCTTCGACATGGTGGAAGAAGGCAGCTAATCATAAGGGTTGCACATCATCCTGTGCACACATTTGAACCTGACCAAGAATTTTCTGGTTATACTTGTAAAATATGTACAGGAAAACATGGAGTGATTTTAGTACATTGGGAAATCAATATAGGAGATTGTATAAGTTAAGATATAAGCCTCACATAGTATTTAAACATTACATAAATCAACTGATCAAAAATGTACAAGGAGGGATAACTGGATCTGGTATTGAGTTTTTAAAAGAAGTAAATAATAGATGTTGCTAAACTGTGGTGAAGGTGAAAACCAGGCTTTTGATAGCAAACAGCTTTAAATAAGATGGAATCATCCTGTCCAAAGTAGAATGTTATGAGACAATGACCTCAGGGAAGTGGACTAGATAGCATGATCAAAGAGATTTTAAAAAAGTGAGTAAAATGGATTATATTCAGAAATACTATTTGTGGAGTCCAGACCAAGAAAGGAAGAAGTATAGGAGATAAAAGATCCGTGGAAATAATACTGGAATCACAGGTAAAGATATTTGTCCCTTAATGTATAATGTATAAACAGCATAGTAGCTATGAAGATTACCACGATTGGATAAAGGAGATTAAGAAGGTTGTTAATGTATGTTTGGGGCTGGGCTGGGATGGGGCTGCAGGTGTTGCAACTTTATGGTGCAGTACATTACATACTAATCTTTCATTTGGAAAACCAGGTCAGCTGGTGAAACAGAAGTCTGTCTGCACATAGTAAAGGGTTTTCATCAACCCACATTTGGCCAATCTAAACATGGTTGATGTTGGGCTTGGACTTGCAGCATGGATTTATTAAATTACGAAATGGTAGAAATTGATTGATGTAAGAAATGAAACATCTCACACTGGTGCAGTTGTAGGGTTTCTTTTCCCTAAAATTAAAGTGGAATGAATGGCTCTCCACTCATGAATGTTTACTTGTGAGCCTTTGATGCATGGTTGCCTTATCTGGGCGGTATTTCTGAGAATTTCTTGGAATTGATCTTCAAGCACTGTAGGTGAGCAAACTGGGGAAAAAACATTTGTTTGAACAGCACTAGAATTTGTGCCTTTTCTGGCTCTTTTACAATAGTCCATACACTTCCAAGGCCAAAACATGACTTTAGCAACTCTGCTCATTCAACAGAATATGGAACAGTTGCAGTAGTTAGAAACATTGTGGGTACCTGGCACCACGACTGTAGTCTTTAGTATTAGAAAGTACTCATTGCGGCCAGAGCAATCCATCAGAAAACAATCTTAGAAATACAAGTACCATGGCCATTTTCAAAAGCAACGATAATATACAAATTCATGGAAGCAGGGAACTCCAAATTTTCTTCAATTCCTCATGCGTCTTTTTAGATTTTAAATAGTTTCCAATTGTAATTGGAAGGTGTAAAACTAGCTGTAGAAAGAACACTAATTTTAAAAATGATTGAAACCTCTGAAGTTCAGGGACAAACTTCATATTTAATACCTTTTTGTACAAAAACAAAGTCTAAATGGTCCAAAACTAAAATCGTTACTTGCATATCAGTGTTCATGGAAGAGAGGAACATGATGAATGTTGAGATTAGAGATAGAAGTTTGATTAGTCTGGATCACGTTGACATAAGTAGGGAAGATGTGTTGGGTATGCTAGAGGTTATTAAGGTGGACAAATCCCCATGACCAGATGGAATCTATCCCACGTTGCTGAGGGAGGCGAGAGAGGAAATAGCTGGGGCCCTGACTGATATCTTCGTGGATCCTTAAACATAGGTGAGGTGCCGGAGGACTGGAAGGTTGCTCATGTTGTACCCCTATATAAGAAGGGTAGTAGGGATATTCCAGATAACTATAGACCAGTGAGCCTGACGTCAGTGGTGGGAAAGTTGCTGGAGAAGGTACTGAGGGATAGGATCTAGTTATAATTTAGAAAAGAATGGGCTTATCAGTGATAGGCAACATGGTTTTGTGTGGGGGAGGTCATGCCTTACCAACTTAATGGAGTTCTTTGAGGAAGTGACCAAGTTGACAGATGAAGGAAGGGCTGTTGATGTCACATACATGGACTTTAGTAAAGCGTTTGATAAGGTACCCCATGGTAGACTAATGGAGAAAGTGAAGTCACGTGGTGTGCAGGGTGTTCTCGCTAGGTGGATAAGGAATTGGTTGAGCAACAGGTGACAGAGAAGTAGTTGAAGGGAATTTCTCGAAATGGAGAAAGGTGACCAGTGATGTTCCATAGGGATCAGTGCCACTGTTGTTTGTGATATACATAAATGATCTGGAAGAGGGCACTGTTGGTATGATCAAGTTTGCAGATGACACGAAGATTGGTGGAGTAGCAGAAAGCATAAGGGACTGTCAAAGAATACAGGAGAATATAGATAGATGGAGAGTGGGGTGGAGAAGTGGCAGATGGAGTTCAATCCAGACAAATGTGAGGTGATGCATTTTGGCAAGTCTACCACTGCACCACAGGATACTGCCCCAAAATGTTCTTTAAAAAGTTTAATTAGTTCTTTAACAATTTCAATTGCCAAGGTTAACAACTGATGGGATCATGCCCCTTCCAGCACTCTGGTGAAACTCACTGATGTGAGATATGTAGGTCGAAGAGGAGGAGCAGGAGAATCGACATTTCGAGCATAAGCCCTTCATCAGGAACATCGATTCTCCTGTTCCTCCGATGCTGCCTGACTGGCTGTGCTTTTCCAGCACCAAATTCTTCGGCTCTGATCCCTAGCATCTGCAGACCTTACTTTCTCCTAGTTGATGCAAGCAATGGCATGGGAAACCAGTCTGCGAGGGGTTTTCATTCTCTGTCCTTCACTGTGTCTGCTGCCAGCAGGACGAGAAAACACAGCCCAGCTTTGTACGGCTTAATTCTACACTAGCCATTGAACCTTTGAGACAGCTTTTATTAAATTATAGATTCAGTATAGGAAGTTTAACTTTTAAATACTCCATGTAAAGCCACCAGGTTTAAATGAATAGTCAATACAAGTTTGAAAACTTGGTGTATGGGTACGATTCTCCCTTTGGGTTTTCTACTATGTAGACGTGCGAGAGGGCAAATCCCGACAACCCGCATTTTGTTTAAGGCAGCACGGTGGCTCAGTGGTTAGCACTGTTGCCTCTCAGTGCCAGGGACCAGGATTCGATTCCCGCCTCGGGCAACTGTCTGTGTGGAGTTTGCACATTCTCTTAGTGTCTGCATTGGTTCCTCTGGGTGCTCCGGCTTCCTCCCGTAATCCAAAGATGTGCAGGTCAGGTGAATTGGCCATACTATATTGCCCATAGTGTTAGCTGCATTAGTCACGGGTAAATATAGGGTAGGGGGAATGGGTCTGGGTGAGTTACTGTTCGGGCAGTAAAAGTGTGGACTTGTTAGGCCAAAGGGCCTGTTTCCAGACTGTAGGGAACCTAATAAAAAAAAATCTAATCTTACACATTTGAAGAGGAAATATTGAACAAGTTTAAACTGCATGCCTGAAAGTCTGCCAGTTCAATATTGAACTACATTGCTAAAACTGGTTTTATACTATTCACTCCTTTAGTTCTTTCCTTTCAATTCTCATTTCAAAGAAAAGTTAACTAATTATGAATGACATCCAAAGGCTCCATTGAATCGGAGTTCTGTAGCACTTCTTGAAAAAGACAAAAGGATCAAAACATTTTTTTTCTAAAACTAATTAGGTGGGTTTACATCCAACTCTGTCAAATCTCTGAAAAGGCTCTGCATTTTATTTGTAAAGACCATTTAAACATCTGAAAATTCACAGCATGATGCCTAAAGACACAAACAACTTAGGGAAAAAAAAGACCCACTTATTACTGAAAGCCAATTTGTTTTTAAAGAGTGAAAAGTTTTTTAGGCGTTCAGCATTCTGTACTTGCTTCTGTGGCTACTCCTTATTAGTAAGGTTCCAAGTATCAGCAGACTATGTAATTTTAGGAGCACCAATTCTGTCATCAGATGATATCACACTTTCCACTAGTAGTGACCACTGAATAGCTATCTGAAGGCGTGAACCCTAAACAGAATTCTTTTGTTGCTTCCAGAAAAGTGGGAGGATATTTTACGATTTTGAACACACAAAATAACGCAACATTGTTGTTGCGGTTTTGTAGCTAATTCTAGTGCCCCGTGTACAACCTGTACAATATAAACTAAGTGACCAAGAATTCACACTCTGACCTCCTAATATTTGCGGCCCTGATAATTATTGGGATGAACTTAAAGGGAAGTTTGGTTGACAAATCCAGGAGTGTGGTTTCCCTGAAATGATATATAGAATTTAACTGTAGGGAATGTAATGATTTTCCCCCTCCTGTAGGTTCCCCATCTGAGAACCAGCCATTGATTATCGGACAGGAATCGCTATGTGGGTAGGCTTACTGATGAAGCCAAATAGGTAAATTTGGGAATGGATGCTTTATGAGAGATCAAGTGCTTTAATTATGATTTATTTATTCTGATTGATGATTACAGTCCTCTACTATCCTTTTATTTGCTGAGTTTCATGAGACTGGAAAGCAAAGAGTTGAAAATAGAAATCTTGTTAAAATGGACACAGCCATCCACAGAGGTTTCAATAACTACCACATCTCCGAACAGCAGACTGAGCATCTGCACCTTGTCTCACTTTCATTAAAATTCAATGTGGGTAGGTTCAAGATGGCCTGCATTAATGTTTGGAATTTCTGTATCCTCTTCACAGTTCACCCTCTAACCCAAATCAGTCAAGGGGCTGGTCCTGTTTCAGTTTCAGAGATTGGCTGTGGTCGGTCAGGCACTTGGTCCTACCAGGATCCAGGGATCCATGTTCTTATAGTCCAGGAATTGGGCAACAGTTACTTCTACAGGTTAAGTGCAACCAATCTTTGGATTACAGGTAACTCAGTCAGCCATCAGTCTCCAAGTGGGTCATTTTATCTTACAGTGAGAGAGAGAAGAATTTTGACTGAAGTGAATTGAAGAACAGTTAGGAGAAAGTGAGGACTGCAGATGCTGGAGACCAGAGTTGAAAAACGTGGTGCTGGAAAAACACAGCAGGCCAGGCAGCATCCGAGGAGCAGGAGAATCGACGTTTCGGGCGGACTTAGATAAGGTGGGGGGAGGGGAAATGAGGAAGTTGGAGAAATCTACATTCATCCCGTGTGGTTGGAGGGTTCTAAGATGGAAGATGAGGTGCTCTTCCTCCAGGCGTCGTGTGGTCAGGGTCTGGCGATGGAGGAGACCAAGGACCTGCATGTCCTTGGCAGAGTGGGAGGGGGAGCTAAAGTGTTCAGCCACGAGGTGGTTGGGTTGGTTGGTGCGGGTGTCCCAGAGGTGTTCCCTGAAACGTTCCGCAAGTAGGCGACCTGTCTCCCCAAAGTAGAGACCACATCGGGTGCAGTGAATACAGTAAATGATGTGTGTGGAGGTGCAGGTGAATTTGCGACGGATATGGAAGGATCCATTGGGGCCTTGGAGGGAGGTGTGGGCGGAAGGTTTGCACTTCTTGCAGTTGCAGGGGAAGGTGCCATGAGTGGAGGTTAGGTTGGTGGGGGGTGTGGACCTGACGAGGGAGTCGTGGAGGGAGTGGTCTCTCCGGAACGCTGACAGAGGTGGCGAGGGAAATATATCCCTGGTGGTAGGGTCTGTTTGGAGGTGGCAGAAATGATGGGGGATGATACGATGTATCCTGAGGTTGATGGGGTGGAAGGTGAGGACCAGGGTTCTGTCCTGGTGGCGATTGGAGGGGCGGGGTTCAAGGGCGGAGGTGCGGGAAGTGGAGGAGATGTGGTGGAGAGCATCGTCGACCACGTCGGAGGGGAAACTGCAGTCTTTGAAGAAGGAGGCCATTTGGGTAGTTCGGTAGTGGAATTGGTCCTCCTGGGAGCAGTGCGGCGGAGGCGAAGGAATTGGGAATATGGGATGGTGTTTTTACAGGGGACAGGGTGGGAGGAAGTGTAATCTAGGTAGCTGTGGGAGTCGGTTAGTTTGTAGTGAATGTCTGTGTTGAGTCGGTCGCCCGAGATAGAAATGGAAAGGTCTAGGAAGGGGAGGGAGGAGTCTGAGACGGTCCAGGTAAATTTGAGGTCGGCATGGAAGGTGTTAGTAAAGTGGATGAACTGTTCAACCTCCTCGTGGGAGCATGAGGTAGCGCCAATACAATCATCGATGTAGCGAAGGAAAAGGGGGAGGTGGTGCCAGTGTAGTTGCGGAAGATGGACTGTTCCACATATCCAACGAAGAGGCAGGCAAAGCTGGGGCCCATGCGGGTGCCCATGGCTACTCCTTTGGTTTGGAGGAAGTGGGAGGATTGGAAGGAGAAGTTATAAGAGTGAGGACCAGTTCAGTCAGTCGAAGGAGGACGACTGGAGGAAGAGCGCCTCATCTTCCGCCTAGGAACCCTCCAACCAGACGGGATGAATGTAGATTTCTCCAGCTTCCTTGTTTCCCCTCCCCCCACCTTATCTCAGTCCCAACCCTTGGGTTCAGCACCGCCCTCTTGTCCTGCAATCTTCTTCCCGACCTATCCGCCCCCACCCCCTCTCCGGCCTATCACCCTCCCCCTCACCTCCTTCCACCTATCGTATTCCCAGCGCCCCTCCCCCAAATTCCCTCCCCCCTACCTTTTATCTCAGCCCACTTAGCACTCCAGCCTCATTCCTGAAGAAGGGCTTATGCCCGAAACGTCAATTCTCCTGCTCCTCGGATGCTGCCTGGCCTGCTGTGTTTTTCCAGCACCACGTTTTTCAACTGAAGAACAGTTAGTCATAATACAGGAGAGATGATGAGGTTCCCCCAGTAAGTGAGTACAAGTGAGTGCAGAGGGCTGTTTGGGAAAATGAAGTGGGCAAGAGCTGTTGATTGGAATTAATGCATGCAATATGAAAGTCCGTTAGCCTTGGTGAGAAGCATGTACTGTGGCAGAGTTAGAGTGAAGAATGGACATGTAAATGTGAGATAATAGAGAGAAAATGGTGCAACTTACTGTGGAACACAGAAAATTGTCGACCTTCTTTTACACTGCTGGATATCTTACTTCACACATTCTGCGCTAAAATATGGGTGGAGGCTCACTAGATCTGTAGGCATAACCTCTTATGACAATGTGGAAAGTTAGCTTTCCTATCCTATGGGCCATTAATGACAGTCAATCATCAGTGTGAGACAGTTTCTGGCTTGCCACATCTAATGTTGTATGCCACTGCACATTAAATATGGTTAATGACTGGATAAGAATGTTGGAATGGTGAACACTCTTGTTGGCTGTGCAATTCCCCAAGAAAGGCTCCAGGAGCTCAGTTGCATGACTAATGAGATAGAAGGGGATACTTCAGGAAAAAAAAAGTCTCTCTATCCATTCATCATCACTCCCCCAATTTGTAAACAGATGCTTCAGTGTAAGAAATTTTAATGGAAAAGACAGGATTATAGGAACAGAAGTAGTAAATTTAGCCCTTTGACATCATTCTGATCTGTGACCCAATTCAACCTGACCACATTTTCTTATCACTTGTGGCAGATGGAGTTTAATTTAGATAAATGCGAGTTGCTGCATTTTGGGAAAGCAAATCAGGGCAGGACTTATACACTTAATGGTAAGGTTCTGGGGAGTGTTGCTGAACAGAGACCTTGGAGTGCAGGTTCATAGTTCCTTGAAAGTGGAGTCGCAGGTAGATAGGATACTGAAGAAAGCATTTGGTATGCTTTCCTTTATTAAACAGAATATTGAGTATAGGAGTTGGGAGGTCATGTTGCGGCTGTACCGGACATTGGTTAGGTCACTTTTGGAATATTGTGCGCAATTCTGGTCTCCTTCCTATTGGAAGGATGTTATGAAACTTGAAAAGGTTTAGAAAAGATTTACAAGGGTGTTGCCAGGGTTGGAAGATTTGAGCTACAGGGACTGGCTGAATAGGCTGGGGCTATTTTCCCTGGAGTGTCGAAGGGTGAGGGGTGACCTTATAGAGATTTATAAAATTAAGGGGCATGGATAGGATAAATAGACAAGGTCTTTTCCCTCGACTGGGGGAGTCCAGAACTAGAGGGTATGGTTTAGGGTGAGACGGACAAGATAGAGACCTAAGAGGCAACCTTTTCACTTAGAGGGTGGTGCGTGTATGGAATGAGCTGCCAGAAGTAGTGGTGGAGGCTGGTACAATTGCAGCATTTAAAAGGCTTCTGGATGGGTATATGAATAGGACAGGTTTAGAGGGATATGGGCCAAGTGCTGGCAAATGGGACTAGATTAGGTTAGGATATTTGGTAGGCATGGACGAGTTGGACTGAAGGGTCTGAATCTGTGCTATACATCTCTGTGACAGTGAGTTACTCCTTCCCACTAACAATCCATCAATCTGCAATTTTAAAATTAACAGCTGATATAAAACATCTGTTATAATTTGAGGAATGTGAGCCTTTGTGGCACAGACGTAATTTCCCTATTTCTGAGCAAGAAAGTCAGGTTCAAGTCCCACCTGTTCTGGAGGTCTTCACAACATCTCCAAATAGGTTGATTTAAAGGAAATATTTATTATTTCAGGAAGAATGTTCTAAACTACATTTTTTGTGATTGAGGCGATTCCTAATTTCACTCTCAAAAGGTCTAGCTCTTATCCAATGTGCAGCCATCCTAGAATCCCCATACAGAAGCAAGAGTTTTGGACTATCCTCTCCCTAAATATCTTAAAGCCCTTAGTGAAATAGTTAGTTAAATTTTAGGGAATGCTACCCTAATTCATGTAATCACCCTTTGTGACTTAATCAATGGTGTCCAGGTATCATGCTGATAAGCCTGTGCTCTACTCCCTTCTAAGTAGAATATATCCTTCTGAGGTATGATTCTCAGAACTACTCATAGTATTCCAGGTGTGGAGCTTTGTGTAGCCACAACAGATGACACTAAACACAAATTGACCACTCAGTACAAACCATGGTCTTAAAAAATGGAATGCTGCCACCAATGCATTGGTGAAACTAGTCATCCAGACATAAAAGGCAGCATTGCACTACCTATTATTTGATTATTTTTACTTGTTTTTGAAATTTAATAATCCAAGTACTTAGATTCGCAAGTCTCTTCAGACCTCCATTTCTAGCTATTAAATCACTTACAAAGCATCATGGTCTATCCTTATATCTAAAAAAAAAATCTTACATTTGCCTTTGATATAGTTTTATATATTTGATGGAATCATTCACAGTCAATAGAATCATAAAAGTCACCCGACCCAAAATGGCTCTAATTTACTGAAACAGGTATTGTTTCTTTGTAAGGTATTAAGCTATGGCTCTGTAATTGTCTTTAATTGCTGTTCCACACCCACAAACAAATGGTGGGGAATAGCAAAAAGATTCAAGGATCTATTGTATAAATTCCATAGTTAAGATCAGATTGCAGTTCAAGAACAAATACTCAACAGACAGCAAGTAGGATACCAACCAGATGGGGGAATGGACTACCAGGCATTGAAAAACACCTGTTCTACTCACAGTAAATCAGATTGATCAGTCACAAGACTGCTTAAGGTGAGGGTATCAGCCCTATGTGTTTTCATTTGCATCTGGGCCCATGAATAGTCTGATTGGCACTGTGCACTTTTTATCACAGGACCATAAATTGGACATCAGTCTTAACTGTGCTTCATGGTATAAAGACACAGAATCCATGGGAAGCAGCTGGCTTGTGCTGAGAGCAATCTGCCAATGATGTTCAGTCAAGAGGCAATTGAAATACAATTGCTTCTTGTCACTTATAACCAGTGGCATACAATTGCATGAATTATCATATCCAACTGCAAATTCGAAGTGGTCTCCACTCTGTTGAGTCCTTTAAGCATTTCCTGATAAGTTTCAATTAGATCATCTTTCATTCTTCTAAGCTCTATGAAGTACAATCCAGTCGCCTTGGTAAGACATTTCCACCATCCCGTGAATCAGTCTGATAAAACTTCGCCAAGATAAAACCTTGCAGCACCATGGAAAATATTTTTTTCCTTAAGTAATGGACAAAATCTGTACACAATACTCCAGGTATGGTCTACCCACGGTCCTACACACAATTGAAGCAAAACATTTTTATTCCTGTGCTGAAATCCTCTTGCAATGAAGGCCAACATATAATTTATCTTCCCAGTTGCTTGCTGCACCTGCATGCTAGCTATCAGTGACATATTAGCAAGACAACCAAACCCCTTTACACACTAGCATTTCCCTTTTTAATATATACTCTGAATTACTGTTCCTCCTAACAAAATGAATTTCTCACACTTCTATTTTCAGCAAATCCCCACAGTGTGGAAGCAGGCCATTCAGTCCATTGAGTCCACATGGACCCTCCGAAGAGCTTCCCACCCAGACCCAGACCCCTATCCTACTCCTGTAACCCTGCATTTACCATGGTTGCACCTCCTTGGACACAATGAACAATTTTTTTTTAAGCATGGCCAATCCGCCTAACCTGAGCATCTTTGGACTGTGGGAGGAAACCCACGTAGACATGGGGAGAACATGCAAACTCTATACTGTTGCCTGAGGCCAGAATCAAATGTGGGTCCCTGGCACTGAGGCAGCAGTGCCAACCACCATGCCACTCTAACATTTTTACTCCTGTAGCACCTACCTGTTCGTTCTGGATTGCCCAGTGATCACCCATTCCTTTCTTTCCTCTTGTCCCTTGAGCTGCGGTGTGACCACTTCTCTAAATTGCTATCTACATAACTCTCAGCCTCACTGATGCACTACAGTGTCTCCAACCACTGGTCAAGCTCTGAGACCTGGAGATCCAGTTTATGCAGCAGGGAGCACTTCCTGCACATGGCTTGTCCAAATCCCTTTGAAGCTGCTTGTATCATCCTCAAAGCACTTCGATCTGTATCATGGCAATCTTGGTAATATTACATTTGACGCTCACATCCAATTTATTTAAAGACATTGTGAACAGTTGGGACCCAAGTAATAATCCTTGTGATGCCCAACTAGTCACAGTTTTTAAACCTGAGAACAACCCATTTATTCCTATTCCCAATGTTTTATTTTTGTTAATTAATCCTCAGTCCATGCCAGTATGTTATTTTTATCCCATGTGCTCTAGATTTATTTACTTAAAATCTTGAGAGATTTAACCAAAAGCATTCTTAAATCCAAATACACCACACCCATTAGTTCCCCATATCTCTTCTACTGTTAACATGCTCAAAATTGACATCTAACAGGTTTGTCAAACAAGATTTCTTGTTCATAAGTCCATGTTGACTCTCTAATCAGATCATTATTTCATAAGTGTCCAGTTGTCACATCTTTCATAACAGATTCTAATATTTTCCCAACAACTGAAGATTTGAAGTTCCGAGTTTTCTCCCTCTCTCTCATTTCTTAAATAGTGAGGTTGGAACCGCAATTATCCAATCTACAAGCATTATTCCAGAATTAATAGCATCCACTCTCTTTATTGTCACCTCTTTCAACACTATGCAATCATTGAGTCCCTTGATTTGTCCAATATTTCCTCCATGAAGATAGATACAAAGTAATTATTTACTTTCTCTATCATTTCATTATTTTCTATTACAAATCCTCCTGTCTCTGTAACAGGCGCACATTTCTCTTCACTAATTTTTTTTCTTTCTACATCCTATTGAAGCTTTTACAGTCCATTTTTGCTTGTTGCTGGTTTATACTGATATGCTATTTTCTCTTTCTTTATCAGTTCCTTGGTCCTCTTATGCTGAATGTGAAAATGGTCCCAAACTGATTACTTATTTGGCAACTTTATACGCCTCCACTTTTAATCAAATACAATCTTTAACTTTCTCTTAACTACAGTTGACCCACTTTCTATATAATAAACCAAACGCTTCCTACAAAATAGGAGACGAAATGCTGAGATTATATCGAATTGCAATGCAATTCTACTTAAAGTCAGTTCATTAAAATCTAATAATATTTAGCCTGCTCTCTGAACTGCAGTTGACTCACTTCTCTGATCTCCAAGTCACAAATTATGCTGACTTGGAAATGCGACAATTGAGTCAAAAATTCTGCAACTCCCAATCCAAAAGCAGTGTCAAAGTATCTTCACCATAAGTATTGCTGTGAACCAAGAACATAGCTCACAACAACCACCTTTCCAATGGAAATTATGGATTAGCAATGAATGTTAATCTTGTCAGGGAAACCCATATCCTATGAATAGTTAAATGGTATTACTTTCTGTCTTATAGGAGGAAAAGACCCTTTCTTAGAGTCATAGAGATGTACAGCATGGAAACAGACCAACTCGTCCATGCCAACCAGACATCCTAAATTAATTTAGTCCCATTTTCCAGCACTTGGGCCATCTCCCCCTAAACCTTTCCTATTCATATACCCATCCGGATGCCCTTTAACTGTTGTTATTGTACCAGCCTCCACCACTTCCTCTGGCAGCTCATGCCATACACTCACTACCCTCTGAAAAAAATTGCCTCTTTGGTCCCTCTTAAAACATTCCCCTCTCACTTTAAACCTATGCCCTCTAGTTCTGGACTCCTCCACCAGGGGAAAAGACCTTGTCTATTTTCCCTATCCATGCCCCTCATTATTTCATAAACCTTTATAAAGGTCACCCCTCAGCCGCTGACGCTCCAGGAAAAACAGCCTCAGCCTATTCAACCTCTCCCTATAGATCAAACGTTCCAACCCTGGCAACATCTTGCTTGACATTTTAAATGTTATACTTTGATATTGAATTTTACATTACACACATTCCTTAATCAGAAACAGACTTCCTCCACACATATGTCATTAAAGCCAGACATGACTTATGATTCAGAGTACTGCTGGCAAATCAACAAATCTGTAAGTTATTGAAGTTGAACATATCTAACAGTAATGCAAAATTATAAGATCTATTTCGGCATTCTAGTTGAAAACTGTCTGGTAAGGTAGAATGCAGCACAAAACTACCTTACAAAAAGGTATTAACTACCATCAGTATGCAGTATAAAATGATAGTAACTGAGCACCCTGTAATTCGGAGAAAGTGAGGACTGCAGATGCTGGAGACCAGAGTTGAAAAATGTGATGCTGGAGAAACACAACAGGCCAGGCAGCATCCGAGGAGCAGGAGAATCGACGTTTTGGGCATAAGCATAAGCCCGAAACGTCGATTCTCCTGCTCCTCGGATGCTGCCTGGCCTGCTGTGTTTTTCCAGCACCACATTTTTCAACTCTGGTCTCCAGCATCTGCAGTCCTCACTTTCTCCTAGTTGATCTTAACCTACTGCAAATCCTCTTTCAAGGATGCCTACTTTGAAGAAGCTCCCCTCCTCCCTCTAAGGATCTCAGTGAGTCCCTCTCTCACTGCACCCCTCAGGTCATCGCCTCTGCCGAGAAGGACTAATGCCCGAAATGTCGATTCTCCTGCTCCTCAGATGCTGCCTGGCCACCCTGTAATTCGGTATACTTAGCAGAAGCAATTGGACTACTGCTATAATATTGTCTGAACTTTCATGAGACACAGTCCAGTTAAAACTCTAGATATCCACTACTCTCAATGTTATAACGTAAAACAAAACTGAAAGAATTACTGGTAAACCTTAAAGTGGGATTTTTAGCAATACAATGTATTTCTTGATTTGGAGATGCCAGTGTTGGACTGGGGTGTACAAAGTTAAAAATCACACAACACTAGGTTATAGTCCAACAGGTTTCATTGGAAGCACACTAGCTTTCGGAGCGCCGCTCCTTCATCAGGTGGTTGTGGAGGACACAATTGTGAGGCACAGAATTTATAGCAAAAATTTACAGTGTGATGTAACTAAAATTATACATTGAAAAATACCTTGATTGTCTGTTGAGTCTTTCATCTGTTCAAATACCATGATAGTTTCATTTCTTTCATGTGTAAATCACAAAAATGTTTTTTTAAAAAAGTTGCATTCTCAGGTTAACTGTAACAATTGGTGTTAGCTAGACAATATGTTGAAGGTGTTAGCCCCCTGTGTTCTCTGTCTATGCCATGATCTCATCTGCTCAGGCACCTGGAAGTATTCAGAGATGCCCTCATAAGAACGGGATACGATGCTCAACTCATCGACTGCCAGTTCCGATGTGCCACAGCAAGGAACCGGAATGACCTCCTCAGGAGACAGATACGTACTGCAACCAACAGGATACCCTACGTTGTTCAGTACTTCCCAGGAGCTGAAAAACTACGCCATGTTTTTCGTGACCTGCAACACATTATCAATGAGGATGAGCACCTCGCCAAGACCTTCCCCACACCTCCACTGCTTGCCTTTAAACAACCACCAAACCTCAAACAGATCATTGTTCGTAGCAAGCTGCCCAGCTTTCAGGACAACTCCATACAACCCTGACACGGTAGGCGCTGCAAGACGTGTCAAGAGTGTGGACATGGATACCACCTACACGTGGGGGACACCTCCCACCATGTACGTGGCAAGTACTCATGTGACACAGCCAACGTTGTCTATCTTATACGTTACAGGCAAGGATGCTCTGTGGCATGATACATTGGGGAAACTGAGCAAAGGCTATGGCAACGGATGAATGGGCACCGCACAACAATCAACATACAGGAGTGTTCCCTTCCAGTTGGGGAACACTTCAGCAGTCCTGGACATTCGACCTCGGACCTTCGGGTGACCATCCTCCACGGCGGACTTCGGGACAGGCAGCAGCGAAAAGTGGCCGAGCAGAGGCTGATAGCTAAGTGCCATATTTATAGGGATAGCCTCAACTGGGACCTTGGTTTCATGTCACACTACAGGTGACCACCATTGCATTATATATAACACACACATGCACCCCCTCAGACATAAGGCTCTACACTCTCATATATACACACACACACATACACTCTCTCTCACATTCACAACCCCTTAACCCAGACACACATATTTTGTGGGGTGAATTTGTACTTGCAGAGTTACATTGTACTTTGCTCAAAAACTGCATGAATTCATGTAAAACTCTGATTCTGAAACCATGTCCTGAAGTTTAAACTTGGAGAGGACGGCTCAGAGAAAATAGACAACAAAAAGAAAGCACTTTCATTTTTCATCCCAAATATGCATACAGCATAGTTGCTATTTTTCTCTGTACTGCCATCTTGTGGCTATAGAATATGTATTAAGGAATATGTACCACATTCCCAGGAATCCACACAAATTAGATGAATTTTCAAACTGTACCTGACTATTCATTTTAACAAAATGAATTTAACTAAAAGCTTTCTCTTACCAGACAGAAGTCTTCTGAAATTTTATGCCTAGTTAGCAATAAAAAGTTCATACAAATCTTATGCTGGACCATTTATGTTTAAGACTGGGTGAATAAATTAATTATTAATACCAGACAGTGCCTACTTAGGTCACTCAAAAAGGTTGACACCAACATTTTGACAAGTTTTCAACTGTTTGTTTTCCTTTTAGTAATTGATCCATATTGAATTGAAACTTAAAAAACAACACTAACTAACATTTTAATCCAGATGATAATTAACTCAACTCATGCAAAAGGGCAAAATAAATTCTTTGTTTTCACTTCAGTTGCATATTTGACCCATGAGTTAGAGCAAAATATTGCTCAGCTTTTGTTGTATTATGAGGTCATGTTAAATACAAAGGATGCATCACAAACCATGCTAGTGCATTTATAAAACCTGCATCTGCTTGACAATGTGAAACATTTTCATACATCTAGATATATGGTATTCTCAAAAACCAAGACTAGTTTAACCCTTTTCAACATCAAACCGGTCACCATTCTACCAATCATCAGTGAGGTAATGAAAATGTCAAAATGCCATTACACAACCTTTAGTTCAACAGAAAGTGATGGAGAAACTCAGCTAATTTGACAGCATGGGCGGCACAGTGGCATAGTGGTTAGCACTGCTACCTCACAGTGCCAGAGACCTGGGTTCAATTCCCACTTCAGGCGACTCTGTGTGGAGTTTGCACATTCTCCCTGTGTCTGTGTGGGTTTCCTCCGGGTGCTCCAGTTTCCTCCCACAATCCAAAAATGTGCAGGTTAGGTGAATTGGCCTGGCTAAATTGCCTGTAGTGTTAGGTGAAGGGGTGAATGTAGGGGAATGGGTTGGGTTGTGCTTCGGTGGGTCGGTGTGGACTTGTTGGGCTGAAGGGCCTGTTTCCACACTGTAAGTAATCTAATCTAAGCATCCGTGGAGATGGAAATAGTGTTAACATTTTGAAATCAATAGGAGTCCAAAACTGGAGAAGAGTTAAAATGGACTCGAAACTGCATTTCTCCCCCACAGGTGCTGCCAGACCTGCTGAGTTTCTTCACCGCTTTGTTCTTATTCCAGATCTCCAACATCTGCGATACTTCGCTGTTATTTGAATGCTCAGTTAAAATTCCTTAAGAACCATTTCAGCTCTAGAATTTAAGCCAGCTGTCACACAAAAAACTGAATGTCTGAGAAATGGTAAAATTCACTGTCTTCACCACTAAGTAAGCCATGGACCAAATATGGCAGCAAGGTACCCTAGCAAAACTCAAACAAAAATAAAATAATTCCAGTAGAAACAGTATTGCTAGATACTTTAGAAGAAGGTCATAGTTGTCAGAAGCCAATTATTGCAGCCCACACTCCCAGATCATCAACACTCAATCATCTTCTGCTGCTTCTCTGAAGATCTAATGACCATGATTTAGATCCAAAAGAAGATCAAGCCAGCGTACAGCAAGACCCAGATAATCTGCAGGCCTAGGTTGAAAGTGGTGGGTAATATTTACAACAAAGCAGCCACCTCCAAGAAGAGATTCTTTGGAAATTGGCAGAGAGTTTCAACAGTCCCAGTAACAATAAGATCTTAAGTTGTGGTAAATTCGGAGGGTAAGGTCACAGCAAGATCAAGACCCACTCCTCCAAAGTCAGACTCCGGTTCTATGTTGTCTGCAAACATTGATTGCTGTGCAATGGTCACTATGTTGAGACTTTAGGGACTGGAGTTCCTTTCTGGCTGTTGTCCTGGAGAATCTGATCACGGAGATCTCAGGCCTGTGAGTCAGAACATCCAGGACGAAGAGAAGAGCCAAACTATGCCCTATCACCTAGAACTCACTATCCACAATGGCAAGGTGCTCAACAAGCTGCTTGGTAGGTTCACCAGAGCCTTGGACAGGGTCCTGTCCAACATCCAGGCTGAGCTGCTTTCCAAGAAACCAAACAACCTAGCAATGTTTATGGCTTGAGAGCAAGCTAAATTGTTTGAGATTTCCACTCCGGAGCAGAAATAACTCCTGATTGTAGGAGCTGCCATCCAATGTAAGAAAATGACTAAGTTTTGGCAGGCAATCGCTGCAAAGGAAAGGGGGTCAGTGACAACTGTCGTGGTGGGTGGTTGTGGTGAAGAGTGGTTGTACTCCAATTCACACAATACACTCCCTCATCACATGCCCCCAATTTCTTCACTTTGGCCACAAAAAACAGCCTGTTCACTCCTAACCATTGGCTCACACCAACTGTATTATGACATGGCAGGTATATTATCAGGGCCAAAAGGTTGCAAACAAACCTAAGACATTAAGTATTGATTTAAATATGACAAGTGGATTGCTGATTTCTACATAATGCATTAGCAAGTGGAGTTGCGCAGGAGTCAGTATAAGATCCACAACATGTTATACATTATCAACATGGATAAAGGAGCTAAGGTGACTTTTGCTAAATTTGTAGATTACACAAAGAGAGATAGAGAGACAGGTAGTGTTAAGGAGATGGAGAGGTTGCAGAAGGTCTTGGATAGGCTAGGAGAGTGGGCACAGTAGTGGTAGATGGAATACTATATCATAAAGTGTGAGATTATGCACTTTGGTAGGAATAGAGGTCTAAGCTAATTTCCAAATGGGAAAATTATTTGAAAATCTGAAGCACAAAGAGACTTAGAGTCCTAGTTCAGGATTCTCTTCAGGTTAACTTGCAGGATCAGTTGGCAAATGCAAGGATCGCATTCGATTCAAGAAGATTAGGATATAAGAGCACAGTTATATTAGTCTCTGGTCAGACCATTTGGAACACTATAAACAGTTTTAGGCTTGGATCAAAGGAAGGATGTGTTGTCCTTGGAGAGGGTCCAGAAGTGGTTTACAAGAATGATCCATGGGATGAAAGACTTAACATACAAGGAAGGTTTGAGGACTCGATTTGTACTTGGAGTTTGGAAGGATGAAAGTAGGGGAGGGAGGATCTCATTGAAACTTGCAATATACTGAGATATCTTAATAGAATGAATGTGGGGAAGATGGAACCACTAGTAGAAGAAATTAGATTGGATGATGAGAGATATTGTGAGCACAGTCAAAAAGAAAAAGGAGGTATACATAAAGTTTAGGAAACCGAAGACTGACAAAGCTCTCTAAGAATATAAAGCAGAAAAGAACTTAAGATGTTAAGTGAGCTAAAAAGCGGCCAGAAAATGTCCTTGGTAAACATGATTAAGGAAAATTCCAAGGTGTTTTAATGTGTATTTAAGGAACAAAAGGGAGCTAGGGAATGGGCAGGTCCACTCAAGGACAACTGAGAGATTTTATGTTGAGAGCCAGAGAAAGTGGGTGAGGTCATTAACAAATACTTTGCAACAGTATTCACAAAGGAGAAGGACATGATGGATAGTGAGTCTAGAAAGGAGTATGTTGATATTCTAGGGCAAGTTGATCTAAGTGGTAGTGGTATTAGGTGTTTGAAAGTGTTAAGGTACACAAGTTCCCAAGACCTGATGGGATCTATCCCAGAACACTGAGGGAGGCAAGGAAGGAAATTGCTGGGGCTTTATGTGAAAGCTTTGTATCCAGTTTATCACAGACAAGGTCCGAGAGGACTGGAGAATAGCTAATGTTGGTCCTTTGTTTAAGAATGGCCACAGGGATAATCTGGGAAATTACAGGCCGGTGAGCCTGATGTCAGTGGTAGGAAAATTATTGGAAAAAATGCACTTATTAGCAATAGGCAACATGGCTTTGTGTGGAGGAGGCTGTATCTCACAAACTTTGTCTTTTGAGGAAGTGAAGGGATTATTGATGAGGGCAGTGGATTTTAGCAAGGACTTTAGCAAGGCCTTTGACAAGGCCTCTCATGGCAGGCTGATACAGAAGGTGAAGTCACATGGGATCCACTATGACCTATTAAGATGGATACAGAACTGGCTTTGTGATAGGAGACACCATGATAGTGGAAGGGTATTTTTCTGACTGGAGACCTATACCAGAGGTGTTCTGCAGGGATTGGTGCTGGGACTCCTGTTGTTTGTAACATATGTAAACATTTTATAGGAGAATGTAAGTGGTCCGGTTAGTAGGTTTGTAAGCGACACAAAGAATGCAGATGGTGAGAAGAATTGCCAGAAGATACAGCAAGATATATAAAGGCTGGAGACTTGGGTGAGAAATGAAGGATGGAATTTAATCCAGACAAATGTGAGGTAATCCATTTTGGAAGGTCAAATGCTGGAGGGAAGTATATACAGTAAATGGAAGAACCCTTAAATACATTCATGTGCAGAGGAATTAAAGCGCACTGAACCTCAGTTCCTTAAAAAGTGGCTCAATGGTTAGAACTGCTGCCTCACAGCGCCAGGGACCTGGGTTCAATTCCAGCCTTGGGCGAATGTTTGTGTGAAGTTTGCACATTCTCCCCATGTCTGTGTGGGTTCCCTCTGGGTGCTCCAGTTTCTTCCCACTGTCCAAAAAAGTGCAGGTTAGATGAATTGTCCATGCTAAATTGCCCATTGTGTTCAGAGATGTGTAGGTTAGCAGCATTAGTCGGGGTAAATGTAGAGTAGTAGGGGAATGGGTCTGGATGAGTTCTCTTTGGAGGATCAGTGTGGACTTGGTGGGTCCAATGGCCTGTTTCCGCACTGTAGGGATTCAATGATTTCTATGAAAGTGGCAACACAAGTGGATATGGTGTCAAGATAGTCTGGGTGTACAGTATAAAAATGAGTAAGTCATGTTGCAACTGAATAGAACTTTAATTTGATCACATTTGGAATATTGCATACAACAAGTTTCCAAACTGCCAGAAGGGTGCGGAGTCTTTGAATAAGGTACAGAAAAGGTTTAGCAGGATGTTGTGTGGTTTGCAGAATATTGGAGTGATTGGACAAACTTGGTTTGTTTTCATTTAAAGGTCAGAGACTGAGAAGCAACCTGATAGAAGTTTACAAAATTATGAGAGGCATGATTATAATGGATAATCAGAGTCTTTTTTCCAGGATTGAAATGTCAATTACTAGGGGACAAAGAAAGGTAAAAGAGGGAAAGTTTAAAGGAGGTACAAGAAGCAAGTTTCTTACACAGAAGGTGATAAGTGCACAGAATGTGCTGCAAGAGGAGGTGGTAGAAGCAGATTCAATAGCAATATTTAAGATACATCTTGACAGCTATGAGTAGGCAGAGAATAGAGGGATACGGACTGCATTGAGCAAAAGGTTTTTAGTTTAGAAAGGGTCATGTATTGGTGCAGGCTCATGGGCCAAAAGGGCCTGTTCCAGTGCTGTATTGTTCTTTGTTCTAACAAAGTCACAAAGCATTTGGTCCAACTAGTAAATGTTGGTGTTTATGCTTTACTCAAGCCTCCTTCTCTTTTCCTCATTTAATCTGCCATTGTAACCATCTATTCTTTTCTCCCTCATATGCTTGTCTAGCTTTCCTGTAAGTAAATCTACCCTGCTCACTTCAACCATTCCTTCTGGAAGCAAATTTCACTTTCTTACCACTCTTTGCATCAAGATGTTTCAATTCCCTCCATATTGATTGTCTCTAGTTGAGCACTTGTCCATATGAGAAAACATTCCCGTTGTCTCCATGTATCAAAACATTTTAAAGACCTTGATTAGGTCATCCCCTCAGCCTCCTTTTCTCAAAAGAAAAAAAGAATCAATCTGTCAAGGTTTTCAAAATTCTGGTATCATTCTCACAAATTCTCTGTAACCTCACTGGTGTATTTTGATTTTTTTTAATCATATGGTCAACATAATTGTATGCAGTTGTGGTCTGACCAAAATTCAGTACAGGTTGAACATGATGTTCCTACTTTGTAATTCTATCCCTCCAGAAATAAAGCTTAATTTGCTTTTCTTGAAACAATGGCCCAGTTAGCCTGTATTTCTAAGTTTATTAATGTCCTCTTTATCAATGTAATTACTATAAAAGCATGGCTGAGGCTGGATACTCTTTAACAGCTGGCTCATCTCATGCCTCTCACTATCAGTAGGAATCAAATTAGAGATGTAGTGGAATCTTCACCATTTGCCTGGATGGGTGCAGCTACAACATTTTAAATTAACACAATCTGGGACACAGCAATATTCTTGATCGATAGAATTCAAGGGGTAGGCTATGTACTTCCTCCAAGCACTGTGGCACCAGCAAAAGAAAGAGCAACAACTCATCAACTTTATTTGAACAGTACTGAACTTCTATCACAGAGCCACAAAAGTATGAAACACCTTTGACCTTCACATGAAATTGGAAGTAAAGACATTCCTGGCTTAACATTTACAGATTTTTTTCATGTTTATGGAGTCAAAAGTCCAGGAATTTCCTAACTAACATGGGACCACCATAACTACAGGAATTGCACTAGTTTGAGGAAAACCTAACATGACCTTGTCCATTTTGCCAATATCCAAAGACAAATTTAATAATTAATCTCCACAGTACATGGTAATCTTGGTTTCACTTTATCTATTTCCTGCCTCCCTATCCCCTGTAACACATTCAGTGCAAACATAGAATACCCCCTCCTCAATCTGCCAACAAACCCATTTTTTCTAAAGGTTTTTCTGAAGCATGAGGGTTATTTACAAATCTGTAGTCTACTTGGTCATGAACTATTGTTCAGAACAAGACTGCATGAAAAAGAGCATAAAGCAAGAAGTGTGGGACAAAGTATATATATCAATTCACATTATTAATACAGTAAACTCTATCAGCTCAAATAAAAGTTGCTTGATTATAAACCTGGACTTATGAGACATTAGGGCTAATGTTGAACTTGAATCACAGCATTGCATTGATATTAAACACTAGAGGTTGGAAATTGGGCTGGGGATTATCAAAAACCAAAGAAGGTAATGAAGCAGAGTCAAAAATTAATTGAAAACCAGCTCAAACATGGAACAAAGGCGAGTGAGATTCACAGGAACAAAGATGTTCAAGCCCAATGACCAATAGATCAATTTGATTGACACAATTACAATTGATTTATTCATAACCAAACTGCCAAATCTTCATTATAGCACCACTAAAAGTCAGGAAAACAATATATTACTACAAAACATTATTATTTTTTCACTGTTCTTGTAATTGTGCTTTCAAATAATAACCTCCATACTCACCAAAATGACAATGCATCATAAAAGATCATAATGCAGTATCCATACATTGCCAATTTTCATCCACAATGTTTTATGGAAAATAAAGCAAAATAAATTACTTCAGATATGCAATCCAACAAAGTCAACAGTAAACATATGCAAATTATTACTTGAAGCTTAGCTTTAGCTAACTAACACTTAATAATGATAGAATACACTGTAAAAACACTGATGTCTGGGGTCAATTTGGTATTTCTTTAAAATGTTATTATAGTCCAAATATACAGTATTATTTGAAATGGGTATCACACTTCAATTTTCTGAATTTATAGATTAGATTTATATGTTCTACTGCCCCACTGCTAGAGGGCATAAACAATGGATTAAACATTAGTCCCATTATTAAAACTAGAAAAATACATTTTTTCTTATTTGTAGATTATTTCAGAGGGAAGGTGCCATGGCGTTTTACTGGATTATTTGTATCACACTTGGATATTAAATGAATTCTGTTGACTGGAATGTTTCAATAGTTTGTAGCTCAATTTCTTTTTAAAAATTCATAATATAAAATGTAAATGGATTAGTTTTATATTTTGTTGTAACAAGATTATCTAATATCAGATACCGTTGACTATCTTATTACTTACACAGGCATAATCCAGAATGGTAATTTAGATCCGATGGAGAATCCTGTCAGTGTGCCAGAATAGTTTGCAGATTGCCTTATTTTCTGAAAATGATTCCTTTAAAATACCAATTTAAAAGAAAGTGTTAGTAAGAGCAAAATGTACACGAAAAGAAGCTGGATTCTTTATGTTATAAAATTAGTTTTAGTAACAAATATACAAGCTAGATTGAATCTCATTGCTCTTGTGCAGTACAAATGTGTCTAAACTGGGTCAAAAGATTTGTCTTCAAACCCCACCTCTACTAGAGGTGTGTCATAACATATCCAAGTAGTTTGATGAAAAATAACTGATGAAGATCTTGTGGAGCAGTTATAAAGGTTCCTACCTCTGGGCCAGAAGTCCAAGTCTCAGCTGCTACTGTGGTATTGTGGTAATGTCACTGGACTACTAATCCAGTACCTCAGGCTAATGTTCTGGAGAAATGAGTTTGAATCCCATCATGGCAATTGGTTAAAATTGAATTCATTAAGATTCTGATTTTATTTTTAAAATTCAATTTTCAGAGGATAGTTAAGAATCATTCATATTACTTTAGGCCTAGAGACATATATAGGTCAGACCAAGTAAGTATTTACTTCCTGAAAGAGCTTAGTGAACCAGATGAGTTTTTACAATAACCAATGATCGTTTTTTTTGTCACCATAACTGAGACTAGCTTTCAATTCCAAGATATATTAATTTATAATTTGAACTAGTTGTTTTGATGGAACTTGTCCCCACAGTATTACCCTATCTGTGTGTATTATTGGAGAAGGAGAATCAAAGTTTCGGGCTTAAGCCCTTCTTCAGGAATTCCTGAAGAAGGGCTTCTGCCCGAAACGTCGATTCTCCTTCTCCTTTGATGCTGCCTGACCTCCTGCGCTTTTCCAGCAACACATTTTTAAGCTCTGATCCCCAGCATCTGCAGTCCTCACTTTCTCCCTGTGTATATTATTGGTCCTGTGACATTACACCTATTCCTCTTTAAGACTATAGATTTAAATTTTGGTGGTCATTGGTTAAACAGCTTTTGAATATAGAATTGACTGGATTGCAAAGGCCTTTTTGACCTATTTGGCTGGTACCAGTACACCAGCGAGCATAGTCTTTTTTTAATATTGTGTGAAATGGTTTGTCAAGTTTCTCTGAAGACAATATAAAAATTGAGAGTCAGAGTGTTCCCACCAGTACACCATTAGAAGACCAATGCTAATTTTTACATAAAAGCACAAGCAAGATACTGAAGCTAACAGATATTGGAAATAAAAACAGAAATCTTATCCATTAACTGTTTTCTCTCCACAGATGCTGGTGGCTGAATACTTCAAGCTGTTTGTTTTATTTTGATGCTAACTTTGAACCTTACCACAATTCTCCTAACTTCTGATAAAAATACTTTAGCTCCAGGAGACAGTAAATGGTTCCAGATGAAATGCTAAGATTGGAACAATACAGTCATTGACCTCCTTTAGTACTACTCAGCTGGACAATTACTGATCACCTCAGAATGTTCTGGATAACATATTAAACATACTTATGCTAACAATACAGTCACAGGATTTTTCACCGGGTCTATTAATTTGCTAATTCCTGCATATTAACAATTGAAGCAACTGTGCATCAGCAATGAGGAAGTACTGACAAAGTGATAACCTTGAACAATTCCAACAATTGTTTGGTATTTAATGGGCTATTGTTTTACAATGAATAACTGAACACCACAAATAATGACCATACTATTACTAGACTTTATTGCTTTGCTGCTCAATCCAATTCCATTTGTAGACTATAATAAAGCTACAGAACATTGCAGTGTTAGCAAAGAAACAATGTTCAGTCAGTGAATTCTTGGCAGTGACAAGCTTTTAAATGTTGTGACTACCTATGCTTACAATTCAGACCGATTATAATTTTAAATTTTGAATGTGATATCTCCTACTTACTAAAATATTCAAATGGATGTTGAATGTCTGTGTCACATTAAATCTAGTAAATGCAGCACTGACCATTTACTCATGACACAGCAATGGCATAAGCTATGCTGGCCATCCTTTCTCAAAATAAATGCTGTGGCTGCAAGGTCAAAGGTAGTGAGCTACTCACCTCGTGACTTACCAAAGCTTATCCACTATCTACAAGGCACAAGTAAGGAGCGTAATAGAATATTCTCCACTTGCCTGGATGAGTGCCACTCCAACAACATGCAAGAAGCTTGACACCATCCAAGACCAAGCAGGTTGCTTGACTGGCACAAGTATTCACTCCGTCCACCACAGAATCTCAGTAGCAGAACTATGTACCACCTACAAGATGCACTACAGAAATTCATTATGTTTCCTTAGATAGAACTTTCCAAACTCATAGCCACACCATCTCAAAGGACAAGACCAACAGTTACATGGGAATATCACCACCTGCAAGGTCCCCTCCAAACCATTCACCATCCTGACTTGGAATTATATCACCCTTTCTTCAGTGTCACTGAGTCAAAATCCTGGGACTCCCTTCTTACCAGTTTTGTGGGTCTACCAACCAAAACAGACTGCAGCAGTTCAAAAAGACAGCTCACCACCAGCTTCTCAAGGACAACCAGGGGTGAGCAATAAGTACTGGCCCACATCCCATTAATTAATTTAAAAACTGAAAATTATCCAACAATGATCATTCAGCCACTACAAATAATTGATAGATTGCAGTATCAGTTACTAACAAAGAATATATGTTTTGTATATTTCTAAAGTTTTGATTGTTAGTCAATTTAAATATTTCAATAACTATTCCTGAACTCAAAAGGCAATTTAACCTAACATTTTTAATTTTTCATTAAATTGCAACTTCAGATCATAAGTTATATATTTTGGAATACTCATTAAAATATAATGAAGTCTTTTTGTTATAACTTTAGAAAGGAAATAGCTATAATAATCGAAACAATATATGAAATCTTTTAGAGTTCAAATGGTGCAGTGGTAGTATCCCCACCTCTGGGCCAGAAAGCCTCCATTCAACTGCCACCTGCTCCAGAATTGTGTAATAACATCAATGAACAGATTAATTAGACAACAGTTTTTTCAAACCTTTCAGAAATACATAAAGTCTGCCAATTATAACATTGTTGAATATCTTTATTGAACTGGCAAGAATATGAATTGTGCAGCAATACTGCATTTTTAAAAATACAACAGTTCACATCCAGGGACAGCTACAGTGAAATAAATACATTTTGATTAGAGTTTTGAAAAGGCATTCTGCATAAGCCAACAGACAATCAATCTGAGAGAATTAAATTGAAAAGAACAAAAACTAAAGCTAGTATTTGCCAACACAATTCACTTAATATTATCGACATTCCAGTTTTGATGGAGATTATGGACTAATTTACAAGTCAAGTTAATATTCACTCATGGAATGTGGGTGTTGTTAATGAGAATAGCATTTATTGTCTTTCTATTGTTCCTGAGAAGGTGGAGGTAAGCTACTTTCATGATAAATGAGTGGTTTGCTACACCATTTCAGCGAGTATTCAATGGTCAAACATGCAACTGTACATTTGGAGTCACATGTAATTTAGAGTAAAAAAAAGTTGATTTCTTTAATGGATAGTGGTGAACCAAATGGGTATCTATGGCAATCTGTCAGATACACTGTCACCACTAATGTTATTGGCTTTTCCTTTCAGATTATTCCAGATATCTGAATTTAAATTCCCCAGTTGGGACAATTTGAACTTGGGTCTCTGGATCATTATTCTGTATCTGCATTACTAGTCCAGTGACACATCCTACTATCCTACCATCTTACTCTCAAAACTTCAGATATATTTAAATGCGCATAAGCATGAACCATAAGAATAGTTCTATCTTGAACTCATTTTGTAGACTTTTATTTACTATTTACTAATTAGTCTATTTTGTACCGTGTTCTGTGTTTTTGAGCTAAGCCTCCATTTAAAAGCAGACAGGAAAATATTTTCAAAAGGGGATTAATTGTATTTAATCTTTTAAGTTATACCTAGACTATTGTTCAACATGTTTTGAATAAGCTTTGTGTAAAATGTTGATCCTTATGCTTCTGCCTTAATAAATTTTCTTTAGCAAGGGCATTCTTTGAAAAGGAGCATTTTCAAATCATTTTCATTAGATTCACATAATAATTGCACCACTTTACTAACTCAGTTCTAAAAGAACATTAAGAGAATTGTTATGAAAGAATCACTCCTGTTTTAATTACTACCAGCAGTCATTATAGTGATGAACAGCTAATGGTAGGGTCCTGGGGAGTGTTGTCGAACAAAGAGACCTAGGGGTAGAAGTACATAGTTCCTTCAAAGCAGCATAAAGGTAGACAAGGCAGTGAAGGCAGCATTTGGCGTGCTGGTCATAACATGGAGTACAGGATTTGTTACAGTTGCAGTAGACTTAGTAAGGCCACATTTGAAGTACTGCATACAATTCTGGTCACCCTGCTATAGGAAATATGTTATTATTTTGGAAAAGGTGCAAAAAAGATTTACAAGTATGTTACTGAGACTGGAAGGTTTGATTTACAAGGAGAGGCTGGATTTTTTTTTCCCCTGGAGCAGACCAATCATGGGAAGCATAGATAAGGTTAATAGACAAGGTCTTTTCCCCAGAGTAGGGAAGTCCAAACCAAAAGGACATGGGTTTAAGGTACGAGAGGAAAGAATGAACGGGACCTGAGGGGCAACTTTTGTACACAGAGTGGTGTCAAAAGAAGTAAATACAGCTCAGGTTGAGGTTTTGGATGTAGGTTTGCTCGCTGAGCTGAAAAGGTTCATTTCCAGACGTTTTGTTATTCTACTAGGTAACATCTTCAGTGGACCTCACGCAAAGCAATGCTGAAAATTCCTGCTTTCTATTTATGTGTTTGGGTTGGTTATGTCATTTCCTGTGGTGATGTTATTTCCTGTGGTGCAGTCACTTCCTGTTCCTTTTCTCAGGGAGTGGTAGATGGGGTCTAACTCGATGTGTTTGTTGGAATGCCATGCTTCTAGGAATTCTCATGAGTGTCTTTGTTTGGTTTGTCCTTGGATGTATGTATTGTCCCTCTATCAACAAACACATCGAATTAGACCCCACCTACTACCCCTGAGAAAAGGAACAGGGAGTGACTTCACCACAGGAAATGACATCACCAACCCAAGAAACCCAAACATATAAATAGAAAGCAGGAATTTTCAGCATTGCTTTGCATGAGGTCCGCTGAAGATATTACCTAGTAGGGTAGGGTAACGAAATGACTGGAAATGAACCTTTCAGCTCAGCAAGCAAACCTACATCCAGAAGTAAATACAGTTACAATGTTTAAAAGACAATTGGACACGTATATAAATAGGTATGGTTGAGGGACATAGGGCTAATTCAGTTTAGGAAACCTAGTTAGCAAGGACGAATTGGGCCAAAGGGCCTTTTTCCATCCTGTATGACACTATATTATAATGTATTCTACAAAATGTTTGGTCAATCTTGTTTCTCTTTATACAGAGAGAAAACAGGAATGTTATAATTATCAAGATGTCACATATAAACAGAAGGAGAAAGTGAGGGCTGCAGATGCTGGGGATCAGAGCTTAAAAATGTGTTGCTGGAAAAGCGCAGCAGGTCAGGCAGCATCAAAGGAGAAGGAGAATGGACGTTTCGGGCATAAGCCCTTCTTCAGGAAACCTGAAGAATTCCTGAAGAAGGGCTTATGCCCGAAATGTCCATTCTCCTTCTCCTTTGATGCTGCCTAACCTGCTGCGCTTTGCCAGCAACACATTTTTAAACATATAAACAGAATAATGGTATACTGATAGGAGTTTGGTAATTCTGCCACCTGATTGTGAACAAAACAAACAATGTATTCCCAAATAAAATCAGCGAATCAGTTAATATTCCAAACCTAAAAGGAATGTCAAAGGTGTTGAGCAATAAATACATGGAGAAAGTGAGGGCTGCAGATGCTGGAGATCAGAGCTGAAAATGTGTTGCTGGAAAAGCGCAGCAGGTCAGGCAGCATCCAAGGAACAGGAGAATCGACGTTTCGGGCATAAGCCCTTCTGCTTATGCCTGAAACGTCGATTTTCCTGTTCCTTGGATGCTGCCTGACCTGCTGCGCTTTTCCAGCAACACATTTTCAGCAATAAATACATGGGACAAGATCAAAAAAGGAAGGTCTGTGTTAAAGTGGAAGTCTATTATATCTCTACCTTTTTGCCAGTTCTAATGAAAGGTCAAAGATCTGAAATGTTAAGTTTTTTCTCTTCATAGATGCTGCCAAACTCACTGAATATTTTCAACATAGAATCATAGAGATGCACAGAATGAAAACAGATCCTTCAGTTCAACTCGTCCATGCTGACCAGATATCCTAACCTAATCTAGTCTCATTTGCCAACACTTAGTTCCTATCCCTCTAAACCCTTCCTATTCAAATACCCATCCATAAGCCTTTTATGATTTAGAGATGCCGGTGTTGGACTGGGGTGTACAAGTGAAAAATATCACAACACCAGGTTATAGTCCAACAGGTTTAATTGGAAGCACACTAGCTTTCGGAGCGTCGCTCCTTCATAAGGTGGCAGTGGAGGGCTCAATCCTAACACACAGAATTTATAGCAAAAATTTACGGTGTGATGTACCTGAAATTATACATTGAAAAATTGATTGTCTGTTAAGCCTTTCATCTGTTAGAATACCGTGATAGTTTCACTTCTTTCATGTGTAAATCACAAAACCTTTTTTTTAAAAAGTTGCATTCTTGGGTTAGCTGTTAACAATGGTGATAGCTAGACAATATGTTGAAGGTGTTGGCCCCCAGTGTTCTCTGTCTATGCCATGATGTTTAGATTGATTCTAATCTAAAAAGTGAGATAATGGAGTTTTACATAAATTCATGCAGTTTTTGAGCTCAGAGTTCAACATGAATGCATGCAGTTTTTGAGCAAAGTACAATGTAACCCTGCAAGTTCAAATTCACCCCACAAAATATATGTGTGCATGTGGCTCTTTGTCTGTGT